>NC_090436.1:606041898-606344928 GCF_031143425.1 Pleurodeles waltl | reverse complement strand
TCTGAGGAGCAGGTAATCCCTAATGTGGTCCACTAGGTTGTAGCAGTAGACAACATTGAATTTCGCTGTTTGGTAGCTCAGGTTCCCTTTGAATGGTGGGGGGGTCTCACGTTCCTTGAAGGTCACTGTGAGTTCATCCATGCCTGTTGACTGTCTGCTAGGGAACAGCCTGGAGCATACAGCCTGGAAGGAGGTGGAACTCAGGTCCCACTTGGGAATGTTAGGATTGCCGAAGTGGGCCCGCATGACCACACTGTCCATGACCGTCGGAAAGGGTGATCAGAAGGACCTGAAGCCTGAAACAGTGGCATAGGTGCCTGCCAGGAGGAGGAGGGGCAAAGGGTGTGGGAACCCTGTTCCTGAGATTTCGGCGGTCCAGTAGGAGGCTGAACCTGTGGGGGATGCCCAGGAACCTACAGGAAGAAGGAGTGGCAAACTAGGGACCCACCAGAGCTGACCCATTGGCACAGGGAGGGATGCCCCACCAGGAAGGAATTAGACACAGCGCAGAAAGAGTGCCTCACTCTTGATGGTCTTCAGAAACAGGCCAAATCCCAGGCAGCTGGTGACGCCTCTGGATCTCTATACTGGGAGAATGATCTCCTGTATAGTGGGTCTAAGTTGCTGCGCTTTATACGGCCTGTGTGCTGGTGGTACCCCAGTATTTCAGAGCCTTCTCACTGGCTCTGTCTCGCAATGTGCCACTGGCAGGTCATCTGGGGCAGGACAAGACCTTTGAAAGGCTTGTCAACCACTTCTATTGGCCCCAAATGAGGAAGACCTCAGATGTGTTCTGCAGGACCTGTCAAACCTGCCAGGCGAGTGGCAAATCTGGGAAGAGGTACAAGGCTTCTCTTCAAACATTTCATGTCATGAGCACCCCTTTTGAGAGGGTGGGCATTGACATTGCAAGGCCTCTGGTTCCCAAGACAGCCATGTGTAACAGGTTTATCCTGGTCTTGGTGGACCATGCCACCCAGTATCCAGAAGCTAACCCTCTGGGGCCAGGGCACTTATGGGGATCTTTACTCATTTGGGTTTCCCCAGGGAGGTGATATCTGACAGGTGTACCAATTTCATGTTGTTGTGCATGAAAGCCATGTGGAAGGCATGTGGTGTTATTACAAGTTCACCGCACCTTACCACCCCCAAAGCAATGGGTTGGTTGAAAGATTGTGTGTTGACTACCTGGGGCTCAGTGCGTCACCAAGATTGATGCGCACCCCATCCCCAAGCTGATGAGCTCATTGACCTGTTGGGAGCTGGCAAGTTCCTCAGCACATTTGATCTAACGTCTGGGTACTGGCAGGTTGCCTTAACCAAGAGAACCATGGAAAGGTCTGTGTTCGTTAACAACAGAGGGGCATTATCACTTCAGTGTTATGCCCATTGGGTTAAAGAATGCCCCTGCAACATTTCAGGGGCTGGTCAACCAGGTACTGGAGGGGTAGGAAACCTTCAGTGTGGCTTACCTAGACAACATGGCTGTCATCAGCTGTAGCAGAAAGACTACTTGCACCACCTCCAGGAAGTGTTGAGGGCTCTGCAGAGTGCAGGCCTATCTATCAAAGCCAGTCAGTGCCAGATAGGGCAAGGGTCTGTGATGTACTTGGGAGACCAGGTAGGGAGCAGCCAGGCGGCTCCCCTACAAGCCAAGATTGACACAGTTCTGGCTTGGGCACCCCCCCAAGACCCAGACAGAATTGAGAGCCCTTTTAGGTCTCACCGGATTCTACAGGAGATTCGTCAAGGGTTATGGCACCACTGATGCCCCCTTGACATAGCCTACTTCCAAGAAGCAGCCTTGTCAGGTGATCTGGACAGAGATGTGCCGAACCATTTGTGACACCCTGAAGGAGGCCATGTGCACAGTACCTGTGCTCAAGTTACCAGACTTTTCAAAGAAATTTGTGGTGCAGACAGATGCCTCAAAGCATGGTGTGAGAGCTATGCTTTCACATCTAAATGAAGAGGGCCTAGATCAACCTGTAGCCTTCATTAGTAGGAGATCGCTTTCCAGGGAACAGAGGTGGAGCGCAATAGAAAGAGCACCCACTTGCCAGCCCCAAACCTCTCCTTTTACTACATGTACATCACCCCTAAAATAGGCTTACGGCAGCCCCATGGGATGGGTGCTATGTATTTAAAAGGTTGGACATGTACTTGTGTGTTTTACATGTTCTGATAGTGAAATATTGCTAAATTCAGATTTCACTATTTCAAGGACTATCTCTCCCACTTGGTAACATTAAATTGCCTTAAAATATCTTTTAAGTGTCATTTCCCATTGGGAGCAGATAGAGATGTGGAGTTTGGGGTCTCTGAACTCACAATTTAAAAATACAACTTTAGGTAAGTATGGTGTCTGAAATGTATGTTTGAGAATGCCACTTTTAGAAAGTGGGCATTTTCTTACTTAACCATTTTGTGCCTCTGCCTGTGTGTGGAATACAGATCGATCTGGGTCAGGAGGACAGTTGGGCTGTTTGTGAATTCACTCTATACAGTCATACACAGGGAGCTGAGGTGTGCCCTGTACTTCCTGATGGTCTTCCTGAGCTAGAGTGGTGGGAGGAGCTGACACTTGCACCTGAATAGGGCTATGCATGTCCTCTCACAAAGCAGTTTCCAACCCCCTGGAGTGTGTATGGGGCCAGGGCAGGCAAAGGCAGGGTGTTGTGCACTACAAAAACTTCTCCTTGAAGTTAGCATACTTCAAAGGCAGAAATTAGTGTAAGTATTAGACACCTGACCCCACAACTTTAGAACACTTCTTGAATGAGGACTTTCTATCAGGAAGAAGAGCTTGGTGCTGTAGGACTGACTGCCACTCTACCTGCTGCTTTGCTGTGCTGGCTGGCTGCTTACTGCTTCTGCCTTGGGAGTGAAAGGAATGGACTTTGCTTTCTATAGCCTGTTTTCCAAGGTTCTCCAAGGGCTTGAACTGAGCTTGCCTTCTGTTAGACGTCTCAGGGACATCAAAAGACTTCATCTGCCAGCACCTGGGCTCTCTTGCTAAGAGTCCTGACTTGCCAAGTGGTACCAAATCCAGTCCTGGAGCCCTTGAAAGTGAGTTCTGGTGTAACCAAGAACAAACCAAGTGCCTCGACTGCAGAGCGGCTTTAGAACCGGTGCCGCTGTCTGACTCTGCACCTCTGCCTGCACCAGGAGCTGTGGCCCAATGCCGCTGCAGCGCACCTGAAGTCCTGCCACAGGGTGAGTCCTTACTTCCTTGTTTCTGATATCTGGGACGCCTGAATCCACCTCAGCACCCGTGGCCCTGCGAAGTTGATGCCACACAACTGGACCTGCTGGATTCATCAACTGTGCCAGATTGCAAGGAACTGATGCCTCACCCCCGACACCGCATCACCTCCCCTGCAACCGTAAAGAACTGATGCTTCACCTCCCCTTCCTCGCAGTAAAGAACTGACGCCTTACCTCCCTGGTAGCAATAAGGAACCGATGCAGCACCGGGTCCAGCGATGCCTCACCTCCCTGACTCTGTGCAATGTCTTTGCTTCCTCAACGTTTTCCAGGGTACTGTACCTGGATGTCCGTGACTGCCTGCACTCCATTGTGAGTGGCATTGGACTGTTGGGAATGACTCCCTCAATGACCAGTTGGAGCTGTTGTGTTTCTAAGCACTATACTGAAGTTCAATCTTTGAAAATTTGTATCTTGGCTTGTGTATGTTGATTTCTTTTTGTTTTGATCTTGTTTTATTAGCATAAACATTGGCTATTGTTCTAAACTGGTGCGGAGCACTTTTGTGGTGTTTTCGCTGTGTTACTGTGTGTGTGTACATATACATTACATGTTGCCTCTGAGTTAAGCCTGACTGCCTGTGCCAAGCCACCAAGGAGGTGAGCTGGGGTTGTTTTAGCTGTGTGGTTCCCTTTCCCTGACTAGAGTGAGGGTCGCTATTTGGACAGGGTGCAAACCACTGCCAACTAGAGACCCCATTTCTAACAAGGATCAACAGTACAGTCTATAATTTGATCAGTTTCCACAACCCTATTGAAGATTATCTGCAGCCCCTTAAAGAGCTATATAGTTTGCAAAGCAAGAATCTGGTCCTTCGATTATTGGGGGACATTTTTACTTTCACAAAATGTTATGTTGGACACTTCCAGATCGAACAAACCTCAAAACAGCCTAAATCACTGAGGGTCATGTGCAGATTTATTCAGGAATTTGCTCTAGTTGATCCTTGGTGGAGTGATCACCCCTGTGAGAGACTTTACATATGCCATTCATGAAGGTGTTATTCATCTCCACGCATTCATTTTTTTCTTATAACCTATGCACTCCAAAGGGCTCTGTCAGAAATAACAGCTAATCTGTTTTGGGATCACTCGGCTGTCTCGGTTAATCTTTACGTGGCAGACCATCGCCATGTGAGCCCTTCGAACACCTTCCTGCACAAAACAACCTCCCCCTCACTGCAGCCATCCTTGGGTTGCTGTGTTGGCACACAGCAGCAGATTTAGCACCGGCACAGGGTGAAACACAGGGATGCACCGTATTCTAGTAAATACAGCACATCCTTGCTTTTTTTAAATGACGGTGCGAGATACTGCCAAATTTGGAGCAGCACACCATTATTTTCTATTAAATCCAGCCCTTAGTCCGGTCAGCTAAACATAGAAATAATGTTAATTCAATAAAATAGATCTTAGATCCAGATGTATAGGAGCTGGCGTCCCAGCTACAGGACATACGCAAAGCTTTTTCTAAGCACTATAGAAGACTCAATTCTAATCCTCAGAATGTGACGATGGAAAGTGCTACATGGTGTCTTGAGGGGCTTAATATCCTGGCGATAGCGGTTGAGCAGGGAGAGGATATCATTAAACCTATTACGTTGGCTGAGGTAACTCAGGCGATTAAAACTTCCCAAAAGCAAAGACTTGTGGTGTTGATGGACTTGCAGCAGAAGTCTACAAACTGTTTCTTCCACAAATAAAAGAGTTTCTGGTAAGGCTGTTTAATACAATATTATATGGGTCGGAAATCCCTGATTCTTTTACGGAGTTAAGTGGTAGTCAGCTTCTTAAAAAAAGGGTAAGAGAGCACCCAACATGAACTCCTACTAACATATTAGTTGGCTTAACAGCGACTATAAACTGTTTATGAAAATTATGGCAAACCGCCAGTTAGCTATAGTCCCTTCAATAATTCGTGAGGACCAGAATAGATTTTTGGAAGGGAGACTGATGGCTACTAACATGCACTATCTGACACAAGCAATTGATTTCCTCTCTACTCTGAAGACTAAAACAGCAATTATATTGCTTGATGCCGAAAAGGTATTTGACCAGGTACAATGGGAGGTGTTATTCCTAGTTTTATCAAAGTTTGCCTTTCCACCCCGATTTATTGAGTTTATAAAGAACCTCTACATGAATGCAAAGGCAGCAATTGTTATAAATGGTGAGCTTGAGGGCAAGATTATGACAAGCCATGAAACACATCAGGGATGCCTCCTCTCTCCAACTCTATTCACTTTATTTATTGAACCATTAGCATATGCTATAGGACAAGAACAATCTATCCAGTGCCCCGTACCAGGGGCATCAAAGTTGAAAATATTTCCTGACAATATGGTATTGTATTTGACAGTAGGCATGGCTAATATTTCAGCAGCTCTTGTGAAAATGAGTGAGTATAAGAGGATTGGGGGATATAAGATAAATTATGGGAAATCTGAACAGATTCTGCTCAGTTGTTCTCCCGAGGCATTGCCGGACTCACTCAAGGCGCACTATTCGGAGGGGTACTCCAATAAGATATTCAGGGAGTTATGTATCTTCCAATTTAGATGATTTATCTGCGCTTAATTTCAAGCCTACATTGAAGACGATATCTGGCTTATCGGAACTATGGCAAAATCTTTCTTTATCGATTATTGAGCGAGTAGCTTAAGTTAAAATGAGTATTCTTCCTTTACTTTTGTTTTTGTTCTCAAACATCAGGATTAAAGTTCCTCTGTCCTTTTACTGTGCAGTGAACTTAGAAACTGGGCAATTTATCTGCAAAGAAAGAAGCCTAGAATGAAGATCCATACACTGCATTTAGGTAGAGAAGAGTAAGGAATGTTTTTTATGTCAATGAAGTATTCTATGCCATCCAAGGAGAAATGTATTAATTGTATAGATGCTATGGTACTAATGGCTATGTTATCAATCAAAGTACTTGCTTTTTGGCTGGTTATCCTTGGATAAATAAAATTATTGAAAAAAGAGTTTAGTGGTGCCCAGTCTAGTGACGCACAGTGGCGTGGTATACATAGTACAGTGACATAGAGTACAGTGTTGTACAGTGGAATATCATAGCCTGTAGAAGTGTAGAGTTTAGTGCACACAGTGGAGTGTCATGTAGTCGAGTAGCGCAATATGCATTGTACAGTGCAATAGCATGCACTGGATTGTGGTAGAGTGGAGTATACTGCAGTGGAGTACAGTAGTGTAGTATAGAGTGGAGTGGCGTACAGTGGAACAGCATAGTCTGCAGTGCTGGCACAGAGTGGAATGGTATAAAGTAGAATAGCATAGAGTGTGATGTTGTACAGTGGAGTTGCACCTAGTGGAGTAGCGTGCAGGGAGCATACATTGAAGTGGTGTAGACTGGAGTACCATAGAATAGAGTGGTGTACAATATAATAGCGTAGTGTAGAGAGGTGTAGAATGGAGTGGAGTACAGTTAAGTAGAGTGGAGTGGCATACATTGGATTAGTGCAGAGTGGAGTGGGATATACTGGAATGAGATAAAGTGACGTAGCATAGAGCAGAATAGCATAGAGTGGAGTGGCATAGAGTATAGTGTGTTTTTTTAAACAGACATAGGCCCTCATTATAAGTTTGGCGGTTCTCGGACAGGACCGCCATGTGAAATGGCACTACTAAACTGGCAGTGGTGGAGCTATAGCAACCGCCGGATTAAGAGTCACAAAACACAAACCGCGTAATACAGACACAAAACCAACACCTCTATGTCAACCCATGGCGAAAGAGTGACTGAACAACCGCCGGCCCTGACACACCAACACCATTCCGACTGTCATATTATGAGGAAACCTCCAGCACAGCAGAACATGCACAGTGGAAAACGTTGGTGGTTTGCACCGCAGCGGAACGAAAACGTACAGCGGAAAGTAGCCAATACCACATTGGCCAGTTCAAATATCCCAAACCTGATAACCATACAAACACCACACACCTGACCACACTTCCATATAATCCCCCCGACAGATACGAGCAGACACAGCCACACTTGAGACGAAGCATACCCCAAACACAGCATACAAATATCACACAGCAAACATTGCACAAACCAACACCACTGCTCACCAGCACACACAGCCAAACACCCCCACATCACCAAACACCACGCACTGCACCCGACACGCACAACACTGTTCACCAACAGTGAGTTGCATGTCATGGTGGACGAGATCATCCGAGTAGAGCCGCAGCTCATGGGAATCTAGGTACAGCAAACATCCATAGCCAAAAAGACCGAGTTGTGGCAGAGACTCGTCGACAGGGTCAACGCAGTCGACACATACCCACGCACAAGGGAGGACATCAGAAAGAGGTGGAACAACCTCAGGAGGAAGGTCCGATCCATAGCGCCCAGGCAGAAGATAGCCAGAAACAAGACTGGCGGCGGGCTCCCACCTCCACCCCTTTAGTTGACATCTGGGGAAGAGAAGGTCCTGGACATCTTGCATCCCTAGGGCCTGACCGGCATCAGTGGAGGGCTCGACTCCTGTAAGTCAGCAATACCCTCCACACACCAACCACCTATGCTCAGCATGGCTCCCCACCGCTCTCTAATTCACTGCAACCTACCCCACTGCCCCCATCCCAAACACCCCACACCCCTCCTCTGCATGCCACCCCATCACACTGTCCCTACACACACACGCACACACCCCTAATGCATGGACGTCAACCACAATGTGAAGAATCACAGCACCCACAATTCTAACTAAATCAATGTCTTCAGGGCAGCAGCTGTCAATTCTAACACTGGGAAGCTAATCAAGCCACTGATTGATTAGCTTCCTAGAGCTAGCTCACAACTTACACCTCCATATCCATACCCCTGCCACTGACACCCTGCAGGGAATGCCAGGCTCAGACAGCGCTCCCCAAGTTTAAGGCTCCATTGGATGTCTGGATGAGGCCGACTTGGTCTTCCAGGGCCACTGGACAGTCCACCAATGGTACACCTACCCTAGACACTCTGGACACCCCTACCCATGTGGCAACAACACCACAGCCAGACCCTGGGGCCCAAACCTATGCCCCAGGGACCCCTCAATCAGAGGTGAGCCCCATAGTACAGAGACCAGAGTCAAGGGCGCCCACTCTAGACAATGAAGGCCCTGTTGCTACTGGGAGTGGACACAATGTGCCAGGGGCACAGGCACAGGGGGCCAGGGGTAGTGGAAGGGGAACCGTGGACCAACTGACTGCCCAGGAGGGCCTCAACCACGTCCTGGGTGTATACCAGCACACCCAGGACACAGTGGCCCAAGTCCTCGCTACTGTGCAGGAGACCTAGAGGCTGCAGGGGCAAAACCATCAGGAGGCCATGCAGCAGTGCCAGACCCACAATACCACCATGGCCTTTCGAAGTAAGGGCTGCTCAGGGACCTGACTACTGTCATTTGTGAGTCCACCACCCACCAGCAGGGCCCAACCACTGGTCACATCCCATCACAGCCCTCCATGTCAGCGGCAGCCAGTGACATGGAGGCTCCGCCAGAGGACTTGCAGGAAACCAGCACCCGAGCCCTGTAGCTGAGGAACCCCCACGCAAGCAAGGATGTCCAAGTAGACATCCAGCCGAAGATGATGGCCAGACCACGACCACTGCCAGGAAGTGGCCCTCTCCTGAACATTCTCCCTTGTGTGTGACTGTGGCACCCTGTCGACTGTCCACTCCCATATCTCTGTCTACCTATAGCCAGCACACTGGACCCGGACTACCTACAGCTGGACTCACCACTCTGATGATCTCCGCCATAATGACCCCACCCATCACCCCTCACACTTGTACATACCAAATAAACAACAATTGAGCACAGCTCATGCCTACTTATTTATTTGTCATGAGTACACATGGAACTGGCAATACGTGTACAACTGCCAAACCATCACCTAGCACATTCATGGGAGGGTGACAGAGGGGGAGCAATATCCCGGGAGGATGGACGTGTAGCAGGCAGTGGCTGGACATGTGTCAATGGAGGCAACAGGCCAAGCAGGGACCACAGAACACCACAACATTGTCCTGAAAGTAGAGCAAGACAGGGACAACAATCACTTTAGGAGTCACAGATGCCAACTCCACACACATACACTGTAGGAACAGGTATCCATTGCAGATATGCCAGTCAGGTCCACAACCGTATGGCCAGTACCTACACATACTAACAACAGATACCAACCCAATGGTCCAACCCGCACAGCACCCAGCACCAGACCTGAACCCATACCCACTTCCACCAACAACAATGTAGCACTGCCACCCAATGTCGAATCCCAGAATAGATGCTGCACACATGCAACAACCCTGTGTGGCACACACATAACACCTGCACTGGCAGCTCAGGGAACACACTAAATATACATTGATGGCACCAGTGCACCAGCACAGCAGCTGCCTGACTATAGGCCTGACCAGTACACTGTGATTACCTAAGTCATGGGTACATGTGACCCCCCCCCCCCCAAGCCACGTAGAGTCAGAGCTGCAACAAGTAGCATCATTGGTCACAGACAGCAGGTGACATCAGGGACAAGGCAAACAGTTGTAGAGGACACATACTACACAGTTAACACATACCTGCATCTCACCCAAAGTAATGTTGAATCAGCTCCGCCCTGGAGGCAGCTGCATCCTCATCATCCTCCTCTTCATCACTCCCCATGTCCCCTTCATCAGCCACTGGCACAGCTACCCCGACCTCTGCATCCAGCAATGGGATCTGACGCCTCAGGACCAGATTGTGCAACATGCAGCAGGCCAGAATGATCTGGCACACCTTCTGTGGGTTGTAGAGCAGAGCACCCCCAGAGACATGCAAACAGTGGAACCTGACCTTCAGTAGACCAAAGCATCTCTCAATGACCCACCTGGTACGACCGTGGGCCTCACTGTAATGGTCCTCTGCAGCTGAGGTCAGATGCCTCAAGGGTGTCATGAGCCAGGGCAGGTTGGGATAGCCAGAGTCACCTGTGTGTATAGAAGGAAGAGGCATGTGAAGATCGGGAGGGCAATAGGGCAGGGACACAAGGGTTCACGGAGCTGAGGGCCGCACTTATGCTGGGGTACCTACTGATGAGCAAGGCCCAGTCCCTCTGGAGTGGTGCCATCATGTGTGGGATGCTGCTGTTCTGCAGGATGTATGAATCGTGCACAGAGCCTGAGTACCTGGCCGTCACTTGGGAAAGGTACTGGTCCGCGAGATAGCAAGAGCAATATGAGTGCTATCAATGGCCGCAATCACATGTGGGACGTGTGCCACATGGTAGAAAGCAGTTATGACAGTGGCCAATTCTTCATGTTGGGGAAACCGGATGGAACTGAACATATGTTTCATCAGGGCACACAGTACATCCCTCAGGACGTTGCTGAACATGGGCTGTGATATCCCAGCTGCGAGGCCCAGTGTGACCTGGAAGGAGCCTGAGGCAAGGTAGTGGAGGACTGACAACACCTGCGGGTGGGATGGCATTGGGATGGCCAGTGGCAGGCAACAGATCTGGCTCCAACTGGGCCACCAGTTGCTTTATGATCACACGGTTCAGACGATAGGTCTGGGTGATGTGACGCTCCTCCAGGTGGCAAGGATGACTAGGGGCCTGTACACCAGTGCATTCCTCAACCTCAACCGTGCATAGTAACTGGGAACAGGAGAGAGTTGGTAAAATGTCGTGCACCACAGACGCATGACACACTAACATTCACACACATTACAAATTGGAAATGTAAAATGGTAGTCGTCTGTCTGCAGGCATGGGACAGGTGGAAGTGAGGTCATCCCACCAGCATAACATGTCATAGCGGTAGGTGGTCACGACCGCCGTGCAACTCACCATTGGTTCACACTGTTGCCAATGGGAGGCAGGAGCCAATGGTGATCACTGCCAGTGGTGACAGTGATGTCTGAGCGGCCGTGACCGCCATTTCATGTGCTCATGCCCACTTGACTCCTGAACCTCGTGCACTGAAGACCTCCACTGCGTGTGCTGCTGTGTACTGACTCTGGTAGCCAAGATGCCACGTCCTGCAGGAGACAAGGCCCCAGCCTTCACCCAGGAGGAAATGGAGCAGCTCGTGGACTGGGTCCTACCCCTGCATGGACAGTTGTATGGGGCACCAGAGCTGCAGGTGAGCCCATTGTCATTGCCCTGTATGTGAGTTGTGCGCATGGGGGTGGGGGCCTTGGTAGGTGGCAGTGCGAATGGTGCATGGACATGGTTGAGGGGCCTAAGGCTAAGTTGGTTGACAATGTGTGGAAGTGTGATGTATGCTGTCCACTACTGACCCAGGGATGCCACTCGACATGACTGTGTCCTTCTGTCTGTGTCACCCATGCAGGTCAGCACCCACCAGAAAAAAGGGATTTGGCGTGCCATCGTCAAGCAAGGGCATATCCTGGGGGTCCATGCCCAGCAGAGCACCCACTACAGAAAGCGGTGGGTGGACCTGAGATGCTGGGTGCGGAAGACTGCAGAGGCCCAGCTGGGGACGTCCTTCCAACAAGGGAGGGGTGCCCATCGGATGGAGCCTGACCCCTCTAATGGCCCGCATAATGGCGGTGGCCGACCCTGAGGTGGATGGCCGCTTGAGGGCAGCACAGCAGCCACATGGGGGTAAGTACTCGCTCTCACTTGCAAAACATGTTGGCATGGTGGTTCTTGGTGGGCACCATTGGGTTGCTGTGGCGTGGATTGTAAGTACAATGATGTCCGCTATGGGTTGTGTCCATCGGTGCAGGATTGACATCACAGGTGTAAGTAATGCCATGCAGTCAGTGGTAGCGGGGCAGACTCCTTCAATGTAGGAACTGTGTGGCCACCTACTTGCCCAATGTGTTGGCCAGCACATGACAACAGCATCTTTAGACCTCGGGTTTCAGGGCATTGTGATTGGTTGTGGCCAACCACTGTGCAAGGGGTGTATCCATGACCTCATTCAGCTGGCAGGCACTGCATGTATAGTGGGTTGGGTGCAGCACGTGGTGACAGTGCTACTTGACAATAGCCAAGGAGGCCAGCCAACTAGCCGTGCAGGATCCTGTTGGGTATGCAGTACTTTGCATGCCTGTCTCAATGGCCATGGGTAATGGGCAGGTACTGGACAGGTGTGGAGGATATGACACTCCTTGTGTAGATATATGCATCAATCAGACCATCAGCGGTTGACATGTGCATTGTTGCAGTTACCCCCATGGTGCTGCCAAGTTGTAGGATGTCAGAGGTGGGCATAATATATCATGGCATGGCATCAAATGCTGATGCTCTACCGTGTGTGACTGTTGTGTTGGCATTGACCAATTGCACCCTATCCCTCTCTCTCTCCCTCCCTGTCCTCCTCTGTCTTTGTGTGCATCAGTATCTTCTGGCAAAGGAGAAGGGGCAACGGCAAGTGGGGAAGCAGCAGCCCACTGGACCCAGGAGGCTGACACCAGCGGAGCCGAGGGGACCAGTGGGACAGAGGGCAAAGGGGGTGCCACAGGGGAAACTGGATCGACCACTACATCTTCAGATTCCTCCTCCGATGTCAGCTCCCTGGCGGACCCATCTGGGACCACCCCAGCACATCCTTGTCTGCCACCCCCCTTACCAGCACTACCCTCTGTGTAGCTCCTCATCCAGTTGCCCGTGCCTGCTCACCCAAGAGGGTGGGCATCTCCTTTACCGCAGGTACCTCTGCCCCTGCCCCAGTCAGCCCTGCTGCTCTCAATGAGGAGGCTAATGACCTCCTGAGGTCCATCTCTGTGGGGCAGACAACTATCATGAATGCCATCCATGGACTGGCATCCCAGATGCAACAGTGCAGTGCGTTCCTAGAAGGTATTCACTGTACCTTGTCTGGCCTACAGAGATCGTTTCATGCTCTGGCTTCCTCCTTGATGGCAGCCAGTGTCCCTTCTTCTTCCGTCCCCCCTCCAGCTACCTGTTCCCAATTTCACGTCCCTCTCCCCTCACCCATCCACGGCACACCTACTGACTGACATGCATCCACATCAACAGACATGGTACGCAAGGACAAACATAAGCACCACAGATGACTCCACCGCCATGCACACACTCAACAGACACATGCAGACATGACAACATCCACACCCTGCACCTACCCCAAACCATCTACCCCCTCACAGTTGAAACACCACTCACACCTGCAGTCAGCATTACATCAGTCACTGATCCTGCCACATGTGCCCTCACTGCCAGCGTCACCACATCTTTGGATCACCCCAGTCATGCATCCCATACACCACTGGTACACACACCATGACTGTCAACACACCTACATGCAGCACATCCACCCTACCTGCAGACACTACCCCAACATACACTCACACTTCCCCCGTCATCTCCTCTCCACCTCCTCCAAGTACATCTCAAGGCACACACTAACCCACCCAACAGTCTCCAGCACACACATTTCATCCACCCACGCACCTGCACCCAAGGCACATCCATGTACACACCTCACAACCATACCCACTCCCTCCACTCCCAAACGTCTTTCCATTGACCTCCCATGTGTCTCCAAAAAGTTTCCTCTGTGAGTTTTCCCTGTCCCCCACCACTGATCCAGTCCCTGTTCCTCCCAAGCGCCCTGCTCTGCTTCCAATGCCCCTGCTTTCTGCATCCCAGTCTGCCACTGACCCTGCTCATGTCCCTCCCCCACCTGCCACTTCTGCCCCATCACGTCCACTGCTCCTGCTGTCAAACTCAAGCCCAAGCCCACTTCCTCCCCTTCCCAGGCCAAGCACACTCCCTCCACTTCCAAGGCCAAGCCCAACCCCTGCCCTTGCTACACCCCCCATCAAGGGGAAGGCCAAGGATCCCCCATCAAAGTCCACCCCTAGGGGTGCCCCCTCCAGGCCCAGACAGAAGGACCCTCCTCCAAGCCCAAGCACCACCCCCCACCCCAGCCACCCCTGAGGTGCCTGTATTCCCCATTGATGCCCCAGCCCTGTGGATGCCTGAATTTTGCAGTCAGGAGTCAAGTTGGGGCATCAGCTTGTGCCCAGTGTATTCTGGGCACTGTGGATTTTTGGCTGACCCATTGGGCCTGTTTGTTAATTGTTTATTGCACACTTTTGCAAATTATTATATTTATGTGGCACTACACCGTTGGTGTCTATCTTACCTACCTAGTCCTGACTTTCCTTTAACATGTATGTGTGGTGGTTGTGGGTAATGGCATATATGCGTGTGTGTATGTGTGTGTGGGTGTGTGTGTGTGTACTAACGTCATTCCCTCCAGTGTGTACTAGACTGGTGTACTTATGGTTGGAGTTGTGGTTGCCGTCACTGGTCTGGGAGTTGCAGGGCCAGGTAGAGGATTGGGAGGAGTTGCAATTTGCGTGCCATTGCGCCTGCAGACATGCCTGTATTCCCGAAGGTAGGAGTTCAGTTTTATATTGTTTGTTCCTGTCAAGCTTTTGGTGGCGGTGCTTCCGCCCCAGAAATCCTGGCGGTGTGCAACTTCGTATTATGGTTGTGGGTTCTGCCTGACCGCCAGGCTGGAGATGGCTGCTACCTGGCGCATCAGCCCTTCCGCTGTGGCGGGTCGAACAGTAACTTGGCTGTGTTCTGCAGGTACCTTCCAGGGACTTGGGATATGGCGGTCTTCACCGCCCGGCCTACGACGGTGCGGCCACCAACTCCACCGCAGCAATACGCTGACACTCGTAATGAGGACCATAGTGTAAAAGTGTGTTAACGGATGCAAATGTTATATGGAAAGAATGTACATTATGAGATGTAAATGTTAATTTATAATAGTATGCGTAAACAGTGTAAGTAGTGTTAAAGTTGTAAGTTTTAATGTCTATATAAAATGCATTGGAGTGCAAGTGTGTTTTAGGACCCCCTTTTTCCTTTGCACTCCCTTGACCAAATGCCACAAAACTTTCAATTCTCCACCAATGTAACTTGTGCAATAGGTCTGCAATGTTTTGCAGTGGTTTGTCAAATGGGTGCAAAATTATTAATGGGCAAAAATCTGTGGAAATTCAATCTCTGGGTAACCCTAATTATAACTAAAATATGGCTACTGCCACTCTGTATTATTTATATGTATGTATGTGTGTGTATGTGTGTGTATACATATGTTTAGGACATAAATGTTATATATCAACACTCACATACCTTACCTGTGATGTAGTGGATATAATGGATTTAATGTAGATAGACCTTTTTCAGTTTTTGGCATTACATACATTTGTTATTACAAATTTGGTACACATCTCATACCTTTCGCCACCTAAATACATAGATACTCCAGCGGGTTGTCAAGGCTTACCTAAGTTCTTGGGAATGTTTGGACCCCAGGGGCAAGCAGAAAGTTTCACCATGCTTTTGTATCACATTCACAGGGTGTTAGAGATCCCAAATTACTTCTGGGGGATGTGACAATGGTCATGAGGAAGGGGATGCAGATTATGTGCCCATCTTGCTTTCTGTCTTGTGAGTTACCAGAGAACTGCCTGATTCAAATAGTTATCCCTTTTTTATAACCTCTGTTTCAGTAACAGCCCATTTCCCAATACGAGGTAGCTGTCATTGAATTCTGGATTGGTGATTCTTCACTTCTGGATTAAAATGAGCTCTGGCAGTATTGAAACTGTCTGAAGCTACCTTCTGCTTTATGCCCAGCAGCACCATTGCGTGCGGGTGACTAAGTTAGTCCTGCACCGACTGTAAGATGTGGGTCTTGACATTGTCTGCTAGCTATCAGCACATTACCCAAACCTAGAAAGCAAAGGTGATTTTTGGCAGCCTAAAATTATGACACTCTGACTCCAGAGGGAAGTCTTGGTGGAACAGATCGTACCCCTTTCACTCAGTTGCACAAAGTCCCACACATGTGAAGGAAGACAAAGGAATGCAGCATAGGTTTCAAAGTATTTATTGAAGAAACTGCATTCTATGATAAAAGGCATGAGCTGTGGTTATTAGGAAGATGAAACATAATACAGTGATGATTGTGACCATGGTTGACACCAGGTTGACTGAAAAGACAAGGCCAAGATCAGCGAAGCTGTTGATGAAGTGTCCGCTGAGGAAAGAGATACAATTGCTTTCTCTCAACACTGTATGCAGACAAAGCTAGTGGCCACTCTTCCTTGCAGTCCTCTGTTTTAACTCATCCACTCCCTGCTGTGAAATGCAGTGCTTAATTAATTTTGAAGCCTCAGGTCTCCAGTCATATTGTAGTCAAATAGGAAACCATTTGTGCAGTGGCCTCCACAAGCAGCCTAATTCCTGTTTAGAAATATAGGAGTTGTAGAGTTTCTCTGAATCTATTCCACAAAATGTATTTATCACAAACATGCTGTATTCAATGTGAATATGCCACTATCATGAGTGTATTGGGAAGACTTCAGACTAATGCCCATGAAAGCAGTCATGGTGTAGTATTTTATTTTTTCCAGTTTTACATTGTGAAAACTTGTCCTGGGGGGTATTATGGAGATTTACAACCCTACCAGACTACTTTACACTTTTTTAGGCACAAGGAAATTAAAAAAAGGATTTGTCCATTCAGCACCCCATTCCCAAAAGTCTAGCTTTATTACTTTTGGTATTCACAAAGGGACTTCTGAGGTTCTGCAGTTGGGGCGGAATCTCTGCAGTTGGTGCTCAATTAGTGTAATTTTGTACACCTGCAGACTATTGATGTCACCTGCAATGCATGCACTACAAACCATATAGAAGCAGCACTCCTCTAAGGCTCTGGTTTGTCTACATCCACACTTCACCTGTCTGTACTGTGTCTTGCCTTGCCTTGCCATGCAACAAATGAGGAGGAAGAAGAACTACCATGAGGAGGAGACCAATATGAGTGCAACCTATATATTGAGGAACTAAAGAAAACTGTGTGGTCTACCTCTATGCCTCAGCAGTGCAACACAGAAGGAATCCTATGGCAGCAGTTGGATACTACAGTCAGTGCATTGGGGAGAATGGCTGGTCTGTCACAGATATCCAAAAGAAATGGCTGGATGAGAGAAGGTGTGTAAAGGAGTAGTTCACCAGGATAGAGGTGGTCAGAGCTCTCTCTGGGGTCAGACTGGAACCTGTCTTTGTCTCACCCCACTTGAGAAGGATGTCCTCTCCACCATACACTCCCAGCTGCTCCATAGTTTGCCTGTGAATGATGACATTAATGTGGTGCTAGGTAATATGTGATGATTTCAAAATTATTTAAAACGATAAATATGTACAATACACTGCAAATGTGACTATGTAAGCCACTTCATGTTTTTGCAAATATTCATGGTGATTTAGACTCTAAGTTTGTCTCATTGTGTCTCATTTTGTCTATTGCACTATAAGTCCCAGAATCGTTTGGGATGGATATGTTAACTGTCAATTCCTCATTCACAAATAGTGACTCATCACTGCTGGTGATTCATTATTACAGTGGTATGTGCAACTAGAAAATGTGCCTGATTTAGAAAGCATCACAGTCCTCTTGTAAATGCGATTGAGTAAATATGAGAAAAATTGTACATACTCATCATGTGTTGGCATTTCAGTTGACTTCTTTATTGCCACATACAGTTGAAATAGATTCACCTACTGTAGCAGAGGTCCCTGCACTTGCAGGGAGGCAGCATCATGGGGGAGATCAACCCATGCCCTACTAGTACAAACTAGTACGTAAATATAGGCAGAAGATGGTCCCTTTATTACATTGTGATCAGGCAACCCATAGATATTTTACATAGAATCCATCAATAGTCTCAAACATGCAAACTGAACAAGGATATGTTGTTCATTAAATGTGTCAACTAGAATCTAAACTAAATACACTTATATAATTTTAGGCTTGCACTATTGCCAAGAGTGTGATTTATGGTCAGGCACCACTCACTCGACAGATGGTAGACCCTGGTAAGTACACATAAAAATTATTTTATTAAAGCTCATAGTTGTTAATTTAGGATCATATGTCAGCCGTATGTGGTGTGTGTCTAATATCCCCATTGTCACTTATATTCCTATGCTTAGATGTGGCTCATAAGAGTATACTGCTTCATAACATGTTGACTAATTAAAGGATGACTGTGTTTATTTGTAATAAGTACAATATATGCCAAAATATTTTGTCTTCTAAAGAGGAGTAGCCACAACTGTGTTGAAAGTCAATACCTATTACATATACATGTAAAATGATTCACACCATCCTTTGTACTGAAATATGGATATTTATGGAACATTACAGCTGCTGTCAGGACTTCCTCAGTAATCCAAAGGACCTCATCTAGGAATGTTGGAGACAATGTGGCTGCAGCAGTCAGATCCACTACCATCTGTTCATCAGGTAAGTTTGCCATGTGGTGTTGTAAACTACTGATTCCCAAATGGTGTTCAATAACCAAATCCTAGACATTAATTACTGTCTCACTTCCTTCTGAAGCTGCTGGATTGAGGAACTCATCTTTTGCCACACACTCAAGAAGCCAAATTCAGTGGCTGAGATCATGGAGAATCTCAATGGCACACAGAGCTGTGGCTTGAGCTGGTGAGTTTGATTTTGCTTTGCACATCTGCAATGAACACGTCAGTGCTATAGTGTGAGTTGTCACATGTGTGTTTACACAAACCAGGTCACAGGTGGAACATCAGATAGATGCAAAAAATAATTGATCCAACCCTTGTGTTGTAACACATGATATACAATTGAGCATTCTTAGAATATTGCAACCACTGTCTTTCAGGTGCTGAGGAAAATGAGTCGCTTGATGAAGTTGAACCATCCACTAGTGGAGGGTGGTGGGCAATCCAAGGAGACAATCAAATCGTCCTCCAAGCAGCAATGTCAGTGGCCAGCAGTTTTCAACAAGATGAGGATGAGGAGAAAGAAGATGAGACTGAAGAGGATGATGAGGTGCTGGATGTGGAGGATGACCTGGATTATCAGGAGTGCATTTTGGCCCACTTGGCAAAACACTGAAGGCAACATCAGGTCCAGCCAACATTGTACCTCCTACTTCACATCCGAGGATTGCCCATTCCCCGCAGTCAGCCAATCAGCCATAGCAATCACATATACCAACACAACCATCACCTCCTCACAACCCTCACATCTAAGCTAGAGATATTGCTTCTCCTAAACACTCCACCCATTACAGTGCATCCCAGGCCTTCTCTCAATCATTTGAGGGACCTAACACCACTGGTGAGGGACAGGTATCCCCTAGCACCAATCTCCTCCCCAGAGCCTCCCACATGACACCCCTCCCTGTGCTGGTGGATCCGATGGTCATTTCAGAGGCCAACCCATGCCGAGGGGGCTGGCAGATGGTCATCGTGGCCCATGGGTGGAATAATTTTTCCAACAGGCTGATGTGAGGCAGGACATTTGCGCCATAGGGGCTACTCTGTCTGACATGTCAGACTCACTACAGGAAATCCCTCAGATGATTGACAGACAGACCTGTGTCGTGGACAAGATTGATAAACATGTCAAGAAGGCAAAATGACATCATAGCAATATATAGAGAAGAGAGTGCAAGACACAATGCCTTAGCCATGAGGATGATGGAGGGAATGTTGAAACTTTTTCAAAGTCTTTCTTTACTATCAACACATGGAGGGGATACAACACACCTACTTGCACTACCCCCTAGCCAGCCACCTTTAACATAACCTGCACAATCACCCCTTACATACACAGGTACCAACTCTTGCACATGCCCCCTGAAAAGTCATATAACTCCCTGCACAGGCATGCCCACCCCCATACCCTGTCCCATCTCCCACCTCTACAGGCTTTCTCACTCCCTGTGCAGGCACACCCACCAAAAGTACAAACACTCTCACCAGCAACTCAACAGGCACCACACCACTTGTACAGGCACATCCACCAACTGTACAGATACCCTCACCCCCTGGTCAGGCTCACACACCAACTGTACAGGCAGATGCACTACACTCACCCATACATCAGCATCAACACAGTAAACACACTTACTCACAGAGATTCTCAATACCACTATTGTAAAGCCACAAGAGAGATCCTCCATGATCACTGTAAATTATATCTATTCCAGTTACTTGAAAATAAAACGCTACTTTTCACAATTCAATACTATACAATAACAGTTGATTTTGGTCAATTGGTTGCTCTGGTTGTAGGCCATATATGTGTCAAAAAATATGTGACTAACACATGTAGATTTGTAGGACCATCTGGGTAACAAGGTATCATGTTGAAGGCATTGCTAAACACCTATTGATGTAGATGTCTATACTTTGAACCCAGCACATATAATGAAAAACACAAGATAGAGACAGTGTTCAAGAGAAAGACACACTAGTAAATAGGTTAAATTAAAACAAAACCTCTCCATTGGAAAGGGAGAAATGAAATCAAATAAAATCTCATGGCAGATTGGGCAAGTGAACATGGAGAGGGTTGGGCAAAATAAACAAGCATTTGAAATGTAATGGGTCTCACGTTTGCTCGAACTAGAGCTATTAGCGTTGTAAATTCCTAGCTGGACTTTTCTTGCAACACAAGCTGAAAATAAAAAGTAAAATAGTTGACATAAGCAAGCCCATTCAAAGCACCACAGCCGCTATAAACGTGAGCGCAAAGGAGAGACACATAAGGAAAAAGAAGTTTGCTTGTGGTCAAAGTTATTGGCAAAAGTGCAATTATCTATGTAACAGGGTCGGTAACAAAACTGCCCAAGAAGGGAAAAACATAAAGCATTTACCAATGATGAGAAAGGATTTTTGAAAGGCAAGCCCATGAACGAGTCATAGTGATGGGTGTGAGGTGGGCGTGTTTAAAAGCCCATATATATTTCAACACGTCATAAAAGCAGCACTTGCGTGTTACTATGCTCGACCTAATAAAACACCCCAGGAAGCATCAGGGGAACCTATTTACAAGGGGTAAAACAAAAGTCCATAGTCCAAACAATGTCCTGTCATTGGCCATCATCACTGTCCTTCTTTGCCACAGTGATCAAGTCCTCTGCTCCTGTGGACTCATTCTGTCTGGCTGATGCAGGACCAGGCACCCCATTGGAGCAGGCAACATGATGGGTACGGGGGTACCAGGGAAAATGGAGAAGGGTGACGTACTGAGAGACACTAGAACAGTGATCTGGGTGGGTCATTGAGCCAATGCGGACAACATGGCTGCACCCAAGGAAGTAATGAAAGCAGTGAGATTGTCTCTGAGCTCCTGTAAGATCTGAGAGGACACATTCTGGTCAACATCAGATGCCACCACCACCTCCTAGGTTGCAGCCACAGGAGTAACAATACATGGAAGGGTTTGGCAAGGTAGAACAAGAGGGGTGTCAGGACATATGTCTTTCTAAGCTCTTCCGAGCAGGCACCTGGAAGGGGGTGTAGTGGTATGAGGGGCAGTTGGAGGCTGTGATGCAATGGGGCCTCAAGAGTTAGGGAGGCATAAGTGTCAGGCCCAGATGGTGATGGGGCCTGCCCTACGGACATCATTTCCAACTTAATTTCTTCTTCTTGTGGACCGGGGGGACCCACGTTCTCCTCCCCATGGCTGGTGGTATCCTCTCAATGCCCTCCCTTCAGTGTCCTCAACCGCCACCCAGGATGATGATGTTGATGGTGTTGTCTCACTGCTGGTTGGTGCACTAATGCTGTCTGCTTCTTCGCCACCCTCCTTCTCTTCGCTGGTGCTCTCCACAGGACGAGCCTACAGAAGAGCTGAGAAACTTCCACTCTGCCTCTAGTCCTGTCCTGATGTTCCTTGGCCAGCTAGAAGGCAAACAATTACGTTGTTGGTGTACATTTCATAACAAATCTCAATACAGCATGAAGCAAGTGCTGACTTTGTACTTATTTGATCTCACAACCAATTATTTGTCTCTTGGACCCAAAGGTATGCGTAGTAACAGTGTAATGTCCTGAAATTACTCATCAATAACATCTTTCTCAATTTTGGTCAGCATACCCTTCAGTATTTACTAACCTGCACTATCAGCATTAGTGCAATGTCAGTTTCCTGACATTGAAACATAGTTATTTTCCAATGTAAGTTTGCAAGTGGAAATGGGACAGAGTCTGGATGGATATATCCACACCTAAAAATGGATCCAGAGTTATCCTGTAATGTGCAGTCACAACAGTCTTACACTTACTATCAAATGTCATCTGTTTTGTAGTATACTGTAACATAACATACATGCAAAATTGGGTGTACATTTACAAATAAGGCCTTGGATGTGACCTATGCAAAGATGTGATTAAAAACATTGGAATATTGCTTGACAACATCAAACACTATACATAGCAAATTACACATTTAGCATGTCATACTGCTTTGTTTGCGCTGTGCACTGGTAATCACATGCGCAGAATTATTACAGCTACCTAGATATTAGAAATGACGTATGTGAGGATTTCACCCCTTGGATATGTTTGTATTATTTTGAGTAAGAAAGATATCACAAAGTCTGCCTTTACTTCATGTCACAAAAATATAATATTCAACCAGGAAAGAATTCCCACAAAAAGCATGCATGATACAGCATCCAACACCCTAACCCCTCAGATACTAGACATTAGACATTGAGAAACCCATTCCTTCACCATTGTATACAACCGTTATAAGACCCATAATTGATTGGTCATGATGTTGTCAGTGCATTTATCCATTAATATGCAACTGTAAGGGTAATTTTCACAGTTGTGTTTAGAACACTACAAGTCCCAGAATGCCCTCATAAAACTGTGTTCCAGTTGCTCCAAGGAAACATAGACCTTATAGGTACTGCAACCATCACTCAGATAAGATGAAAGGTGACAAAAGAAACATGATGTTACATCTCGTTCACCAGTCACATCATACTACCAGACACATAATGCAGTTTATGCGCTTATCAGGTCTCTGCTGCTCAAACTCCTTCCGCTGAGCATGGAGGGTCAACAGGCTGCGTTCATTACCCTCTTGTTCAGTTGGCTACTGTGGGGGATCTGTGAGGGGAGCTGGGAGGACAGGCTCAATATGTCCTGGGCCTTAATTTGGGCCCAGAGTCGCAGGTCCTCACAGCTCTTCAGACACATCTTGCCTCTTCGCTGGTACATGACCAGTGTTCTGCATCTTGCTGCGGCATGGTGCCAGATTCCCGAGCATGCTACATTATTCATCTGTTGCTCTGCTGTCCCACAAAACTGGGAGTACCTATCAAGCACCCCCTCAGTTAAGATGTTCAATTCTGTCTTACTGAAAGGGGGTGCCATGTCTTCAAGAACCTCAGCCATGTTGGGGGCAGGTCAGTTAAAGAGAGCAGCAGGATGGTAGAGAATCTTGATTTAAGGTGAGGATGGCTTAGAATGGCCATATGATGGCTGCCAGCAACTTCCTATATTAAACTGTTTTTTATTTACTGTTTAATATCTTTGGGTTCAGCCCCAAATGCGGAAGTCTCCACCCCCAGTGTGGAGGTTCCACATTCAGGGCGGAATCTCTGTACTCAGGGCAGAGACTCCACACTCGGGGCAGAGACTCAGCGATCAGTCTGGAAAACTCAGAACAATTTTGCAGCACACATAAAAAGAGGAAAAGCCTCTCAGGGTTGTTCCTGTGAAGGAAGCTTCCCTTACTGCACAAAAACAATTCTGCATGCAATGCAAGTGTGTCTGCATTGATGCTAGGCAGCCCATTGTGCACAAATGCAGGGGAAAGAACAGGTATGCACCATAATTACAGCACATTCCTCCCTTTTTCCAGTGACACAGTGTAGTGCAGCAAGGTGACTTGTTGCGCTGTAGTGCACCACCTTGTCATAAATATGCCCCTTAATGTGTTATAAGCACTGGAAGGATGCGTTATTTGACCATTAGGTTCACTAACAGTGGCATCCACTCCTTGTGAAAATATCTGACATGCTACATGAAAGTATCCAAGAGACAGCAACATATGAAATTATGTCCTTCAGACATGTGTGTGATGCATCCAGCATTACACATACAACACTATGGCCCTCATTACAACCCTGGCAGTAAATCCCGCTTACTGCAGCGCTGAAGGCCACCAACATACCGTGGCAGAAATCCGCTACAAGTATTACGACCCACATCTAGTAATCCGCCACAATACAGACATCCACTCAAGTCCACCACACCAAAGGTCAGTGATAAACTGGTGATAGCAAAACCCACACCGTCACGCCAACAAGAATACGCCCACACTATCACGACCCACAAATCAACCGGGGGTCTTTCAACCGTGGTAAACCATTGGCGGTACACACCGCCACGTTCAAAATACACACACACTTACAAAACACAACCACATTGGACAATTCTAAATACACACACCTGATACACATACACGCACCCACACACTCACAACACCATAAAACACACAAACACATTACCCACAACCCCTTACAACATTTTTGTGAAGAAGCACAGTGAGAGAATAGCAAACACAACACCAGCATCCACAAGCACACAGCACCATCCCTCATACAATATCCATGCACCTCAAACAACATGCCCCAACACAACACATCACACAGCACAACAAACATCACCTCACACATTACCCACACCACATCATGGCACCGCAAAGACACCCCAGGTTTCCTGAGGAGGAGCTCAGGGTCATGGTGGAGGAAATCATCCGGGTAGAGCCACAGCTTTTCGGATCACAGGTGCAGCACACCTCCATTGCTAGGAAGATGGAGATATGGTGGAGAATCGTCGTCAGGGTCAACGCAGTGGGACAGCATCCAAGAATACAGGATGACATCAGGAAGAGGTGGAACGACCTACGGGGGAAGGTGCGTTCCGTGGTATCCAAACACCAGGTAGCAGTACAGAGGACTGGCGGTGGACCCCCACAACTAACAACATGGGAGGAGTAAGTCTTGGCAATACCCGATCCTGAGGGCCTCGCAGGAGTAGCAGGAGGACTGGACTCTGGTAAGTCATATCTTTACTACTACATCCCTGCCCCACCTGCATGCCATCACATACCCCCACCTTCACCCTCACCCCCATCACCCCAACACCTCACATATGCCCCACCATCACAACCCACCCATCCCAATACCAAGCCCTGCATGCAACACCTATGCATGGATCCCCATCACCAAAGCATGTCCAGCACAGATACCCACCCAGACCCTAAATTCACTAATCACACAAGGGAAAACACAATAATGCAAGCACAGGAGTGGAGGGTAACTCACCCATTGCACAAGATGGCACACACAGATACAATAACCATGCATTTACACCCCAACAGGACCCATACCCAACGTCACTGGACAGGAGGTGCCAGACATATCCATTTCCCCCACAGAAGAGGCTCACAGTGACGACAGCAGCTCTGCACACCTGGATCAAGATGACCAGCCCGGCCCATCTGGGACATCGGGACAGTCGGTTCCCCTGCCACTGTCACAAACCACCAGAGAGCCTCCCCCCTCAGGAAACACCACTACAGCACCCACCCAGTGGGCCCATCCCTCTGTCCCCAGAATACGTCAATCAACAGTGTGTCCACCACTACAGAGAACCCAGGCAAACCCACCAACCCAAGACAATCAGGGACCTGGGGTCAGTGGCAGTGGGCACACGGTTCAGGGGACAGAGGCACAGGACAACAGGGAAACTGGGAGGACTGCTGTGCGAAAGGGGGAGGACAGGCCCAGGGAACCCATCCTCCACAAGGCACTCTCCAACATCATGGGAGCATACCACCATTCCCAGGAGACTATGGACATGGTACTGGCCAAGTTTCAGGGGACCCAGTGGCTGCAGGAGGAACACTACCTGGGGATCAGGAAGGACTTGAAGTCCATCAACACCACCCTGGTCACCATTGCAGGGGTGCTGGCAGACCTGGCCAACACCATGAGGGACACAGTGGCACACAAACGGGCCCCAGACACTAGCCTGAATGATGAGCAGCCCTCCACTTCCGCTGGCGGTAGTGGACAGGAGGTCCTGCCACAGGACCAACAGGCCACCAGGACCCCATACCAATGTTACACAGTTGTTGGTCAGCAGTAAACATAGCAGAGGGCACAAAGTGGGACCCAGATCTGTGAAATGGAAAGGCAAAGTGACATGTCAGGGTCCATACACAGAGGTAAAAAGGCAGATTTATGCAATGTACTACAGTAGTATGATATGTGAGAAGCAGTGTCTCACTGGAAGTATTGCATGATGATGTTGTTTCGGTTGTCTATATCTTCTTCTTCTGCGTCCTCTTCTTCACTGTCCATAGGCTCCACAGCTGCCGCAAGACTAGCATCAGGCCCATCCTCCTGCAGAAAAGGCACCTGGCATTGCAAAGCCAGGTTGTGCAACATACAGCATGCCACGATTATCTGGCACACCTTCTTTGGTGATAAGTACAGGTAGCCACCTGTCAGATAGGGGCACAGGAATCTGGCCTTCAGGAGGCCGAAGGTGCGCTCCATCAGCCTTCTTGTTCGCCCATATGCCTCATTGTAGCGTTCCTCTGCTCTTGTCCTGGGATTCCGCACTGGGGTCAGTAGCCATGACAGGTTGGGGTAACCAGAGTCACCTGCAAATATCGAGGGACAACTGTTAGACATCCTTCAACCCTTAGGGACTCTCCCATACCCAGATACCTATGTCAACTGTATTGGGACCTTGGGCTCACATATTAGCCACACCTGGTGCCTCTGGAGTTGCCCCATCACAGAAGGGATGCTACTATTCCTCAAAATGTAAGTGTTGTGCACAGAGCCAGGATACTTGGCATTCACATGGGAGATGTACTGGTCTGCCAAACACACCATCTGCACATTCATAGAATGGTAGCTTTTGCGGTTTCTGTACACCTGTTCATTCCTGTGGGGGGGGGGGACAAATGCCACATGTGTCCCATCAATGGCACCAATGATGTTGGGGATATGTCCCAGGGCATAGAAGTCACCTTTCACTGTGGGCAAATCCTCCACCTGAGGGAACACGATGTAGCTGCGCATGTGTTTCAGCAGGGCAGACAACACTCTGGACAAAACGTTAGAGAACATTGGCTGTGACATCCCTGATGCCATGGCCACTGTTGTTTGAAAGGAACCACTGGCCAGAAAATGGAGTACTGACAGGACCTGCACTAGAGGGGGGAATCCTGTGGGATGGCGGATAGCTGACATCAGGTCTGGCTCCAACTGGGCACACAGTTCCTGGATTGTGGTGATAATGATGTGTCTGTCTTCCATTGTCGACAGGTCCACCAGGGGTCTGTATACCGGAGGATGACGCCATCTCATCACCTGCCCCAGCGGACGTGCCCTATGGAGGAGAAGGGTGAGGAGAGGGTCATACACCACATAGGTTTCACAAGGCTGTTTAGCACAATCATGATATAATTGGTGTGTGGCTTTGTCTGTCCGTATTCCTGGCCAAAAGTGCTGTGACGCACTTAGTTGGCCTGCCTTGTGGCCCCCTGAAATGGCGGCTGCTTGACCTGTAAGGAGGGACAAGGGGTAATGATGTAACTGCGCTGGCGTTGTGCAGCGTCGCGGTAGGCGGTCGAAGACCGCGGTGCAATTCAGCATTGGTTGTCATTGGGCCCTATGGGTTCCAGGAGCCAATGATGATGTACGCCGATGGTGACGGTACGCACCGCCGCAGACGTGACCGCCATTTTCTATCTGTTCACTCACTTGATATCTGACCTTCAACAGGAGAGGACCTACACTGCAAGTGCTGCTGTGACCTGAGTCTGGAAGCGACAATGGCTACAGTGTCTGGGGAAAGGGCCCCTGCCTTCACTGCGGAGGAGTTGGAGAAACTGATGGATGGGGTCCTCCCCCAGTACTCGCTACTCTAAGGTCCTCCAGACAAACAGGTGAGTAAACTGTGTGCATGGTGGATGGCACCTGAATGTATGGAGTGTCGTGGATGGAAGAGACGGGGGCACAGGCCAGCATGTGAGGATCGTGAGTGTATGTTTTTCTGGGCCAGGGTGGGAGGTTTGTGGGCAATGAGTAAGAAGAACCGGACGGGGGAGTAACATCCATTATTACTTCACTATTCCTCTAGGTCATCGCCCACCAGAAGAAGGGGATTTGGCGTGCCATCGCCAAGGAAGTGCGGATCCTGGGGGTCTACCATAGACGGAGCACCCACTGCCGCAAAAGATGGGAGGACCTGCGCCGCTGGTGCAAGAAGATGGCGGAGGCCCAGCTGGGGATGGCCTCCCAACGTGGAAGGGCTGCCCGTCGCACCATGACCCCACTGATGTACCGGGTCCTGGCGGTGGCATATCCTGAGTTGGATGGGCGCTTGGGGGCATCACAGCAGCCACAAGGGGGTGAGTACAGTCTCATTCAGCTGACTCTGCGTCCTTTATGAGGTTTCTGGGTGGGGGAAGTGGGCTGTGGGTTCCCCTAGGCCAGGGCAGACGCACCAAGGTAGATCCATTGTTTTGCAGGCTCAGTGCCACTCCAACCCTAAAAGTGGTAGTGGCCCTCTACACCTAGTCAGGCTCCTGTGGATTCCAGCTGTGCCTCAAATGGGTCTAGGCAGAGTCCCCCATGGGCATGTGCTTTTCCCCTGCACTGTTAGTGCATGTGCTAGTGCATAGGGCTGCTCCCTGTGTGTTGTGTCCGCCAACGGTAGTGGTGTTGCAGGCAGACCATGTGTCTCTTCTGTCTTTCCCCTCCTTTTTGTTTTGTCAACCTGTCCTTGTGTGCATTAGCATCATCTGGCGGAGGAGCATTGGCACCGGAGACGGAGGGAGCTGCAACCCACATGGCCAGGAGGCTGAATTTACGGAGTCTGAAGGCACCAGTGGGACGGAGGGTGAGGGGAGTTCCACGACGGGGACAGGAGCAGACACCAGCGACTCCTCCTCTGATGAGAGCTCCCTTGCTGTGGCGGGCACCTCTGTGCCCACCGCAACAACAGGTACAGCCGCCAGCCCCCCCTACCAGCACCGCCCTCCCAGCAGCCCCTCATCGAGTTTCCCATGCCCGCTCACCCAGGAGGGTGGGCATCTCCTTCGCCCCAGGTACCTCAGGCCCTGCCCCAGTCAGTCCTGCTGCCCTCAGTGAGGAGGCTATTGACCTCTGGAGATCCCTCACTGTTGGGCAATCAACCATTTTGAATCCCATCCAGGTTGTCGAGAGGCATTTGCAGCAAACAAATGCATACCTGGAGGGCATTCATTCTGGCGTCGCAGCCCAACAGAGAGGATTTCAGGCTCTGGCCTCAGCACTGATGGCAGCCATTGTCCCTGTGTCCAGCCTCCCCCCTCCAACTTCCACTACCCAGACCCAATCCGCTTTAACTCAGCCTATCCCAAGCACACCATCAGACCAGCATGCACACTCATCAACACACAAGAGTGGACATGGCAAACATAAGCACCACACATCCCACAGGCACTCACACAAGCACCATCCCCATGCAGACACACCAACATCCACTGCCTCCACTGTGTCTCCTTCCTCCAAGACCTCCTCCTCCCTCCCAGTCTCGTCTCCACTCATACCTGCATGCTCTACATCCTCAGCTACTACCTCCATCACCAGCACGCCCATCACCACACACAGCTCACGTGCACTCACCACCCCTACTACCATGCACACGTCCCCTGTGTCCTCTCCCAGTGTGTCTGTGAGCCCTCCTTCCAAATTACACAAACACAGGCACACACCCATCAACAGCCATCCACCTCACAACAGCCTCCGGCCCATGCACCTTCACCCAAATTCAGCAGACTTAAACCTCCTACAACCACTACCTCTTCCTCCACTCCCAAACCCAATCCATCTTCTCGTCCCAGTGTGTCTAAAAAACTTTTCATGGCTAACATTGACCTCTTCCCTACACCTCACCCCCCCATCCTTCCCCTAGGGCCAGGATGTCCAAGTACCAGCCCAGCCCAGCACCTCAGCCACCAAATCTTCCAGCAGTGTGGTCCCAGCAAGTCCTGTAACATTGCGGGCAGCACCCATCAGGGCTGCCAGTGTTCCATCTAGTGAGGTCAAGGATCAGCCCATTCCGCCACCTGCCAAGGTGAAGAAGGGGCCCACATGCCGTAGGTAAAAGCCGCACCAACCACTCAGCAAGGCTTCCTCCAAGCCAAAAGGGGACAGTGCCAAGGGCCCAGCAGCGACATCCAAGGTGGGGAAGGGACACAAGGCAAAGGGGAAGTCAGCACAGGTCACGGAGCCTCCAGCTGAGGGACTGGTGTCACCCCTTCTGGCAAACAGAACAGCAACCTGTACAGCAGTGGACACCGCCACCTGCACTGCCACCTGCACGGCTGCTGCCTCAGCAACAGTCCCCAGCATCATCCCCAGTGGGCAGCCGTCCGAGGCTGCAGGATACGTCCTGCTGTCTCCCTGCACAGGTGCTGACACATGCACCACCGGCAGCATCTCCGCCACAGAAACCGCCGCAACCACCGCCACCAGCCCCGTGACTTGCACAGACAGTGCCACCACAGCCGACATAGCAAACATTCTCAGTAACCAGCGTTCCGAGGCTGCAAGAGACGTCCTGGACCCTGCACAACGTACATGAGGCACCACACCCAGCACTGTTAGTACCAGCAGGTGGCAGGCAAAGTTGCAGAGGGTGGAGTGTGTCTCTGACTCCATGGAGTATCATGCTACCTGTTCCCAGGCAATCTCGTGGCACACACACCCAGGTGAGGGAATGGGACCTACCACACTGCATGTGCAGCACTCTGGGCACCAAGCCCCTTCTAGAACCAGTGGAGAAAAGCATCCACTACCCCAGTCCTTGGCAGGATGAAGCACTCTGGGCACAAAGCCCCCTCCATAACCAGTGGAGAAAGGCATCTATGTCCCCAGTCCTTGGCAGGGTGAAGCACTCTGGGCACAAAGCCTCCTCCAGAACCAGTGGAACATGTCACTGACTTGAGAGACTGTGGCTTTGCACTCCCCAGGACCAATCAGTGGGCAAACCACCCACTTGAGAGACTGTGGCTTTGCACTCCCCAGGACCAATCAGTGGGCAAACCACCCACTTGAGAGACTTGAGAGACTGTGGCTTTTCACTTCCCAGGACCAATCAGTGGGCATGGAGCCCCCTCGTGGAGCAGTGGCGTCGTCCCTTCAACCGGCTGAGGTGCCCCCACTTCTATTCCCCCTGAGGTTCCTGTTTATTTTCGAGCTGATGCCCCAGCGGTGTTCACTCTGTTTAGAGTCAGGTATCATGTGTGGGCTTCGGCCATGCATTTTGGGACCACTGGTCCACGGACAATGATTGGAACACTATCCAGACTTGTGTAGTTGCTGTGCATATTTGTATAACATGATCTGTTACTGAGATGTTTTCACATCTGAATTTTCAATGATTACACTTGTTACAAATCATTTCATTTTTGTCCTTGCGTTCTTCCAGGGGGTGACGGGGTGTATATGTAATGTTGATGCATGTATTTGTGTGTATGTTGTTGTGGGTGGGGGTGGGGGTGCTGCGTGTTGCGTGTGTGTGTGTCACTCTCTCTTTCCTCCCCTCCTCCCCTGTGTGCTAGGTGCAGTACTCACCATGGTCGTCGCCGCCGTCTTTGTTGCTCCTGGTAAACCAACATTTGTAGCACCTGAAGTTCAGGCTCCATGGCGTCCTGGTTCCTCGTTGGGTGTTGAGAGGTGAGTGGTTTCCGTTCTAAAGACTGTTTCCTCCGTGCTTTTGATGGCTTTGGTACCGCCCCGGAAAAGGTGGCGGATAGGCCTGTTGTAATACAGTGGACGGTACATTGTCTTCTGCCTGTCTGTTGGCGGTTACCGCCGCGGTGTTTGTTTCTACCGCTGTGGCGGTCGGAGTGTTAAAGTGGCTGTCTGTGTTGGCGGTTTCCGCCAAGGTTGTGATTCCATTTAATTTTCCGCCGGCCTGTTGACGGTATTACCGCTGCTTTAACACTGACCGCCAGGGTTGTAATGAGGGCCTCTATACCTTGATTTGTTGTTAGACATACGAAGTGTTAGAACCTGGGTATCTAGTTGGCAGAGGTATACACCCTTGTCCAAATAGGGACCACAATCCTAGTCAGGGTAAGTCACAACACAACACAAATTATCCTGTGCTCACCCTCAGGTAGCTTGGTACAGAGCCGGCAGGCTTAATTTAGAGGGCAACGTGTAAGTATTTCTGCAATAACTCATACAGTAACACTGTGAAAACACCACAAAAATACACTACACAGGTTTAGAAAAATAGATAACATTTATGTGATTAACATAAAGTGAAAACAATGAAAATCCAATGCACACAAGTAAAGTTTTGAATTTTTAAGGATTAAATCTCATTAAAGCACTTAGAAACTCAATAGCTCCAACAGGGGCTATCATGGCGTTGTTGACGGGGTCGTTCCCACTAGTCTGACACCACAGTCGCACAGACCCTGTGAAAACAAAGGCGTCGAACAGAGTTGTGGAGATGATGCGCCGCTGGAGCCAGTGAGGCGTCAATCCCTTATGGCGTCTGGGGAGGTGGGGTGTCGGTTCCATACTGCGAGGCAGGGAAGGCGAGGCATCGGGTCCATCCGTATGCAGGGGGTGATGGTGCGGTGTCGGTTGCGAAGTGTCAGTTCCTTGTGACTCAGCAGGATTGATGAATCCAGTAGGTCAAGACGTGATGAGTCGACTTCACACTGTTGCAATCACACTGCGAGATATCAGAGGCATCACTGCACCATCATTCCATTGCAGACCATGGTCATTGCATACAGTCAATCAATCAATCAATCAATCAGTATTTATAAAGCACAGCTACTTACCTGTTAGGGTCTCAAGGCTCTGGGGGGTATAGCATGTACCAGAGTTGGATTAAAAAAGCCATGTCTTCAGTTCCTTCATGAAGCTGGGGAGGGAGGTGGTTTGTCTGATGTGGATGGGTAGGGCACTCCAGGCGGTGGCTCTGAAGTAGGAGAAGGAGCTTCATCCTGTTCAGGTTTTCCTGATGCAGGGAACTTTTGCAAGAGAGAGTTGGGCTGAGCGTAGGGTCCTGTGGGGTACGTCGAAGTTGAGTAGCTGGTTAAGGTAGGCTGGTCCGGTGTTATGGACAGCTTTGTGTGTGTAGGTGAGGATCTTGAAAGTGATTCTTTTCTCTATGAGAAGCCAATGCAGAGTACATAGGTGTTGCGAGATGTGGCAGGTCAAGGATCAATCTGGCACCAGTGTTCTGGATATTTTGCAATTTGCGGGTGAGTTTTTTATTGATTCCGATGCAGAGTGCATTGATGTAGTCCAGTCTGCTGGTGATGAGGGCGTATGTAACGGTCTTTTTATGCTCTAGGGGGATTAATTTGAAGGTCTTGCGTAGGAGGCAGAGGGTGCTGAAGGAGGTGGAGGTGACTGAGTTGATCTGATGGTTCATACTGAGGTTAGGGTCCAGGATGATTCCAAGGTTGCGAGCTTGGCTGGCGGGGGTGGGCGGGTTTCCGAGGGTGGGTGGCCACCAGGAGTCTCTCCATGCATTGGGTTGAGGGCCTAGGATGAATACTTCGGTTGTTTGTGTTGAGTTGAAGGCAGCTGTCTCTCATCCAGTTGGCGACTGCTTTCATGCCTTTGTGGAAGTTGTGTCTGGCCTTGTCTGGTTCGTTTGAGAGGGAGAGAATGATTTGGGTGTCATCAGCGTAGGAGATTATGTTTATTCCATATCTTCTGATGATGGTGGATAGTGAGGCCATGTAGATGTTGAACAGCATGGGGCTGAGGGAGGTTCCTTGGGGCACTCCGCAGATGGTGGGTGTGGGTTTTGCGAGGAAGGGGGTGAGTCTCACTCGTTGCGTTCTGCCAGAGAGGTAGGATTGGATCCAGTCGAGGGCCTTGTCTCTGACGCTGGCTTCGTGGAGTCTTCTTATCAGGGTGAGATGGGAGACTGTGTCAAAAGCTGCAGAGAGATCAAGTAGGATGAGTGCCGCCGTCTCTCCCTTGTCCAGTAGGGAGTGGATGTCGTCTGTTGCGGACAGGAGGGCTGTTTTGGTGCTGTGGTTTGACCTGAATTTGGATTGGGAGATGTAAAGGATGTTGTGGCTTTCTAAAAACATGGTGAGTTGGCTGCTGACTGCTTTTTGAATGACTTTCACAGGAAAAGAAAGTAGGGAGATGGGCCTATAGTTTTTGAGGTTGGTGGGGTCAGCCGAGGGTTTCTTGGGGAGGGGGTTGATCTCTGCGTGTTTCCAGTTGTCGAGAAAGGTGGTGGCAGCTAGTGAGCAGTTGGTGGTGAGGCAGAGCTTGGGGGCAATGGTGTCTGCAGCTCTCTTGAAGACGTGATGGGGGAATGGGTCCATGGGGGCCCCAGAGTGTATGTACCTCATAGTTTTCAATGTATCTTCGGTGGAGAGGGATGGCCAGGTGGAAATTGTAGGTTTGTTGGTTTTGTGGTTTTTAAGGGGGAGTTCTGCTCGTGGGTTGTCCTTTTTGAAACTGTGGTGGATGGTCTTGATTTTGTGGTGGAAGTAGGTGTTGAGTCTGTTGCCTAGGTCCTGTGAGGAAGGGATGTCCGTTGTTTCACTGTTGGGTTGGGCTAACTCCCTGGTGATGCTGAAGAGTTCCTTGCTATTGTGTGCTTGTGAGGAGATCCTGTCTTGGATAGCCTTCTTTCTGGTGCTTCTGATGAGTTGGTGGTGTGCGGTGGTAGCGGCTCTGAAGTTGCTGTGGGATTCTGGGGATTTGGTGTTTCTCCAGATTTTCTCGAGGCGGCAACAGGTGTGTCTCAATTCCCGGAGTTCGGGGGAGAACCAGCTGGCTCTCTTAGAATGGAGGTTGTTGTTCTTTTTGAGGGGGGCTATGGTGTTGGCGCAGTCAGTGATCCAGTTGTGGAAGGTGTGTGCTGCGGTGTTTGGGTCCTCGTTGTATGCGATGGTGGGGGCGGCGATGGCGAGGGTGGCGGTGAGCTGATCGTCGGTTAGTCTTGTCCAGTTTCTGTGCTGAGTTGGGTTCTGGTGATGGTGGGTGTGTTGAAAGTGTAGTGGATGCATCGGTGATCTGTCGATGGGGGTTCAGTGGTGTGGCTGAAGGTAGCAGAGGTTCCTGTATTGAAGATGGGATCAAGAGTGTGTCCTGCAGAGTGTGTTGGCTCTGTCACGATCTGTCGGAGTCCTGTGTTGTGGAGGTTGTCTAAGAGGGATGCGGTGTTGGGGTCTTGTAGATTCTCAAGGTGAAAGTTGACGTCTCCCAGCAGGGTGTACTTGGTGGCTGTGATGGCTTGTGCGGAGATGAAGTCTGTGATGGAGTTGACGAAAGGTGTGTGATGGTCTGGTGGGGCGGTAGATGATGATTCCCCTGATGGTGGATGTTGGGCTGGTGTGAAGCTTGAAGTGGAGGTGTTCCATCAGGTTTGTGGCTTCTTTAGAGTCTTCGGAGTGTGCGTTTAGACGGAGGTTGGACCTGTGGACGATGGCGATTCCCCCCCCACGGCGGCTGCGGTGATCTTTCTGGGGATCTTGTATCCATGGGGGATGGCGATGTCTATGCCTGAAGTGTTGTTGGTCCATGTCTCGGTGAGGAATGCGACGTCTGGGGTGGTGCTGTCGAGGAGGTCCCAGATCTCGGTGGTGGGTTTATGGAGGGAGTGGACGTTGAGGAGGATGCAATTCATGGGTTTTGGGTTCAGAGAGTTGTTGCGGGTGGGTTGTGCTGAGTCCCGGGTCTTGGTGGTGGTGCAAGTTTGATGGCAGCGGAAGCAGCTGAAGGGACCATGTGTGTTGCCTGGAGCTGCTTGCTCGCAGTTGTTGTTGCATCCTGGTTTGAGTGTGATGAGTTCAGCTGCTGTGTAGCTACAGTGATGTCCATGGAACGGGAGGAGGCTGCGGTGTCGGTGCTGCCATCTCTTAAGTTGTTTCTAGCGTTGCTGAAGTTGTAAAACTAGCGAAAAGCTTGTAGATGAAGTCATTGCTGTCCCTGAGACTTCAGAACAGCAGGTGAACTCAATCCAAGCCCTTGGAGAGCACTTTTGGGGGAAGGCAGAGTCCTTCCAGAAAAGTCAGATGCCAGCAGGGCAACAAGCAGGGCAGCAGTCCTTCTCAGCAAAACAGTCCAGATGAGTCCCTTGGGCAGCCAGGAAGTTCCTCTGACAGAGTGAAGGTGTAGATCCAGAAATGTTTTATTTGGTGGGGTCAGAGACCCAGTTTATGTGCCCAAAAATGCCTTTGAAGTGGGGGAAACTTCCCACTTCATCCCAGTCCTGTCTGCCAGGATCCCTGTGGGGGTTATCAGTCCTTTGTGTGAGGGCAGGCCACTGGCCTTTGAAATGTAAGAGAGAGCCCCTCCATTCTTCCTGCCCAGAGAGACCCATTCAGTATACAGATGAATGCAAATGTGACTGAGTCGAGGTTATTGGTATATCCCTTATTGCCAAAGAGGCTATGCATGCAGATGAGTTTTCATCACGGAACTGCTGTAATTCCTGAAAGACATTGACACGTTCATGTATGTCAAAAAGTGTCTCTGCAGCTACCACGCCAGAGTCATCAAAATTTGGGATATACATAGTTATGGCGAACAGAATCTCATATGGGGTGCGCCCTCCCAGGGACCTTTTAGGCATATTATTAAGTGCTTTCTAGACTTTATATATGTGGTTAAGCAAACTATGACCTGTACCTAATATTTTTGTTATTAAGAATTGCTTTAAGTCTTGGTTCTTTTGCTCCACTATTCTGTTACCCTCGGAATGATAGTGAGGCAAGTAAGGCAATTGGACCCCCAACATCGCCATGGTGTCCCGAAATGTCCTTGAGGCAAAAGCAGGGCCTTGGCCTGAATCAAATGCTGCAACTGCATGTGTCCCGATGAATACGTGCAAATCTTTAATAACAGTTCAAGTGTCAGCTAATTGATGTGGCCATACACATAGGAATCTGGAACAAGAGTCAACAGTGACTAAAATGTATTTGTATGTACCATCAGGTGCCAAAGGGCCACATTGGTCCAGGTATACACATTGTAGTGCTGTGTTGGAAATTATGAGGGGGTGTGCTTGACGGTGGATTATTTTATTTTTTGACAGATGTCACAGCAAAGGGCATACTGTTTGGTCTCTTTATATATACCTGCCCACTAGTAAAGTGTTTGCAACTAAATAGTAGTGGCCACACCTGCATGAACCGAAGCAACTCCCTCATGCGCTGCTTTCATCAACTCTGATCTCTGTTGCTGCTTGGGGATCACATGATCATCCACCTCTGGTATTGTTACAAAGGCTTTGTCCTGTGCACTTATGTGGTACAAATATTTAGTGGAATACATCTTTGGCAAGGGCTTGTTGTCTGCTGAGGCTTTCACAGCAGCCAGTGTTTCATCACCCAACCTCAATCTGGATTGAGTAATCTCAGCATCAGAATCCGTGGCTACTGCTGATTTGGTAGCTTTATCAGCCAAGGTATCGCCTGTGTTAGAAATGGGGTCTCTAGTTGGCAGTCGGTTTGCCACCTTTCCAAGTAGGGACCCTCACTCTAGTCAGGATAAAGGAGATACCCGCTCAGATAACCCCTGTTCACCCCCTTGGTAGCTCGGCACGAGCAGTCAGGCTTATCTCAGAAGCAATGTGTAAAGTATTTGCACATAACACACAGTAATAAGTGAAAACACTACAAAAGGACACCACACCAATTTTAGAAAAATACCCAATATTTAACTATATAAAACAAGACCAAATACGATAAAAATCCAACATTTAGTAAAAATATGTATTCTGCAAGACTTACTCAAAACTACAGTTTCTTGAAGTCAATACCTCCACCTGGGGCTATCACGGTGTCGTGATCAACAAAATCCAACAGTTCAGGCGGGCCGTGGCGTTGCAGGCCAGCTATGATGTCAGGAAGGCACGCAAACAGGACCTTGGATTTGCAGGGTGTCGTGATCCCTGCGGTGAGGTCCGGAGAGCAGCATCACTGAAGTCGCAGTGTCGGTTCCGGAGTCGGTGCAGGAGTAGTCGGGCCCTTGAGGTCACACGCGTTGCAGATCGAACTCCAGGCTGATGAAGTCAGGTGCGCTGGCGTGGATGGCGTCGGGGCTACGGTGCGAAGTGGGACGATGCAACGTGCGGTGCCCACAGCTCACGGTGCAGGCAGCGGCTCGGTGATGGCGTCCAGCGGCGTAGGTGAGACCAGGGCTGCGTTGTGAAGCGGGGCGGTGTGATCTGCGGTGCCCACAGGTCACGGTGCAGGCAGCGGCATCATCGCTGCAGAAACGCTATCGTCAGTAGGCCCAAGCCAGTGGTGTGGGATGGGATGGTGCTTTCTGACCCTCACGAGTGGCGTCCACAGGCCACGGTGCAGGCACGATGCGGGACAGGACGGTGCTCCGTGTACCTTACGAGCGGTGTCCACAGGACATGGTGCAGGCAGCGGTGCCGGTGTCAGCAGGAGCGGCGTCATCGGGGATGCCCAGGCTGCGGTGTGAGCAGGCGATGCCGGAGTGCGGGGTTGACAGGTCACGGTGCAAGCAGCGGCTCAGTGAAGTTGTTCGATGACAGCATCGGTGAGACCAGGGTCACGGTGCGAAGCGGGCCAATGCGACTCCGTGTGGCGTTGGCAGGTCATGGTGCAGGCCAGTTCCCAGTGCTGCAGGTCGAGGAAACTGAAGTGTGTGGTGTCCCTGAGACTTCCAACAGGAGGCAAGCTCTACTCCAAGCCCTTGGAGAATTTTCTCAAGCAGGAAACACAGCAAAGTTCACCCTTTGCACTCTTATCAGGCAGAAGCAGCAACTGCAGGCCAGTCCAGCAAAGCAACACAGCAAAGGGACAGTACTCCTCCTTCAGCTCTTCAGCTCTTCTCCTGGGCAGAGATTCCTCTTGATTCCAGAAAGATTCTAAAAGTCTGGGGTTTTGGGTCTTTGTCTTATACCCAGTTCTGCCTTTGAATTTGGCAAACTTCAAAGCAAAGTCTCAAGTGTTTCCAAGATCCTTTCTTGTCCAGGCAAGACCCCAGACACACACCAATGGGTCAGAGACTGCATTGTGTGAGGGCAGGCACAGTCCTTTCAGGTGTGAACGACCACTCCTTCCTCCTCTCTAGCTCAGGTGGCTCATCAGGATTTGAGGGCAGGCTACATCCCGCCCCGTTTTGTGTCACTGTTTAGAGAGGTGCAAAACAGCCCAACTGTCAAACTGACCCAGACAGACAATCCACAAACAGGCACAGAATGGCATAAGCAATAAAATGCTTACTTTCTAAAAGTGGCATTTTCAAACTGACAATTTAAAACCGACTTCACTAAAAGATGTATTTTAAAATTGTGAGTTCAGAGACCCTAAACTCCACATTTTCATCTACTCTCAAAGGGAATCTGCGCTTTAAGGATATTTAAAGGCAGCCCCCATGTTAACCTATGAGAGAGATAGGCCTTGCACAGTGAAAACTGAATATGGCAGTATTTCACTGTTAGGACATATAAAACACAATAGTATATGTCCTACCTTAAACATACACTGCACCCTGCCCCTGGGGCTACCTAGGGTCTAACTTAGGGGTGCCTTACATGTAGTAAAAGGGAAGGTTGAGGCCTGGCAAGTGGGTACACTTGCCAAGTCGAGTTGGCAGTTTAAAACTGCACAAAGACACTGTAATGGCAGGTCTGAGTCATGTTTAATGGGTTACTAATGTGGGTGGCACAACCAGTGATGCAGGCCCACTAGTAGCATTTGATTCACAGGCCCTGGGCACCTCTACGGCATGTTACTTGGGACTTATTAGTAAATCAAATATGCCAATTATGGGTAAACCAATCCACAGTACAATTTTTATGGGGAGCACTTGCACTTTAGCACTGATTAGCAGTGGTGAAGTGTGCAGAAGCAATAAACCAGCAAAAACGGAGTCCAAAACCAGGAGGTCAGAAGGCAAAAAGACAGGAGAGACATGCCAAAAAGCTGCCAGGTCTAACAGCCTGCAATGTGCATTCCTACACGTTGATGACCCAATGTATGAACTTCATGGGCAATGGGTAGGATTTCTTTGAGATCTGCTACCTTCCCCCACAATAATCTGTGTTTTATGATGTCCCATTTTGAAACTCTGAACCTATTTTAGCACCAGTAATGCAGATAGTTATTAAAGTACTTGACATCATAATACACATGACACACTATCCATCCGTATGTCCCGGTGCCAATACCAGAGCCTTAAAGTCTGCCAATTGTGGCGTGCAGCCCCATAGGGTCTGCATGTAAGTGTTTTGAGGAAGGAATTTGCCATCCTTCATGACACTACTCATAAATGCACAGACTGTGAAGTACTGTTGTTTTGTGCCTACTGTGGGTTGTGCTGAACCATCAGTATAAATTAACGTTTGATATTGATCAAGAAGCAAGATTTTTGCTGGTACTGGTTATTCAAACTCATATTGAAGGGATTGTTGAGTCTGAAGTTTTGGGTCAAAAACATAATCTACATCAGTGGCCATCAGAGACCTTGCCCATTTGATCCAGCATGGATGTAATGCTTTAGTGTGTGGGACGCTGACTTTTAAAAAATCCTCGAGGGCTGATATGGGGGTTATGACAATATTACTTTTCCTCTGGGACAGAGGCCTCTCTTTTATGACAGCCATCTGAACAGCAGCCATCATCTTTTCAGTGGGAACAAAGGGTTGCTCAGCTTTGGAGTACAGGCATGATTTGTATGCTATAGGTACGACATCACCTTCATTGAAAGTTACATAGGTGAATCCAATGCCACCAGCAATTACTCTGATGACCAACTTTGTTTTGTTATCACGTGTGTGTAAATGTTTTGCTTCAAGTAAAGTCAGGGCATATTAAATCATACCATGGTTTTATGCATTGTGCATTGTCTGGAATGTAAGTTCTGCCAAGGTTGAAAAAGCACAATAATGATTTCAGCTTTTTAATGGTGTTGGTGGTTGTGATTGCATGCACGTTTCTAAAAAATGCGGTGCCAGGCTCTTTCCTTCATCTGATAACTCGTTTCCCAAAAACAGGACAGTGAGGAAGTCAATTTTTGTTTTTTTTAAACTAAATTTGTAGCCAAAGTCTGTTAAACCCACCATGACACTGTCCACCCTTCTTAGGTGTTGGACCAGGTCATTGTTGATCAAGTAAATATCGTTGACATGGAACAATGCCTCAGGGTCTATGTCATGTAAAATGGATGTTACACATGCTGAGAACAGTCGAGGACTGTTCTTATAACCTTGTGGGAGTCGGGAAAATTTCCTTCACAAGCCTCATGCACTGAAGGCTGTTAAATCCCTGCTTCCAGGTGCTATATTTGGCAGAAGAACCCACTGGCGATATCCAGGTTGTTTTGTATTTTTTGCACACTAACTTGTTGATAAGTGATGTATTGTTGTCATTTTGTATAACAAATGTGCGCATATGACTATTTAAGTGTCTGTAATCTAAGACTATTCTATAAGAATGATCTGGCTTAGCTACAGAAAACAAGGGGTTGTTCATTGGTGAGATGCCAGGCTCAACTACACCCTTATACTCAAGTTGTGTGAGTATTTCTCTCACTGGTGCTTTAGCCTCATGCTTAATGGGATATTGAGATTGAGGCTGTGATTATGATCTAATAGGTATTATGTGGTATGAAGAGTCTCTGTCCCACCCCACATGATTACGATACAGAGCAGGGGCTTGTGCCAATGCCCAATCTACTTCATAGGCTTCTTCTGTTTCCATGGGAATGAGAAAAAAGGCATAATAACTTCTTCCCTGAACTGAAGATTGCAGGCACATTTTGGTTACCAATCTGTTTCTGCCAATAGGATATCATAGCACAAGGTTAATTTCTCCCAGAATATTCCTCTAACAGCACGCTCAATGTCTCATTTGAGTTGCATTTTCAATATGCAGCTTCTGTTGGGTGGGGAAGACTCACATATCTGTAGTTTCGACCTCTAAATAGTCATTAGTTGTTGTCACATCCAGATGCTCTTGAAGATTCTGGCAAACTATTGTGACCTCTGCTGCGCTGTTTAGCAGAGTCAGTGCCCACTTCCTGTTCTTCATTAACGCTGTCAACATGCATGGCATGTCGGGCTCAAATACGTGCCACTCCCTTTTTTTTAAACTGGTGTTTCTGCTGGGGAAGTTTCTCTTCATTTTTTATAGAAGTTTAAGAGGACCTTTTTGAATCTTTTCTCAATATTTTGTATTCATTTTGTTGTTCTGAATGCCCACCTCTCTCACTTTGGTTATCCAGTGAGTTCTGAAAGGAACAAGATTGGCATATAAAAAATATATTGGTAACCATGGGGAGTTTTCAAACTATCTCTATTTCTTAAATTGTATAGTTTCTCAGAGATCGTTTGTTTTTGTTTATCCTGGCATTTTTTAGAAGCCTCTGTTGCTTGCTTGGTAGAATCTTTATTGGATTTACCTTGTTGTTGTGGTTTACTCTGTCTGGCTTCCAAACTATCCCAACCTATATTAGAATAGGTCTTGGCGATAATGTTTGGATGCTCACACTCCTGATCTTGTACTGGAATATCCTGGAGCCGCTTGCTGACTGCGAGAGCTACTGCTTCCCCTTTAAGATTACTTAATATTATTAAGGATACTGTGGCAAAGTTATCCATTAATTGCAGGCCCAAGTCTAGGGTCAGAGCATCCCCATATTCGTCTTGAATTTGTTTAAGCAATTCCGGAACATTTGCAAGTGTTGGTGTACTGTGTGCAGTAGTGTAGAGTGCAGCAAATACTTCACCCCATGTGGCGCAGTTGTCCACGGAGGGAACCATCCTGAATTGCAAGCACATTGTGAGAATTCTATGTTTATCTTGGGGTCTCATATGGGGAAACACTGCTTCCTAAGTGCTTATATTTTTGGGCTCACCCAAATGGAATTTCTTCACATTTGGTGGCTACCTTACCCATAACTGAATGCACTGTTGCAGGATTAATGCCTGCATGACCATATGGGGTTTGTGTTGGATCAGCTCTTGCTGGGGCAGACTTAATGTTTGCATCATAAATTGTTCTAAGCGTCTATATATTAGTACTAATTCATTGGAGAGGCGTGCACTTCTGCCACCACCATATTATTAGCATTAGGGTGTGGTGTATATGTTGCCAGCTATGGCCGTGTCGGACCTTCATTACTAAAAGGACCTCGTCTAACATTTTGTGCAATGCTTGGTGGAGTGCCATCAAGAACGTTTTGGTGTTCTTGATAAGATAGAGGTATGCATATGCTCTGTATTGTGCTGTGTGTTAGCAGTAGTGTAGTGATGAAATGCATGTGTGTTCCCATCCACTTCTTGAAAAGTGACTCAAGAATAACATATTTCAGTTCTATATGCTGGATTTGCCTCAACTACAAATGTTACTGCTCCTCCTTCCTCCGTGAGGCCATTATTTATTAAACGATTTGGAAGGGGGACCCTCATTTATGCTGCAATTACAACCCGTTGGGGTTCCGCCATATTTCAGTATTACAAAGGAGATAGGGACACCGACTGTGGATTTAATCCTTTTAAAGGTTCAAGCTTGAACAACCTACAGCCGAAAATAGGTGCTACCTACCGTAGCTGAGGAGGATAACCCTAATACCACGGATGTCTCCATGTAAGGTAATTAGGGTGTCTTTAGCATGTAGTGAGATAGAGATACTTGGGAGAAATGTAATTCAGTTCCTAACCAATGTTGGCAGTGCCATGTCGTAAAGACTCTTGTTATAGTAACAAGACTGCTGGATTTGGGCGACAGCACCACCGAGTGCAGGGGACTGGGTCTGATCCTGTGCCATGTGACAGCTGTCAGCCTAACCTTTCCAGCCAGCTAGCAGCACCTCACCAGTACCCAAGGTGATTTGTGGCAGCCCTTTGCATGACATCTAAATTTCTCAGGGAAATCGTGGTGGAACAGACCTTACCCCTTTCTCTCAGACATATATATCTCATACATACAAAGGCAAAACAGAAGCAGGACTAGGATCAATAGTGTTATTGAATCAACTGCATTCTATGTAAAGAGGCATGTATTATGATTATAGGGATGATAAAACATAATAAAAGCAAAGCAGTGACAAGGAAAGTAAAATATAGGAAAAATCCCACCATACTGTCACAATAATGATTCTAGAATCCCTACTTGCACCACTAATATTCTATACAAGAGCATGGCAGTGTAAGCCCTAATCTGCCCATCAGGCCCCCTGGAAGAAACCCATCCCCCCATTCTTGTGCATGTAGAATTAGGTATGTTAGTCTACTGAGAATCCTCCAATTTGGAGGGAGAGGCGGCATCAGGTCTCAGCAGAAACTGCAAAGGCGACATGCAGCATACAATGGCAACTAGTGGGAATTCCCCTCTATCGTGTAGGGGGCAGTGAGGTGTTTTATAATAAAATGTCTGGTTTTCTGAGAAAACTGCCCTAACGTGACAGCATGAATATTTCTATGTATGAGAGTTGGGTACATGATGAACGCTTTGTGCGGCAATAATTTGTAACTTATTACGTTCAGCCTTGAATGAAGTGCAGAATGAAAATGTTGTGCACATAAAAGAATAACAGAATTCTATACAAGGGGACAAGTTAATAAAACAATTAAAAAAAACTCCACTAAAATAAAGCTTTTGCTAAAATAATAAGAAGCATGTATCGATGTGAAAGGGCACAAGCTGCAGGCCTAGACTGAAATAACGTGCCTGTGTAGTAGCTAAAGTAACTTAACTACACTATGAAGATGAATCATTCACTTCAATTGGACATTGACAGCTATTCACCTGGCGCACTATGCACTATGCCCTCTTTTCATGCCAGCTTGCCCAGCTAGGTATATTGTCACCCAAATTGCTTAACAACTTAGGCGAGGGCACAATTCTCAGATTCAGCCTTGCTTTTATTATGTAATCAGGCCTTCCCGTGTTTTGCAACTGATCACTTCTTCAGGGCCACATGTAGTTAATTACAAGACAATCACTTATCTGTTCATGTTTCACTAGTCCCACTGATTTTGGCATCCATTATCCCTTTATAATTCATAACCTTATACTGAATAATTCTGTAGAGTATGCTAAGTGCCTCCTTTGTAGCAGATACATGCACAACTTGTGAATGAAAGATATGTAATTCGATCAACTCGCTTTAATGGTAGCAACATTTTGAAGAATTTAAGTGGCTGTTCAGTGTTCAGAAGTAAACAGTTTAAAAGTGCAGATCATAGACATTTGGAGACTGCACAAGCTGGCTCATTCAAAATACATCTTTTTTAGAAAACCCGGATCAGTTTTATATCTGTAGAAATGCTGTCTAATGAAATCTTTGCCTAATGACCACATTTGAAATCGGATAGCTCCCCAGCTAGAGCTTGTAGAAACATACTTAAGGTTCCCTTTCCTTCAGTGCCTAAATTGTGAAACAATGTCTGAGGATCAAAATATTTAGAAGCCAGTCTCTGTCCTAGTCGACTAACCTTAATTCTACGGCATGTTAATGTTAAATTTATTTGTAGAGCACATGATTATCGTGAGGTGTCTTAGCCTTAGCTCAACAGGAAACCTAAGACCTAAAGCTCAAAGAGAGTGGCCTATTAACAGAACTGAAATGGAAAATGCCCTATGCCCAAGTTCATAGTTAACTGAATAACCAAGTTTTTGAGACTTTTCTGAAGACAAGCAGATTGTTCATAGTTTTTTAGGTGGAGTAGCAAGGTATTTCATGTTCATGATGCACCGATCAGAAAACTTTTCTTCCCCATGAGCTAAGTCTGACTTTAGAGACTGTTGTGTTCTTGGCTAAAGATGACTGCAATATTCTTAATGGCCTGTACGGTTAAAATTTTTCTTTTGGTAATCCGGTCCCATGCCATAGAGAGTTTCAAAGGCCATGCAAATAGCCATAAACACAGTTCTCTGCCTTATTGGCAACCAATGCAACTGTTTTTGTTACATGGAGGCAGATTTGAATTTGGGAATACCCAGAAAGATGTGTGCTGCTGCATTCTACAGAATCTGTAGTTTGTTCATATGTTGTTCTTGCATATTCATATACAGACCGTTACAATAGTGTAGTTTAGAAATAATCATGGAGGTAACTTCTGTTTTTTGCAGATCGGGAGATAGGAAAGATAAGATCTTTTTGATTGCTCTAAGGGTGTAAAAGGTAGACAAAGTGACCGGCTTCACATGCTCACTGATAGTAAGCTTATCATCAATGATCACTCTGAGGTTACGGGCTTTCCTGACTGGGGTTGGAAGGGTTCCTAACTCTTGTGGGCACCATGAATGGGACCAAAAAAGATGCTGGATTCCCAAATAACATGACCTCTGCCTTACCTGAATTCAACTTCAAGCCGTTATTGCCCATCCAGTCATTCACTGCCCGCATGCAGTCATGAAAACTCGAGTCTGTGTTAAGCTTGTTTTTAGTCAAATAGACCACAATTTGCGTGTCATCACTTACTATGTAAGTGCCAATCAAAACTGTCTAATCAACTTGGCCAGCTTAGACACATACGTTGAACAGTGTCAGGCTCAACGAAAAGCTTTGCAGAACTCCACAAGGAAGAAAGAAGGGGTCGAGGTGTATTCGTCTAAAGATATGGATTGTTTTCAATCAGTCAGAAAAGATTTTAGGAGAGCAAGGGCCACTCCCTTAATTACGATGTTATGAAGTCGGCCTATCAGCAGCTCATGATTGACCCTTTAAAAAAGCTTCTGATAGGTTAAGAAGTATGAGGGCAGCTTTATATCACTGGTCCAGAGTATCCCTGATCTCCTCTGTTGACTTGATTAAGGCGTTCTCAGTGCTGTTCCCCACTTCTGAACCATACTGTGTAGGGTCCAGAAGATTGTTGTCCTGTATAAAGGTGGCCAGCTGAAAATTCATTATCTTCTTCACAGTCTTTGCTGGCAGAGGCAGGTGAGAAATGGGCCTATAACTGTTTGGGTCAGAAGAGCAGAGAGAGGGTTTTTTTTAATGAGGGGAAACACTGAGGCTATCTTCCACTGAATTGCAGAATATCCAGTAACAAGCATATGGTGGAAGATGGGATGGGTGTGAGATTCAAAGTGATGATTTCAGGTGCTTGTTTAGCGACTGAAGGGGACAGGGGTGGCATGGGGAACCAGACTTAGTAGATTTAGTAAGAAATGTGACCTGCTCTGGGGGCAGGTCAGCGAATTTGAGAAAAATCTTGGATGTAACTTGGATGACAGAGAGCCTATCATAGACATTTACTTTATTTTGAAAGAAACCAGCAAGAACATTGCAACATAATTGACTACTGTGACTGGAATTTTCTGCTGTTAGAGAGGTCAGTTTCTATACAGTTTGAAAGTGTTGTTTTACAGACTTCTTTGCCGCATCATTTTTTTCTATAAAATATCTGGATTTTTCCCTCATTGTCAATGCTTTGTAGCCAGACAGATCTTTTTATATATATAATGCCTTCTGCATTTTTCTTTTTAAATCTAAGATACTCGGTGAACCAAGGGGCCATAGGATTATATCTCTTAGTGTAGGATGCCTTTGTAGGGGCCAGCGGGTTGGCAGATAAAGTCAGACGGGATGAATAATTGTTTATAGAAGCATTAATGTCCTCTGTAATCAAGGACAAAGATCAGGGCAGTACCTAATTAAATTGGTCTGACTGAATCTTGTGCCAAGGACGAGAATAATGTTCCTTAAGCGGCACCTTCCCTAGTTGGGGTAGTTGAGATAGGGTTAATTCAAACCTCAGTGCATAGTGATCGGACCATGTAAGTGAAAGAGTGCTGATATCCATCAAAAAAGGCTGTCAAAATGCTAGCAAGATAATGCCCTGCAAAATGAGTAGGGCCTTCTACAACCTGCAAGAGAAAAAGACTAGCTGGCATATCAAGTAATAATTTAATGTCTTTATCAGAGGAATCTTTTAGATAAAAAATTGAAGTCTTCCAGTAAGATGAAGCCCTTTGCTGTTGTAGTAGCTTCCAAGATAATGCTTACATCTTGGAGAAAGATATGTCTGGGACCTGGTGGGAAATGCACAAGTAACCCATTAAAGGACTGAGATTTAGACAACTCAGTGCCGAAAGAAAGCGCTTCACAATGTGTGAGTTGAACAGTATGAAAAATAGCCTTCATTTGGGGCCGATAGATGATAGCTAGTCTGCCACCACTTCAGTCTAGTCTGTCCACCGTATGTGTCAGGTATCCTGATGGTATAGTGGAGATTATATCCAGGCCTGAAGACTGGTCTCTCTGGGTTTCTGTAATAAACATGCTATCTAAGGCATATTTTTCCTTAAAGTCAGCGACTTCATATTTGTGTTTGACAAGGGATCTAGAATTGACTAGGGCACAACATAATGTTTTAATTGTGATGGTCTGGGTAGCACAGTGTCAGGAACTAATCAATGTTGTACCAGTTCTGTCTGTAGGCCCCTTGTCTGTGTAAAAAACACAGTCCTGACATGAGCGAATGGAGGGGGTAGAGCGGTAGTTAAATCAAGAGGTGTACCACGAACGTTCTTACCTAGAGTATTAAAAGCTGTAAGATCCTTCCTGGTGTAATAGAGTCTATGTGTGGGTTCTAGGTCAAAACTGGCAGGGGTCCTAGTGCTTGCCACTATGTGGGTGCAGATGGGCTTGCCTTAGGCACATCTTTGGCACCAATGGTGCACCTGCTGCATGGATGTGATGTTAGCTTGTTGAAATCGTCCACCATGGGGGTGCGCATGCCGAAGCGGTGCTGAGGGCTAGTCAGTGCTGAAATGAGCCAACAGTAAACAGATGTGTATAATAAAGTTAGCGGGGTCCAGCAACCCCTAATTATACATACAGGCTCCGCTGTTGCATGAACATTTTGGTAAGTCAAATCAAACAGCAAAAGTAACAGTGAGAGAGTAAACCCATAAAATTAAATATTAAAGGGAACCAACCCTTTGAATATGGCGCCCGCACCAACAACGAGCCAGGAATGGCTCTGTCTCCTACCACCTTGCACTTCCTGTCTCTTTATCTCGCTCTTTCACATTATCCCTCTTTTCACCTTTTGCCACTGTTCTCCTATCTTTTTCTCACTAACTAGCAAAGCTGCTATGGCTCATTCAGGCAAATAAAGTGGACTGCCACTCTGCGGTGAGGTAAATTAAAGACAGTTATAATTGAGGTGAATTAGACACTTCACTCCCCTGAGCCCTGGTGCTACTGCACCTGCTGCACCAACGATAGCTACATCTGTGATTTTACTCTTTAATCCCTTTCCTACTGTTTTCTCTCTTTCACTGATAATGAAAAATGAGGTAGGGTCCTCAAACGTAAGTGCTGATACCCACCACCTGCACAGACTAGGCACTGCAACTTTTACAATACTAGTGGTTGTATATGAACACTTCAGAACTGTATATTTGTGGACTGCCAAGCCATTCTTCTATAGTAATAACCCACTTTGCTCTTGCATCAGCTATGTAATTTTGCAAAGGCAGAAACATAAGCTTGAAAATTGTCAATGATGTTGTTCATCACACCCTTAAGACACGTCCCAATGTTGTAAATACATTTCGTTGCGTCTAAAGATAAAACAATTCTCACAGTATGTGCAGGAGCGTTTTTAGACAAACAATTTATGACCAGACCACTGTCATATGGTCTCAGTGTGGCCCAAAGGCTGCCCTACTGCTGTTATTAGGTGCACCTGTAATTATTTCTAGTAGTCTTCTCGTAGCCGGAGACTCTTATCCATGATTGCATTCACTAGAGGGAAAGCACAATACATAAATATAGTGCCACAAGGGACACACACCAGAGTGGACCAAATTGCAGCACCCACACCCACATGTGCAACACGTGCTTTGTACGTATCTTGGTTGGTGGGGTTATAAGTGTTGACTCCATTGCCTCAATGTTGGTCTACTATAATCGTTTCTCCTGTGTCAACACGTGCAGTTCCAGTTGTGCCGCAGCGATGTGGGGCAGGCGGTAGGGACCTTTTGGTTTGAGAAAGGAGACACTGGACAAAGAAATACACAGCCAGAAGAGGAAGTAGAGCTAGAAGCAAGGGAAGGAGCAGTCAGATGGAAGCCAACATGGATCACGCCACTCAAAGAGCACAATAAACGCAAAAAAATACCACTCTCTTATAGCATCTTGACTACCCATTCCTCAATGGCAGTGACATTCCAGGTGGCACTAATGCAGCACAAGATGCTTTCACTATCTCAGGCCAGAGCTCTTTGGGAAGTGGTGATGAGAAATACCAGGCTCACCAATGTGCAGCTCTTCGTATAGGTGCCATGTTGGATGTCTCAACCATAGCATATGGTGGCTAATGATGTGGACACAAGACAGAAGTAAATAGAAATAGTTCCAACAAACGTTATTCCTGGAGAGCGTCTGCAAACTGGTGGCCTGCCCATGTTAGGTCTTCTGAAGCATCTGACATATTACAGCGTTCAATGGTACTGTTTCCTTGCCTAGAGGCTGGACGGCAGGTTGTTTCATCGGTCGTTTAGTTGTCGACGAAGACGAGAAAAGTGTGTCCTGCAAGTGAAAGGATGTGTTAGAGAGTTAGGGATGATCGCTTGGTATGGCAAAGCTGTAAATAACATGCACAGTGCGGGTGGTGACACGATAGTGAAGTTGTTCTCTGAAATCTAAGGGTGATATCTACTAAACCCTTACTGTAGCTCGATTGTAGTAGATCAGGTGGGATGATGTGCTCGGCATTAATTCATTACCCTTCCCTGTGCTTGTTTAGAAGAACATGTACGTGTAAAAACATATCGAGGGGACAAAGGTTCCCTCTGCCGGTTGGCGTGTGTTTAAATGTCCTGCATTGTATCTCACTTGTCACTGCAGACTCGGATTTCGTATCGCTTTCCGCAACTACGGTCTCGTGACATTGGCAGTGACACCTAATATGGAGAAATAGGTGATTAAGGATGCATCATGGCATTCATTGCATCCTGTGTACTGTCATTGTGCCAGTGAAGCTTTCAAACAATAGTTGTGTCCATTTACTGTCACAGAAGACATATGTTATCTCATTTTATTTGTTCCGTAATTTTGTAGGGCTTTAAAAACGTTAAAAAAAATTATACGAAGGTGGTACATAAGTGCTTGACATGATATAAAACAAGACCCATAGATCAGAAAATGACGGAAGCAACATATGGCCTAGTCCGTTTCAAGCAAGAACAATGGCTACTACAAACAAAATAACATGAGCAGATAATTCTCTGCAAATATTATAATTCACAAAACATCATCCTTCTAATTTTTCTTGCCAGTTTGCGAGTCAGGGAGGTGAACCGCAGCAGCTAGAGAAATCTTGAGAGCCACAGGGCATGTGGAACATAAAGGAAACATTAAAGAGAAGCACAGCAACACTGTACCCAGACAGCTGGAGATCCGTAGAACAGCACAGACAAATGCCAATATCCTAAGCTTACTTTTGGAAGGAGGCAAATAAAAAAGACTAGAATCTTTACCAGCAAGTGACCATTGCTATCTCATCATAACTCTTAGTGGCTTAGAGGTACCAATGAAGCAGGGCGAGATGAAACAACAATGGGAGCTGAAACTCCTCCAGGGCTGAATATTGTTGATGCCTGCTCCCAGTGGGCTAACACACAGAAACAGCTGCAGAACGTCTCAATATGTAAAACCCTATGGAGATGGCAGCAACACATCTTAGGCATGCCACCTATTTCTCTTGGGTTATGATAGCTACTGAGCTAGTGCTAGGCTGAATAGCAGTATTTCAGTGTTGGGGCAACTTGCAATGGTCAAGTACCACAAAGAACAGATTTATGGGATGGACACTCCTCAGTAGTACCAGGAAGAAAATAGGTCCAAACTTTAAACATTCCGTCTACAGAACTGGATGTTTCTCTCCAGCCCATGAGATCTTCCCCACTTGGGGTGGAACAAGGATTAAAAATCTCTCTGAAGAAGTCAATCAGTAGCTGGGAAAAAAGTGTTGTGATTGCAGGCTGAGCTTGAAAGACAGGCCAGAAAGTAGCCTCTCAGGTTACAGAGGGGGAAACAGTGACAGATTTACCTTCGCAGGCGGAGCCATTTCCTCCCTAGAACCCACCCAACAGAGAGGCAGAAGGCAAGTAGAATGAACCACGAGGATACATAGCAAAGTGGCAGCTTCTGTCCATTGGGCCCAGAGAGCAATATCCGGCCCAGTTAGAGCAGGTGGCATTAGCTATTGGAGAAGCCTGCCCTCCCAAACCCTGCATGTTCCATTGTGAAGCTGTGCATGGTAGGCTCTGCCAATCAGCACTGACATTGGTCCTCTGTGTCACTTTGGCAGGGCCAAGTGAGGTCTGCTGTGGTGGCAAAATGCCAGGCTGATGTGGTTGGCATTAGCTTTAGGGCAGTGGGAGGCATAAGGAGCACGTGGTAGCAGAGGAACTTGGCATTTCCTCCTCTAATGTTAAAATCCATTTTAAAGGTAAGGAGACCAGTTTTACCCTTACAATGTCAAAAGTGAAACTACAAGCCACTGTGCAAAATACTGCTGGATGCAACACCAGGGCTGGCATGAGGTGTCACCACATACATGAAACCATTAGTCAACTTTGAAAGGGGGCATCACGTTTGTTTTACACAGAAGAAAAGCAATAATATAAATTGGGAAGGATGCATAAGGTTTGGATAAGAGGGGATTCGAACATTGGCACATTTCAAATTAACTTTCCCAATGAGGCCCTGAAAGCTTCTCGTTGTCACGACTATCAGCAGACACACACTAACATGATGGAGAGATGAGAAGTTTTTAAAGTACGTCGAAGACAATTTAGTGGGAAAGGTGAGAGAACTGTCTTTTGTGTAGAGTGTAGGGCAACACATAAACCATAGCTAATGTAATTACTGATTCATTAACCTATTACAAGCCACGGGGTGATGAAATGTGAGTTGGAAATTAAAACAATTACAATCCGAACGGAAGTCGAAATAAACACCTCACTACCGTGAACTTTAAGAAACGAGGTATTTTTATAGCTTTAAACAGGAGTGGACGACGTGACCTAGTTTGGCCACAGTTCATGAAGATCACTGAACTGAGAAGCAAAAACGATTTATTCAGCGGGGCATTGAATGACGGTAAACAAAATCAAAGGTGCGTGATGAATTGGACCGCTCTGTTTCTGTAAGGTTTAGATTTAAATGATTGGATTAGATGCCTGTGGACGGTGCGAGGGTTTGCAGTGCACCAAGTAAAACAACATATTGCCTGTTGGGGCTTTGCCCTTAAACTGTAAAAAAGACACACTGCTTTTATTAATAAATTGGTCCTGGCTCTCTTTATGGCAGCAGGTACATAGTTAAGGACTGGGCTCCAGCATCATTAAAACATCAACAAAGTGGGGATATTTTCAATGATTTTTTTTAATCTCTCTTTTAGTTTTCACTATTGTCCTTATTGCCTTATTGTTCTACAGGTCTAAGTCTGGTGAATGGTTTCCAGGGTCTTTCTGGGATTTTTCTGGGATTTTTCTCATTTCAACTGCAGAGGGCATAGTGGTTATGTTGTTCGTTTGTCAATGCACAGAGGTGGGTGATAGTGGTGGATGATGGGTAGAGTATGTGGCTTAAGTTGTTCCTCCTTGCTCATTTGTGAGGCACCCTTTTTAGGGTCGAGCCTGTGATAGCATGTGCTAGCGCGTGTGCATAACTTACGAGACAATGTTGTAGTTAGAAAAGGGCCTGGAGCCAGCCTGTTGCTCACGATTTGTTAGCTTTCGTGGCACTCTTCTTTACTGCCTTGTAATTCGTCCACTTCAGGCTGGCATCATTTCCGGTCCTGTCCCTGGAGCAGGGATCAAGCACTGAGCCCTTCCACTGCTCCCAACGTGATTGAAGTACTCGTTTCTCCCTGCCCCTCCCTGCTTAGCGTTTTTTTCATTTACCATGTACACTTTTTCCAAATGTCTTTCAATGACAATGGTAACAATCACGTTTTAGAGATGGAGGCTATGGGCTACAGCAGATTTTTTGTGCATGGGAAACCATAGCAAATCGCAGCTTCACCTCAGAATTCTGAGTTCTGGCAAATATTTAATCTCCCCATGCCTAACAAAAAACCCCACAAACGTGTAACCTCTGGTTCTCAGTTAAAACACTTTAATGCCATGTCTGAGCTATAAATAACTGCAAAAGGAAAGCAACCTTCAAACCTAAAATGGACTATGGCAAATCACAAAAAGGGATTGCGACTCACAATTAGGAAGGGGTGGTCCCTTCCTAATTGCGACTCGCAGTCCCATGTATGATTGTTTCGTGACCGCGAATGCAGTTGCAAAACAATCGCAGTTAGCACCAGTGTCATACTGGTGCTAACCCATTCCCAAATGGGAAGGGGTCCCTGTGGGACCCCTTCCCCTTTGTGAATGTCAGTAAAAACATTTTTTCAGAAAGTGTAACATTTTTTGTTTTTGAAATGCATCTCGTTTTCCCTTAAGGAAAATGGGCTGCATTAAAAAAAAAAAAAACTGCTTAATTTAAAAGAAGTCACAGACATGGTGGTCTGCTGTCTCCAGCAGGCCACCATCCCTGTGAGGGCCGCCATTCCCAAGGGGGTCGCAAATTATGACCTACCTCATGAATAATCATGAGGTGGGCATTTGCGATCCCCCAGCGAATCACAAATAGTTTAATTGATACTATACAACATGAGGTTTTGGGACTCGCAAATTGCAAGTCCCAAAACCAGACGTTGGTACATGTGGCCCTAGATCTCTTCAATCAATCCACTCTTCTGATGTATCTGATGTCCAGACCTTGAGGTATTCACTGGTGGGCAGCGCTGGCAGGCTGAGGGTCTTCCAGGGTCAGGTCATTGACTCTGGATGGCCGATGTGCTCACTTGAAATGGGACACATCACGTGTGATGGTTTTGCCTGGCCTTGTGGCTGTGACCTGGTTTTGCCTGGCCTTGTGGCTGTTATTTTTAGGAGTTCAATGTCAAAAGGAGAGTCAGCCATTTGTCATTGTCTCTGTCTGACCACTACCCAGTCTCCTACTCCCAGTGGGTTGCTTTCCTCTTGGCATCCACATAGGCTTTCATTTTTTCCTTCTTTTTGGCGTCAGCACCACCTAACTTGTGAAAGTCCACATGAGCTTCCACGGGCCAGTGAGGCAGTTTCTTGCAGACTGTTCAGCCAAACATGAGTGTGGCAGGGCTGACTCCTGTTGTTGAAAGGGGGAAGGTTTTGTAAGCTCGTAGAACTAGGCACATAGTTTGATCAATAGTCTTTCCTTCAGCTTGGGCACTCAGGAAGTTCCTTTGATAATGCCAATTAAGTGTTTAACCCCTCTTTTGGCATGGGGCCACAGCTGCGTGATACGCCTGTGCTCCACCCCTAGGTGAGACAGGAAGTCTTTGAATTCTTTGCTGGTAACAGGTAGGCCAGTGTCCAACTTGAGGGTTTTTTGAATTCCTGAGGTTACAAATATGTTTTCAAGTGCTTTGATTACTTTGGCGTGCTTCATAGATGTGATGTTTTTGACAAGAAGAAAACATTGGTGTTCATACCTGAGGACCAGTAAGTACTTGCCATTTGCAAGGGGCTTGAAGAAGTTGAGTGCCACTTATTCCCACATGTTGTCCGGGAGGTCTGACATTATTACCGGGTGGTGGGTCATTGTTGGTGACAGGCAGGCACAGATGTGGCAAGCTTTTAGTTTGTTTTCTACTTGCTTGTCGAGTCACGGGAACCACACACTTTTTCGTAGGGCTCATTCGGTGGGTACGTTGCAATGGCGCCCTTCATCAGGCAGTTCAATGTATTTCCATTTTAGGCACTTGGGGAGGACTCTTCGTGACCCTCTAAAAATGATTCCTTCATTAGTCACAGCTAATTCTTCTTGGACATTTTGGAACTGTTTGAGGTCTTCTGTGCCTCCTCCTGTTTTGTGGTTGACAGACCACGTTTGTATCTCTATGCGGTGTTTGACCATGGTTAGTTTGTCATCTGCTCAGATGGTGATGGAGAGCACTGGCAGAGTGCACGGGTAAAGGATGAAATTGAGATACAACTCCACTATCAATGGTGGTAACTTAAGGCCTGATTTAGAGTTTGGCAGAAGGGGTTACTCCCTCACAAAGGTGACGGATATCCCGTCCACCATATTACAATACCGTTTGTATCTCTATGCGGTGTTTGACCATGGTTAGTTTGTCATCTGCTCAGATGGTGATGGAGAGCACTGGCAGAGTGCACGTGTAAAGGATGAAATTGAGATACAACTCCACTATCAATGGTGGTAACTTAAGGCCTGATTTAGAGTTTGGCAGAAGGGGTTACTCACTCACAAAGGTGACGGATATCCAGTCCACCATTTTACAATACCATTATAGTCTATTGCGATAGTAATATGGCGGACGGGATATCTGTCACATTTGAGACAGAGTAATTTGTCCGTCAAACTCTGAATTAGGATCTTTAGCCCCTTGTAATGAGACTCTTGAGAAGTAATCAGCAGGGCAGGCTTGTTAACAATATCATAGTCATATTCCTGAAGTCGCAACTCCCATCATTTAATTCCTGGGGGCATCTTCACTTTGAGGATGCCAAAGATGGTAAGGTTTTGATGATCTGTGAAAATGGTAACATCCTTCCCATTCAGGGAGTTGTGGAAGTGTTCACATGTGCAGAAGATTGTGAAGCTTTCCTTTTTATGTTATGAGGATGCTTTTTCAGTGGCTGTAATGCTCCTGCTCCCATGGGAGACGATGTGTCTCTAGGCACCTGGACGACCACAGTGTTGTGGCAGTATGACACCTATCCAAACAGAGCTGGTGTCTTCCATGAGTTCAATGTGGATTGTTGGGCCAATGTATGCTATAATAATTGCAGTGCTGGTCGCTGCTTTGATGCCCTGGAGACTACATTCACATTCTGGAAATCATTGAAAATTGTCCTGCTGCTTGGTGAGGTCACGCAGCTGCGCACTGAGGGTGACATAGCCCCGGATGTCTCCTTTTCAGGGTGACTACTATGGGTGAAACCCACAGGGTGGGGCCTTTTGCGTGTTCAATGAATTCCATCTTTAGTACATTTGTAATTTCAGTTTCAACCCTCTTTGGGTGGTGAAAAGAGACCTATCAATGTCTTTGTGCCACTGGGCTTACATCCTCATTGATATGGAGCTGAACTCGGATGCCCTTGAGTTTTCCAGACCTTGAAATAGGGATGAGGATTGCCAGTTTTGGTGCTGTGTGAATGTGGTAATTAATGGAGATTAATCCCATTTCCACAGTTGTCACAAAACTGAGGAGGAAAACACCTGACGATATCCCCTTAGCACTTGGATGGTTGTTTCCACTGATTTTTTTGTGTTGTATTGTAGCCGTGAATGATCCACAACTGTCGAGTGGTTTGAATGCTGCCCATGTGTACACTCACCGATTAGATGGGGTGAAGTCAGGTGGTTGCTGGAGTTCCTGAAAGTTGTCCAGTGGCATTATGTTGACAGATGCTCCCGCTATCGATGAGAAAAGATAAGGGGTAATAATTGACCTTCATTTGAGCCATCAGATATATTTTTCCCATGCTTTCTGTTTTATCGGCATGCCCGCTTGCCATTTGTCGCTGATGGTGACTATCTCCAGTCATGCTGCGGTCTCAGTCACATGATGTCGGAGCCCAGTGGACGTCTTTCGAGGTTGTGGATGTGTGTGCATGTTTCTTTTCATTGAGATGGAGAGACTTTAATCTTGCGGCAGAGAGACTTGAATCTTCCAATAAAAGTTAGTGGGTCACTTCCTTCCCACATGTGGATCTTTTTTCTTGTATTGACAGGTTGAGATGGAGGTGGGCTAGGTCCTATTGTCCCACTACATTTACTGAGGCCCTACTGTTGATGATAAAGTCAATAGTTTGGTCCCTTAGTGTTCCATTTAGGTGAGCCAATTTGTCCATGGACATCATGAGTAGGTCGTCATCTCCTTTGCTCTCACTCACAAAAATGACCTTGAAATGATTATTCTTTGCATGTTTGTCCAAGGGCAGGCACTTGCTTTCATGGAGAAACAGGAGGCCACAGTGGTAGCAGAACTTCTTTCCTTTTTTAGACGCAGATTTAGGCCTGTCATGGGTCCACTTGTGCCTACGTCAGATAGCCAGTGCCATCTGACTTTGCATGCAGCCAGCCTCCATTGTGGCTGCTTGTTGTCCTGCCCTTTCTTCAGCTTTGGAAGCCATTAGTATCTTGTCTAGGCTATGGGTTTCCCTGAGCACTAGCCTCCATAAAGACTCTGACAGGCACCTGTCAATGATTCTAAGGCGCATGGTTTCTTCTTCATTAAAATCATTGGAGGCAGTGTCTAATGAGGGATTCCAGTCTTTCTATTTGTCTATAGTCTCTCCTATCTGTTGTCTCGCCTGGTAAAAAAGGAACCTCTTATAATCAATGTTTGGTGTCGTCGAATTTCTTAGTGAGTGCCTCCTTGACCTTTTGATATGAAGCAGCGTCTTCACTAGTGAGTTTCTTAAGGGTTTCTTTGACTCCCTTACCTACCAAATTTTTTAGGTATTTGATGATCTTGATGTCGTCATACTCCCCCAACACATCTATGTTCAATCTATGTAGACCACTGGTCTCCAATGTGTTGTTTCTTGGCCATGTTGAATGGAGGAAGAGGTTTCAAAAAAGCAGTAGCATCATATTTGGCCCCAACATCCTGCACCATGGCATGATGAGGGCACATGAGCATGTGACACAGGTGCAGGCAGGAGGGTGTTGAAGGGCAGTGCGGGCACCAGGGAGCCAAAGAATACACCCCGGAGCCTTGTAACTTGTAGATGTAGGCACTGTAAGTGGAGCTCCAGAGAGATGTGTAGCAGCGGAGGACGTCAAGGGCTATCTGGTGATGCAGCATTGAGAAGAACAGGTGAGGCTTACGTCAGGGGCACTGCAGCATGGAACAAGGTAGTTGACATTGGCCTCTGGTGCTCTGGCCGATTACGTGGACACTCTGTGAGGCATCAGCATGTGTCAAGTGGCATTGAGTGCAGGCACTCTGCCTTAGCACGTTGGTGTGCCGTGGCCTTGTGGTCATGCAAAGCTGTGAGGAAGGTGTCTCCTGCAGCCTGGTGGTAGAGGGCTGTGCTCGTGGCTCTGAGAAGCAGTGTGCACCAGGAGAGTGTGTCCCATCAATGCGGCACTGTTGGGGAAGGAAACCGGCCGAAGCAGTGAGACCAGGCAGTGCACAGGCAGAGTGCATTTCCACCTCATCACCAGCTGTAGCATTTTGACATGGAGAGATGGACCCGGGAGAGTCAGGTTGAATTATCCTTTATTAACCGTTCTCATCTCCTCATCTCATTCCTTTATTCTCCACAACTCACAGTACACTGTAACTCCATCCTGCTTCTGTCTAGAGGCATTCAGAGTCTTTCCTTCAGGGTCCTATCACCTATTGTGACAGTAGGTATTCGTAGGTACCTGTAAGATTATGTCTCCTGCAGGACACCGTACAATTACCATCCAACACCTGTATGATGATGTAGATGGCAGACATTCTAAAATGTTGGGGTAGGAGGCAGTTAGTCGGGAGATGCAGTGAAGGATTGTCATGAGCAGTTGCATTATGACAGCTCACTTCGCCATCCTCCTTTCAGTGTGTTGGAGAGTTTTAACTTTAATAAAACAAGAAGAGTCAAACAACTGTGTGTGAGAGTCAACATTACAAAATGGTTGACAAGCCTGATCGGTGTGAAACTTTGAAGGATAATCACCACTGGAGATAAAACTACATTACAGTACAGGAAGTTCTGGTAGCAGTGCTAAATTGGGACAAGCAGGTTTTCACTCCACACATTTTTAAAAATCTGTTTAATAACTCTTACCTTTTAAGCAAGAGTTTAATCGTCAACAACTGATCTGCTCAATGACCCAGCTGATGTGTCTGGAACGCATTTAGTGCATGCGTGAGTTCCGCACATGCATGCCTCCATTTTATCTGAATAAATACATGCAATGCTATTAGGCATATGTCAGTCAGATACGTACTGCCATTTTAAAAGTTAGAGAGAGGAATCACATTTATTCAGGAAATGTCCCTCTCTGCAATTCAGTGCGTTCGACATACGCACAATTAGCTACCACAATTTATGAGTGCCATTTTGGATTGGGTTCATCTTTGTGGAACAGGCTAATGCGTATGGCTATCTTCTTGGAACAACACTTCTGTGCAAGATTATTGAATCCTGATTAGATAATCGTGTAGGAACTATGCTGATGCACATGGCTATGGAAAAGAGTTAATATCCATTACGCAGATACCCAAAGAGGACATATAATGTGATTAGTTACAATTTATGTATTTCAAGTACACTGATGCTCATTGTGGTAGTGCTGCAAACTGTTCTACGCATACCACATTTAATTGCTCTTGCCATAACATTTAAAAAGGAATAACAATAATACTAACAACTAAGCAAATCTATATTTTACTATTCCAAGCACAATGTATAGCGTGCAACAGTGACATGCACACTTTTAACTGAACACATTCCATTGATTGTACAATGCTTTAGGGGATGTATTTCATCTTTCTCCACCACGGGTTTTTCTACCAGTATTTGGTGAACTGACATTAAAATGGGAGAAAAAGTGAGAGTATTTCACAAATTAAATTTCACTGTTTGATGATGAAGACAAACAAGTAATGGCTCAAAATAAAAATAAACTTTTACCTCATTGATTGGGTGCTGGTGGTCTGAAAGTGTACAATCCTAATAACAAAACAATTCAACCTGAAGGACAGTGGGATGTCTACTCCAATGTGTTCAAAGATTTAGACAACTGCTACAAACCTACTGTATGTGTCGCAGTAGATTGTTACAAATTGTTCCACAGAAAACAAGGAAAAGATTAATCAATTGAAGATTACATTTCTGCTTTAAAGAATTTGTCACTTATGTGTCATTTTGGAACTCTACACAACAAACTTATTAGGGACCAAATAGTAATGCGAGCAGACACCTCTATCATTCAAAACAATTTATAGGCAAAAGGTGAAAAACCACTCCAGGACTTTATCGACATTGTTGGTAGAGCAGAATTGATGGGAAGGTGCACTAGAGCTGTATTAAATGAGAGTAACAACAAACAAATTTAATCTGTTGTGGCTAAAAAAGGTAGCACCAAGTCAGCAGTCCAAGTTCCCTTCAAGAGAAAGAACAAGAAAAAGACAGCTGTGGAGTGGAGAAATAATTTAAGGAGTTCAACAAAGAGGAAATGTTCTAGATACAGAAGCACAAATCATTTAACCACGAGGTAAGGAGATTACTATGAATGAATGAATGAATAATCTTTATTGTACATTTAATTAAAACCATTAAAAAGGTGTGCCATATATTGCCAGCGTAAAATCAGAAGTTATAAACATATATAAAAAATGCATAAATATTACAATTATTAAATAAATACAGTATAAAATCGTAACCTTGGTCTGTGTTTGTCCCCCTCCTGTCTCATCGTTCTGTTCATTTTCCTAAAAATTTCTTCTCAGCTGTCTTAAATATTTTCACCATATGTGAGTTCAGGATTGGGTCACCTGGTTTTAGGGATGCTAATGCTGCTTGTCTACTTGTCCTTATACCACGTTGATTAAAAAGCGATTTTAGCAAGCGTTTTCTCTCTTGCTCTAAGGCAGGGCACAAATATAAAAGATGAATCATATTCCTCTTCCCCTTATTACATGACCTACAAAGTTCATTAGGGCTCTCCTTTCCCCCTGAATAGTCTTTATTATCACCAGGTAACTTTCCTAGTCGAATATACAGAAATTCCATTCTTAGAACTGGGGACCAACCTTCTTCGAGATGGAGCTGCTTTCGTAGGCATTTATACCCATTTAGTACCCCCCAGGTATGCGATCTTTTCGATAATATTTCTTTATCCTTCAATAGAGATAGCATCTTGGTTTTGCTCTTTACTACTCCTTTGAAACGTGCTACTGCTTTCGTGCATCTCTAAATCTTTTATTGCCTTGTTCAGATAGCGTGCAGCCGGATGCTCACCATTTCTTTGGAGTTCTTGCCACAGAACCTGACACAGGTCATTCCTCTTATTAGTTTTCATTCTATACTAAGATTTCATGTAGACCCCTTTCCTATCTATTGTCTGGTCTGGTAGCCCGAACTCTAATTGCATCTGTGCTGGCGATGTGTTTGGAGGTAGGCGAAATAGCTGTCTATTTGACACCTTGGTCTTTTCTAAGTTTACCATCAGACCATTTTGTTTTGAGTAGTTTGCTAGCCCTCCCAGTAGTTTTTGAAGCCCGACCTGAGTTTGGCTTATCAGAGCCACATCATCTGCGTATAGCAGATTTGATATAGTTATCTGGCCTAAGCAAATGACAGGAAATGTACCTACACAAATGCAGAAATGTGCTAAATGCTGTATTTTCAGGCATTTTCAGAATGTTTGTCAGAAACAGTCAGCGAGTAAAATTAAAATAGTTGACCAAGACGAGAAGTATCATATGAGCTCATCTGATTACACTGAACTCCATATGTGTGTATTGAATGTAGAAGATGCACAAATTCTCAATATTGATACCAATGTGAATGGGAAAAGAAAAAAAACAATATGTGAAATGACTATTGGTGGGGTTGAAATTTCAATATCAGATTCTAGCTCTCCTAACACAATAGTAAACAAAGATGTATAGAAAGCTAAATTTACACATGCTGTAGGGAGGGAGCTAGAACACCCTGATATTACACTCACCACTTTCACAGGTGAACCAATTGAGATTATTGGATATAGGAAACTTAAAATCATGTTTAAGAGTAGAGAAACTATGGGCAAATTGTATGTTTCTGTCACAGGCCCATCAGTACTGGGGTGGATAAATCAAGGCTTTAGGAATAACTTTGAATCTTAACAGTCCAGAACAGGTACTAATAGTTCACCTTGAAGAAGAATTTGGTTTGTAAGTTTTAAAACATTTTCCAACAGTATTCACGGGAAGCATAGGAAAGGGTTCTGTCATAAAATACAATTGAAACAAGAGGCTAAACCATGTATACTCAAAGTTAGAAACATATCTTTTTCCTTAAAGAATGATGTGAGGGTTCAACTCGATGAATTACAGAAGACTAGAATCATTGAACATGTGGAGTCATCAGAGTGGGTGGCACCTTTAGTAGTGGCAAAAAAAGCAAATGACAAGTTAAGATTATGCATTGATTTACTAGATCTTAACAATAATATCCTTGTAGACCAGTTCCTATTACCAAAAATTAATGAAATGTTGGCTCTTACAAAAGATGCAAAAAGGTTTTCTACTATCAACCTTACTGCTGCCTATCATCAGGTCTTGTTACACCCTGATAGCAGGAATCTCTCTATTTTCATTACACCAGTCGTTTGGGTTTTACAGATTTAAAAGAGTACCTTTTGGCTTGGCGTCAGCAGCATCCAAAGGTTAATGCATGAACTTTTCAAAGGTGTAAAACACTTGTTTATCTTCCAAGACACAAGATGACATATTAGTGATGGGAAAAACTAGAGATGAACATGACAAAAAACTGTTAAAGGCACACAGTATGTGAAATGATCTCTCTCCACTGTAGGTAGTTTATATGTTCTTTTATTTCATTAAATTCATCTCCCAAAGGAAACGTCCATACAACGAAAGGGGCACAAAGCTCTCCAACCTTCCAACTGTCACCATCCACCCTGGAATGCCACAACATCATATCATGATGTCACAACATTCCCTGCTCCAAGCATATCACGATCACCACATTACTTCCCCTTTTTTTTTTTAACAAAACTAAACATTGTAGTACACTACTACCACCTTCCTATTTACAATAACTGAACTGTAACATATCTATTATGTAAATATTACTAAGACGTGATAAAATCTTGAAATTTCTTTGGTTTGTAACAAATTCTAGTACTTGTTCTACTTCTGTAACAGTCATTAACCGGTTTGCTCATTCTACTGACTTGAGTATTTTCAATCTTATTTTTTTTTTTTACAGCTGGATCCAGAGCTATGCGTGAAGTACTCCACCAACTCCCATCAGATAACATCACAGCATTTTTTCGTACTTCATGTATTTGTTGAGAATCTTTAAATTTAGATAAACCTTTTTTAACTAACACAGGGTTTTTCACTCTTACCCAATCACCCACCTGCAATTCCCTACTTCTGTTATTTTCCTCCATTCTCCGTAACCCACACAAATTAGCATTGTGTTTGGCAACCTGCCAGGCCTCATTCATATCACTACCATCATGGAACAACTTCACCATCCAAAAAGGACATAATTCCGTAGATGCCAACCTCCCTCTCATTAGGTCAAAAGGAGTTTTTCCCGTGGCAACATGAGTTGTCGTGCGATAAGACCACACTAGTTCCTTTATAGCCTGGTCTACAGAAGAGTGATTTCTGTATGAAGCCTGAATGCAGTCTACTAAAACACGATTGAATCGCTCTACCATGCCATTACTCTGTGGATTATACAGTGGTGTTCTTATGTGCTTGATTCCACATTTACTCAAGAATTGATGCATCTCTGACGACACAAACTGAACCCCATTGTCAGTTAGAATTTGCTCTGGGAAACCCTCACGACTAAAGATTTTCTTCAAGCAATTAATCACAAGACGAGTGGTGGGAAACCTTACTGGTTCAACTTCTACCCATCTGGATAAATGGTCAACTATGACCACAAAATACCTCATGTCAGGAGGTAAAATGTGATAAGGGCCAAGAAAATCAAGCCCCAATTTTTGCCAATCTCTTGCAGGTGACGGAACAAAGGTACTGGTCACCCCTTCAGTAATCAAAACTTTGTCACTGGCACAACACCTTGTACAGTTTTTTACAAAATCATCAATTTCTTTATCCATACCTGGCCACCAAAAATCAGACCTCAGTCGTCTTTTAGTGACCGTTGACCCCAGATGACCAGTATGTGATGTAGCAATTAAATTCTTTCTCAAACACTCTGGCGGAACAAGCTTCTTTCCTCTGACTAATTTGCTACCCTCAATAGACAGTTCATCAGAAACTTTCCAATACGGTTGTAACTCCAACGATAAACACTTTTCCTTGGGCCAACCTGCTTTGACCATACGCATTACTTCGCACAAAACACCATCATTTAACACCGCTTTTGTCCACTCTTCTTCATTCAAAGGCATATCATTCTCGGTGACACAAGCTACAAAACATTCTTCAATTTCAGTTTCCCAATCTTGTTCTTCACAATTTTCAATAGGCAACCTAGACAGACAGTCTGCCCTCCTATTCTTCCCACCAGGAATGTATTCAACAGAAAATGTAAACTCCAGTAACTTGGCAGATAGTCTAGCTATTCGCGCCGTTGAACGTTTCATTTTTTTTCCAGATAGAATTTCTACCAGAGGTCTATGGTCAGTCTTCAACGTGAAAGGTCTGCCCCATAGATACTGTCTGAATTTTTCAATACCCCACACACAAGCCAGGAGTTCCTTTTCAATAACAGAGTATTTACGCTCAACCTGTCTTAGTGTTCTTGATGCAAACCCCACCGTGCTTTCACGTCCATCATCGGACAATTGTGACAGAACAGCCCCAAGACCATATTCACACGCATCAACAGTCACAACACTATTCTTTTTTTCTGAAAATGGTTGTAGAGCAGGAACGCTTACAATTTCACGTTTGATCTGTTCAAACATATCATTACACTCATCAGACCACACAAATACAGAATTCCTCAAAGCTGATCAAAAACATTCTGTGTTTTTTGCGAAATTTTTAAGAAACTTAGCATAAAATTCACACAATCCAAGAAACGACAACATTTGATCCCTGGACTTGGGAGCAGGAGCTTCTAATATACTTTTGACTAAACTAGGCTTAGGTTTAAAACCACCCTCTGAAAAAACATGACCAAGATACTCAATTTCTTTAACTTTGAAAACGCATTTGTCACCTCTTAAAGTCACCCCTCTATTTTCTAGTGTACTAAGAACTTCTTCTAAAATTTTATCATGTAAGATTTCATCACAGGTAAAAAATAAAATGTCATCTTGAAAAACTGCAACATTAAGGTTATCAAGAAACATGTCTGACATCAGTCTTTGAAATGCTGCAGCCGCCGAAGCTAATCCAAAGGGTAATCTGCAGAATTGAAAGGTTCCATCCGGAGTAATAAACGCTGTCAAATGTCTTGAGTCTGCATCTAAATCCACTTGATGATAGGCTGACTTTAGATCTAGTTTGGTAAACCATCTGGATGAACCTATTTTTGCAATGAGATCGTCGATTCTTGGAAGAGGAAAACTGTCCACCCATATAGCTTCATTTAAGCTTCTCAAGTCCACGCACATTCTTAAATCACCTGTTTTTTTCTTGGCCAACACTATGGGAGACAACCACAATGTTGCTTCGACTTTTTCTATTATTCCTTGTTCACACATTTGTTTCAACAAATTAGATATTTCGGACCTTACACTTAAAGGTACATTCCTTAGTTTGTGTTTAACAGGGACAACATTATGCTTTAGTTTTATTTTATGAGTATAGTTAGTAATCTTACCTAACTGTTCACAGAACAACTTCTTAAACTTTTGTTGCCAATCATATGCATAGTTTGAAGCAACATTAATTGGATAAGGACTCTCTTTCTCTATTATCACGGGTTTGTCTCGACCTGGCATAATTGTGAGATTGAATTCAGCTTGATGAAGTAGCCCTAAAACATTGATGCCTTTTTTTGCAACATAAACTTTTCCTCGTAACGTCTTATCTAAAATTGTCAATGACGCCCAGAAATAACCTAGCAAATCAATTTTGCTACCTTCAAATGCAACTGTGGCTACATCTGGAGGAAAAAGAATTTTGGAGACCCATTTTTCCTTATAATTATCTTGTGCTATAATGGTTATTCTAGCCCCAGTATCAACTAATAATTTAATTTTTTCCTCATCGATCATTACATCGATATTTGGATCATTGACAACCTTGTTTGTATTAGCAACATCTTTGACAACCAAAACATACTCATTCATTTGTTCACCCGTACCACCCTCAGTATCATCACTCAATACACAATGAACATTGTACTTTCTGGCGCTCCTACATACTCTTGCAAAATGCCCGGTTATGTTACAATTTTTGCACTGTAAATGAATTGCAGGGCAATTCTTGAAGGATGACACATGTGTTGAAGAACCACATCTGTAACAGGTTAATTTCTGATTAAACTTATTCCGAACAAAAGTATTGTCTTGTTTCTTATTGTTGCCACCTTGTGCATTAAGAACAGCTCCAGAAATGGTTGTTTTGACCATTGAAGCTTCTAGCTGTTTGGCATCTTCCATTGAGCATTCAATGCTCTTTGCAATGTCAATGGCTTTATCTAACGACGGATCCTTGCAAGTTAGTAATTTCTCTTGAATTCTTTTTGAATGACATCTAGCGATTAATTGATCTCTGATGAGTTGCGAAGTAAAATTCTCGAATTCACACTTGGCTGCTAAAACCTTTAAAGCAGTTATAAAAGTGTCACTACTCTCACTGGAACTTTGTGCTCTTGTAAAAAATTTGTAACGATGTACCACAATGTTCTTTGTTTTGATAAAATATTTATCCAGTTGGGTAATGGCCATATCAAACTCATCCAATTCCTCCTCTTCAGCTAATTCAGGTAAATGATCAAAAATGTTTTGGCCTTCAACTCCCAGATGATAATACAATAAACTTTTTTTTCTTTCCGGTCTAAATTTGTGGCCATCTATAGCACCAAGATATGCCTTAAAAGAACGTAGCCACAATCTCCATTCAAGAGGTGGATCACCAGGATCTTGTAAAAAAGGTGCTGGTGGTGAAACGTTTTGCATAATTACTTGTATTTGTTAATATTACTATTATCTTCTATTATATGTTATTTTCTTTTAGATGTTGTAAAAAAAAAAAAAAAAATTTTTTTATATATAATACCTTTCTTCTTGTTTATCTCTTCTTGAAACACAAGTCAAATTACCAACTAAAAGATGGCTGCAACATTTTTTTTTTTTTTAAAACAAGCTTCACAAAATTGTCCTTCCTCTATTGCAATGGTGAGGCAGAATCCCTTTTCTATGTTTTTTTTATTTTTTTTAGAAAGACTCGTGACGTACTCGAAAACACTCAGACATCAGGTAAGTTAACTTTTTTACTTCTTTCCTTTCTTCTTCCTCTTTTTTTTTTTTAAATACACAGCTTTCACACGCCTACGCGCTTACTCGTTATAGCGCGTGTGTGACAGCTACTTCAGCTCGTGCCGTCGCACGAGCAAATCCAAACCCGCCTATGCTCGCGCAAAACGCGTGAAGGCGCGCGTCTGTCAACTGCTTTAGCTCGTGCAGTCGCACGAGCAAATCCAAAATCCAAAATCTCCTACGCTCGTGCTATCGAGGAAATACCCAGCTCTGTGCCCCCAGCAAGCGCGAAATTTTACTAAAAGAAAAACAAAACAGCTCACGGAACAAACGTTTAGTTCCAGGTGATCGATTCCACTCTTAACATGTTTGAAACAGCGCTGATTCTTCCACTTCTAGCGCGTCCGAAGTAGCCTCCATCACATCCTCGTCGCCACTGAAATGATCTCTCTCCACTGTAGGTAGTTTATATGTTCTTTTATTTCATTAAATTCATCTCCCAAAGGAAACGTCCATACAACGAAAGGGGCACAAAGCTCTCCAACCTTCCAACTGTCACCATCCACCCTGGAATGCCACAACATCATATCATGATGTCACAACATTCCCTGCTCCAAGCATATCACGATCACCACAGTATGCTATTAAAAAAAAGAGGTACGATGGCAGAATTTAATAAGTGCAAGTTGCCAAAAGACAAGTTACCTATCTAGGACACAAAATTACAGGGGAGGGGGTTAAACCAAAAAATTAATTGCTGGATGCTAAAAATGAGGCACCCACCCCCCAAGAATAAAGAAGAAGTTAAAGTGTTTTGGGGGTTTGTGGAATTCTATTCTAAATTTGTGAAAGACTTCCCATAAAAAAACATATGAAATCAGGCCATTGCTCAAAGTAAAAAACAAGTTTGAATGGTCCAGTCATTGTTAGGACACATTTGTACCTCTTAAGAATGATATTCCCCTCTCCTAAAAGGGTTTGATCCAGAATTACCTAGCACAGTCACCATGAATGCTAGTGGTAAAGGAATTGGTGCTGTTCTTATACAAAAAAAATTGGGGGTAAGGAAGTAACCATTGTGTTTCCTTCCCGTTTGCTTACTCCTACTGAAGAAAAACATTCTGCCATTGACTGGGAAGCACTCACGTGCTTTTGGGGACTGGAACATTTCTGACAATAAATCTAGGGTAAGAAAGGTCCTTTGCGTAGCAACCATAAACTCACTAAGGTATTAACCACCAAGGGTTTGTATAGTGCATCACCAAGATAAGCCCGTATGCCAGTAAGACTATTTGATTTTAATTATGAGGTACAATATAAACCATGTGCAAAGCATTGTATTGCAGATTTTCTGAATCATATGCCACTACGTTTGAGTGAAGTGCGTGAACTTGGAAGAATTTTGTGTAGCAAGTATTTCAGAAGAATTTCCAAGCATTTCTGAGGAAGAATGGAATTGTGCACAACAAGATGTAGTTTTTGTAAAAGTGAGTAGGATAATGTCAGAGTGGTGGCCAAATAAGAGATCTATCAGAAAGGAGTTATTGACATACTGGGAATTAAGACGTGAGTTGTCCTGTGAGAAAGGATTAATTTTAAAGAGAGGCAAAGTTGTTCCCCCAGAACAAAGTGAGAGAGAAAATCCTTGGAATATGTCATGAAGGCCATTTGGGTGTAGGTAAAACTAAGATAAGAGTGAATAGTTGGTATTGGTGGCCAGGGTGTGAAAAAGAGATAGAAAAAAACTGTTTACAGTGTGAGAATTCCGACACTTAAACCTCCTTTACATCCTTTAACCTGTCGAGAGATAACACGGGAAAGAGTTGGAATAGATAATATAGGGCTGATATGAGAACAAGAACAAGCGTGTGTGGTCGTTCTAATTGATGATTTCACTAAGTGGCCTGAGGTAGAAATAGTACAAAAAGCAGACACAGGCAGCGTTATTACATTTTTAGACAAAGTATTTACTAGAGAAGGGTTCCCTAAGTAAATCCTGAGTGACCACGTGTCCCCAATTCATATCAGAGAGTTTTAAAGCTTATTTAAGAAGAAATGGGATTATGCACAAGACCACTTCATTGTAATCCAGTAGGAAACAGAGCTGTAGAACGGTTTAACCAAGTGATTAAAGAATTATACAATTAGTTAGTAATAACAGTCTTGTATGGAGGGGAGAATTGTACAAGACAGTGTGGGCATAGAAAATTACTCCTAGAGAGAGTACTTGACACAGTCCTTTTGAATTCGTGAGGGGAAGAACTCTTATGTCCAAAGATAATATAGGATGGTTGAAAGCAGCAAAAAGGGTTGGCTGGTCACCAGATGTAGTGAAAGAAAAATTTACTCAAGCACAGAAGGAGTGCAAAAGATATTATGGCTTGAACCAAAAATGTAAAACAGTTAATTTGAAAGTTGGTGACAGGGTAAGAGTAAAGAGAAGTGGATTCACTGGTAAAAAAGTAATTGCGTAGCGGTAGAAAAGATTTTCTGCAATTCATTAAAGTTTGACATATATTATTCATTTCTTTGTGTAAGGGAGAGGATAACAGATCCAGACTGTAGATAATGAAAGAGGTAACAAGACATCAAAGAATAATTAACTTAGTTCTCGAAGGGATGGTGGAGTTACTGAACTGAGTGGTTGGATGAGAGTGGTGATGCACAAAGAGAGACATCCCAAAGCTATGTGAATAGGGAACAGCAAATTAATAGGAAAAATCCATTAGAAGAAACAATAGAGGGTGCAGAGACACCGTGTGAGGATGACCAATTGGGTACCCAAAATTGTGGGGATTCGAGACAGCAAGACGTGTAGAAAACAAACTGGAGAGTAGTAAGCATCTCATGAAGGGGGTACCATTACTGGTAAGAAAATAAGAAGGACAGGGCATGCTGTGATTAAACCTAGGATGTTTAAAGATTACTTGTGTGAATGCTCCAGTAAGTGCAGGCTTTCGGTAATTAATATCTTAGAGCCTATATTAGGGAACTATCTTATTTAGATTCTATTGTTTACTTTTTTGTATTATGTGTAGCACTGCATAATATGTATACGTGTTGCTCAACCTATAGCCATTTGTGAAAATATATGCATAGATAGCTTCAGATATATATTATTGCTCAATAGAGTTCAACAGTATATACATACCATTTTATTAGAGTGTATCATTAAGGTTTTAGTGCGTTTTTTTATGCATTACTTATTTGTATTGTATTTTCCCATCTGAATGTTTTAATAAAATAATAAGGGGGGTAGATGTGCTGTGATGGTAGGTATTCATAGGTACCTGTAGTATTATGTCTCCTGCAGGACACCATATGATTACCAGCCACCATCTGCATTGTGATGCACATGCTGGGCATTCTAGGAGGTGTTCTAGGGGGCAGTTAACAGGGAGATGCTGTGGAGAATTGTCATGAGCATATACGTTTTGACATTTCCCTTCATCATGCTCCTTTGAATGTGTTGGATAATAGTGTGTGGGAGTCATCATTACATCACCAAACCCACCATGGCGAGATAGGTGAGGAGCTGGAGCACACCACCTTTTTCCAAAAATTCACAATTCAGCAAGCTCATTTCAGTGCCATGGTGCTTTTCTCCAAAATCATCACCTTTAAGTGATTCTTCTTTCCACCCTTGGGCCTAATTGGATTGAATGCATCCATACCAGTGTAATTGAGGTATGAACAATAGCAATAAGCAGGTGCACCAATAAAAGGTATTTTTTGCTGTTATCGGATGGAGGACATTAGTGAAAAATGTAAAGGCACCATATTATATTATCTGCAGATGCCGGTGCAAAATGTCTCTGATGCAGTATTTTCATTCCAGCTTTATATATCTCTACCCTTTTGCCAACCGTTCAGTAATGCTTTTTCAACCTCTATTGCTTGGAGAAAGAGATACATAGAAATAGACCGCCTCTCAATCCGTCAGTCTGTTCATGTCAGTATCACTCTCATACTGCAGTATGAACAGCATGTGTCTATCCACCTTCTCCGGCAGTTTAAAGGGCAGCTTTCTTGCCCCTGATGTCCCCTAGTGAAGGCCGTTGCCACATATTGTGCTCCTCTGTGCAGAGATGAATGTTCTTGGAAGGTACGTCAGAGAGTCTAGAGCATACAAGCATGCTCCAAGAGTGCTGCAACAAGTTGCATCCTACAATGTTATTTCTAGCTTTACCTTGGTGCTAAACTGGTGGAAAATGTTCCTTTATTTTTACTGATTTTTTTTAGGATTGAGTCTGTGAGTGCATGAGGTAGCGCATGCGTCTCGCTTGCGAGACTCTTTTGTGTTCAGTAAAGGGCTTGGAGAACGCCTGTCGCTCACCATTTGTTGGTTTGCATGGCACTCTTTATAGCCTGGTAAATTGTCAAGGCACGCCTGGCATCATTTCTGTTTCTCTGTGTGGAGCAGAGATCAAGCATTAATTGATTCATTTAATTAGTGCCAGTCTGCTGCTCTCATCGTGATCAAGGTACTATTTGTTCTTTTTAACTTCTAGTGTCCTGCAAACAGAAGGCTTGTGAATGACAAAAATGTGCCCAGCAGGACAACCAAATTGCTAAGTTTTATTTCTTAACGCTATTTTTTTTATTTTGACAAGTCATCTTTTCTGTTTCCATGCATGTTTTCTTTTGTTTTTGCTTGTTTTTAATTATTTATCATATAGAAGAAAGCTATGTCATGCTGCTGCATGTCTTGGAGGAGCTGTCAGGTGAAGCTGGTTGTTGCATCGTTGTAAACTTATAAAACAAGGCAGGTTAAGGAGTTGGAGTAATCTGTGATTGAGAGAAATGATTGGTATTCACAGTGAATTATTAATTAGCACTTGTGTATCTCATCAAGTGTCAATTAGCATATTTGCTTACTATTTCAGCTTTTAGGTAAGTTGGAGGGAGGGTACAAGGAAGGAACAAGACATAAAACAGGAACCCAAGTTCTTTAAAATAGGGACGTAGTGAGGAGGGGATTCGCCCACTGCTTGAGACGTGGAGTGATGGAGAGAGGCGATGGATGACTCTATGTGTCCGGAAGGGGTCCTGACCTATATCTCTCAGCCTTCCAATGACCTACTTATGCTGAGCCTTCCCTACACTCTTGGGAATGGGTGATCTGCATGCAGTCTGCATCCGTCACCATCTCACTACCACCCAGTGGTTAATTTGTAAATAAAAACGTGCCAGTGCCTAAAGCTCTCTCTTGAAACACGCGGCTACTGCATTTAAATCTGCAAGCACAGAATACTGAGGCAGCGTAATCCTAAAGACAACTCAGGCCTCTTTAACCAAGCCCACTGTAGTCCCATCAGTCCCCTAACTCCATTCTACTCCCTGCCCCTTCATCTCACTCGTGCAGCTTTCTGCTTTCTCCCTTTGTGGCGCTTTTCTGTCTCTCTTTACTCCATCTTTCCCATATGTGCCTTTTGCATGCAGTAATGTCCTGATGCAGAAAAATAAGTGCCGGCACTCACAAATAAGTGCTGGTGCACCCCACCGGAAACCACCGGCTCAAATTAAGCACTGCCAACACCAAAGCCCATTGGTCAATTTTTACAAAGTTTCCATAACTTGAGACGAGTGTATCCATATTGCTTAGATTTATTGAGCTACAAGTGTGCTCAACAAATCCATGTTATGTTATTTTTGTAGTGCATTTAGCCGCAGATGAAGCTTCCCTGCCACAAAGAACAGGTAATGGATGTTTGGCAGGAGTCCCATTTCAAACATCAACCGTTGCACTGGCAGTTGCAGCTCAGGCCAACTTCCTTACACACAAACGTACAAACACACACAATACAGCTGCAGCAGGTGTGCAAGGTTCCCTCACATCCACAGAACAGTAATGGTGTAAGTGTGTGTTGGCATAATTGTATACTTCTGTGTTGAATTCTGTGTGTTAATGAGTGTAAACTGACGAGGGGTGAAATATTTTTCTTTGCTACCATGCAAAAAAACGTGAATGTAGTTAATAATTTGAGCATGACACCTTTTCTTTCAAGGTCAGATTGAGAAAGCAGTATAGATTCTACATTGTGCTCATTGTAAGACAAGGAATCACATTTTAAAGGTGTGGACATCTTGCGGGATACTACTTCCTCAAATTTTTTTTTTTTTAAAGAAACTGACCAGCTATGAAGTGGTCTTGACACATATAGTACATGCTCTGTCAGGCTCCTCTTGTTGCTGGAGGCTGATGTTCATGTGAAGGAAGGGAAAACACTCTTTGATGGTTTACTCCAGCACAACACCATATGGATGGGTTGCATTCACTTTCACATCCTCCTTCTTTGGTGGTCGGATGTCCGCTGTCCATTGCAATTAAAATGACACAAAAAATGCCTATCTTTGGAACTCCATGTTTTATTGGCATACATCTATGATTGTCCGCAATATGGCCACTTGAGATGGACATTTTAGGGACAAGAGAACAGTTAATCTCTGTGTAGTGTTATCAGACAGGCATGCTTGTGGCAGACAAAGACAAGTGATAGAACTTTATAGAGGAACACTCCTTCGCCAGGAAAGCTTCTTGAGTGTAAAGTGATGCATCATCACTCCTCAGGCAGATGGCACTACATTGACACTAAGGTAATAATTTAATGACAGTACTTTGTTTGCAGGATGGTGAGATGTAGAAAGATGTGGTGATGTAACTCGTCACCTGTGTGCCTTTTTTGCTCTTCTCTTAAACTGTAACATAGCACCCCTTGTAGATGTGCCCTTAATACCACACTTCACAAGAAGATGTACTTGTGTGCCTTGTTCACAATCCACAGCCCCACGACCACACTGCACATAGGCTGGGAGTTGCTGAAGATACCAGGCAGCCGCAAGCTTAAAACTCTCAGCACAAACACAATATTTTCTCTTGTCTTAGGCCTCCATAGCACCAGACTGATGTTTCCATTGTTGTGGCAAGGTTGTTTTTTCATGATTCTTTCTACTTACATGACAATTTTAACACAGTGAATGTCAACTCCGTTTAGGCCCTCGGCCGTTCCGAGTAATTAAATTTGAGTTTAGAAGTTCTACCTTCATATGACAAAATTCCTCGAAATATTTTACAAGGAATGAATGGTCTCTTCGGCAGAAAAATTTGACTTGAGGTTAGTGAACCCTGGGCTACATGCTGTGTTGTGATTGATGTAGTCTGTCACATGCCTTGCTTCCTTAACAAATAGATGCAAAGTTCCTTATGCTTACCAGTTCGTCATAAACCAATTTCTAGGACTGCTGATCATGAAACAAACCCATAGCTGATCAGACCATTAACAAACCAACTCTGAATGCTAATTAGACTTTTTACCAAGGTCATAAACAGACTACTCACAGCCCAGCCTCAACAATCTGAGACAGGCCATTTATTTTAAGGTTTTACTTAATGACAGATCTAGCTGTGTTTTGTCAGAAACCTATTATGTGCAGTGCAATATATAGAATAGACTTTGGGTTAACTCCTTGCTCATGATTGGATGGCTTTCTTGTCTCTCGATTCTCTTCCATATTTGATGATCTACCTACCTATTGTGTGTTTGTCCAAATCCTTGAGCATTGTTGCTTTACATTTTTTCCAATTGGAGGAGTTTTATCCTTCCAGGGGTGACATAGAGAGGGCTAATTTTTTCCCTCAACACCTCATGCATGTCTTTTCTTTCTCTCTCCCTGTCTGCTTATTACCCTCACATTCCCATCCCCTACTCTTTCTGCTTGCACCCCACCCCCTTGTCTGTTGCTCACATGAATTAAATTTTTGGTTGAGCACTTTCCCGCCTGTTATTATCTATCTGTGGGCTTTTCACCACGCCCATCTTACACCATTACTTTCACTCGTTCGTGGGCTTGCCTTTCCAAAATCCCATGATGTGACTGGTAAATGCTTAATCTTTGTCCCAGTTTGGGGTGGTTCTGTTACCGCCTTGCATACTGACTTTGTTACATGGATAATTGCACGATTGCAGATATACTTCAGTGTGGACGAATTACTTCATGCTCCATGGCAGCCATGGCCCTCACAGTGCAACAGCGCAAGCTGTATCAGCGGTTTTGAAGAAATTTTCACATTGTTGACATTGTTACCTAATCAGAGTCATTTCTTTTGGCTCTCCCCTTCGTGCTCCATAGCTTTCCCAAAAACACTTATAATTGATAAATGCTTCACCAAAAAACACAGAAATCTGCAAAGTGTTGTTCCCACACAGCAGAAGAGCTGATACTGCAATATTCACTGCACTCAGGGGAACTCGACCCATAATGCTTTGCAAGCATTCTTTTTCACAACACTTTTGCTCTTAATAATCAGCACGATGCACTCTTTCTGTTTAGTTCGTCTCTGGGTCCCCATACTAGGCTAGTGGGAACCCCAAAATAATAACCCCTCCCACCATTCTGTCCCTTTTTAGGGTCGAGCCTGCGTCACATCCGCTTGCTTATGTGTTTCGCTTGTGAGACGCTTTAGGAGTTAGAAAAGGGCTCGGAGCCCCGTCCACATCACACCAGTGTCTTTCATCGGTTTGTGGGCTTGCCTGTTAAAATCTGCTTGCTGTCATTAGTGGAAGGCACGCATACGTCATGCCTTTTGAGTGGTTAGCCCTCCTCGAACGCAGCGACCAAGTACTGAAAACATGCGAGGCTCGCTGTTTCCCATCAGGTTTGTGGACTACTTTTTATCTTTTGATCGCAGCGCGATCTCGCTTTGCAGAAGTTGAGCGCTTTGCATAACATCAACCCTGCTACATAGTTAATTGCACTTTTGCCTGTTATGTAGGTAATTGCACTTTTGCCGATAGGTTTCATTACGAGTGAACTGTAGCAGCGCGATCGCGCTGTTTTTTTCCATTCAATGTGGCAAGAAAAATCCAGATGGGATTTCACAACTGCTAATAGCTGTAACTCGGAGAAATGCGAGACCCTAGTGCATTGCAAATGCTTGTTAACTTCTGTTATGGCTGGGACTTTTGTTTTATAGCTGGGAGTAGTTTGTACTCTAAGGGGCTTAGTATTGCAGTAGGCCTGCTAGCCCTGAAAATATGTAATGCACCAATCCCTCCAGGAGCTCTTTCTGCCGTTCTCTTTTAATGTGGTTATGCCCTCTAGGGGCTAACTAAATGGTTACATTCCCATGTTTCTTACAATTGATATTTTTATTGTGGTGTCCTCTAGGGCTGTTCTGAGTACTACAGTCAAAATACTATAATATTTGTTTCACTCAGTCATCCCATAATGCTTTACAAGGCATGCTTTTCCGAAACATTTTTGCTCATAGCAGTCTTTGGTGGTCCTAGGACAATGGGACCACCTTCAAAACGTTCACAACAACCTGCTCTTTCTGCCTAGATCATCCCTGGGTCTCCACACTAAATTAGTGGAGATCCCAAAATAATAATCTCTCCCACATTCAGTATCTTTTTAACCTCTTTTATGGTTGGAACCTTTGTTTTACAGCTGAGAGTAATTTGTGTTTTAAGGGTCTTGTTTCTAAAATCATTGCAGTAGGCTTGCTAGCACTGAAAATGTGTAATGCACTATGCCCTCTAGGGGCTAGACATATGATTACACTGCATTACTTTTGGTCATATTCTTTTCATGTGGTTATTTCCTCTAGGGGCTAACTGTATGGTTACATGACCATGTTTCGTACAAATACTATTTTCATTGCGGTGTCCTCTAGGGGATGTTCTGAACATTGCAGTCTAATGCCAAACGTTTATTTTTGATAAACATTTTTTATTTGGTTTATATGATATTTGTATATGTTTTATTAATCTCTCCTTATTGCAATTATGACCATGATTCAGGGCAATTTAACATCTTTATTACACTATGACCATTTGAACACTCATGATATATTTGGGTGACCCTTCTAGTTTATTTCTCTCATTACTCATTTGTGGCTGTTGTGTGTCTTTTTTTTGGGAATTGTGTCACCTATCCAGCAACTCTGAAGGTGTGGTGGTGAAAGTGGCATTCTATTTGGATTAGCATGCCAGATTTAAATTAGGATGCTAAATGGCAACATTTTCATTTTTGGCTGCAGATAGAGGAAGAAGGTAAATGGGAGTGCCTTAGTCATATGCAGGGCAAATTAAATTATGTGGAAGGAAAAGATCAAATTATAAGGCAGGGTTGACTCATTTATGTGGCAATAAAAATCAAGTTATGAATTTACAGTGCCAATAGCTCTAATTCAAGCAAATGTGAGACCCATTGCATTGCAAATGCTTGTTTACATACTGCGAGCATATTGTGAGCTCCCTGTTGCCTGCAATGCACATGAGTTTTTCAGCATTTGCACTTGCTCCATCTTTGTCACTTTGAAAATGTATTGCCTACATTTTTAAAATTCCAGAATTAAATTGCCATTACTTCCTGAATTACGAGGAAGAAGGGGAAAAATAGGGGAACAGACTGCAAAATTAACAAAATGGTTCATTTTTTCCAAGGTGGTGTGATGGCTGAGAAAACATCAAATTCTGTGGTAGCAGAAGCCTCCACCATGCACATAATTTCTGCTCTCTTTTGTTCAGGCTACAAGACTTTAGAGATATCTGCTGCAAAAGAAGAAGCATATTGATATTACCATCATTGTGCAATTGAAAACTGCACATAATTTTAAATGAACTCCTCTGACAAACAAGTGTCTGTCTTCCATATTTTGAGACATGCCATGGGCTCCCTGTGCAGAAACATTTGCTTTTTAAGGTGCTATGTATCTGTCACAAAATAATTTTCACGGGCAGGCCTTTTTTTCCTATCTCTTACCTAGTTCGTTATAGAAGATTATTCAGGTCTACCTCTCACGGTTTCCCTACTAGTTATGAACTCAGCTGAAGCTTCTACCCTTTGGTAAACTCTTGGATTTTTTTTTAATTCATTGACACTCTAGATTTCTGGTTGACCTCCGAGAACACCCCCTCCCACCATAACACCTTTTTAGGTATAAGTACACACATTGCCGACGTTCACACGGTGATGTTCAGTTCCACTGAGGTGAGCAATACTTGCATCAAAAGTCATTTCAGCACAGGGTTATGGTTGGGTCGTACTAGTTAAAAAATTAGAAACGTTGGAAGGAGCTGTGTCCTGCAGCGCCCTGTGAACTAGACGAGTTTTAAACTTGCTTTTCTTGAAAGGCAGACAGTGGAGTGATTTTAAATCAGCAGCGATATGATCAATGCATTTAAGGCCTGGGATGAATCGGACAGCGAGTAAATGACTCAAGTCATACTACACTTATGAGACATGGGCCCTCATTCTGACCTTGGCGGGCGGCGGAGGCCGCCCGCCAAAGTCCCGCCGTCAGGTTACCGTTCCGCGGTCGAAAGACCGCGGCGGTAATTCTGACTTTCCCGCTGGGCTGGCGGGCGGTCGCCTTCAGACCGCCAGCCAGCCCAGCGGGAAAGAGGCTTCCACGATGAAGCCGGCTCGGAATCGAGCCGGCGGAGTGGAAGCTGTGCGACGGGTGCAGTTGCACCCGTCGCGTATTTCACTGTCTGCGCAGCAGACAGTGAAATACATGTAGGGGCCCTCTTACGGGGGCCCCTGCAATGCCCATGCCAGTGGCATGGGCACTGCAGGGGCCCCCAGGGGCCCCGCGACCCCCCCTACCGCCATCCGGATCTCGGCGGTCCGACCGCCGGGATCTGGATGGCGGTAGGGGGGGTCGGAATCCCCGCGGCGGTGCAGCAAGCTGCGCCGCCGCGGAGGATTCAATGGGGCCGCGGTACACTGGCGGGACCCCGCCAGTGGTGCCGGTCCGACCGCGGCTTTACCGCCGCGGTCGGAATCCCCATTGGAGCACCGCCGGCCTGTCGGCGTTGCTCGCGCAGTCCTCCGCCCTGGCGGTCAAAGACCGCCAGGGTCAGAATGACCACCATGGTCTTTTTATGTTATCATTCCCTTTTCCTGGAATTTCTAGTGTTTAACAATGTACCTGTGAAAGAATTCCTCTGTTAATTCTCACTCAGGGTTTTGACAGGTCTTAATTCAGGACACGAAAGAGCTGTAAAGGTCTAGATTTATGTCTTCTAAGACAAGGATAACCATCCTAGCCTGTGACATCAGTGCTCCAAATGCAATTTACTCGATCCCCTTACACTACTGAGAGCATTCCACTGCTATGTGCCTCATAAGAAACCCACATCAGGGCCCTTCCACCCACCCTGTCAGTTGCAAACAAAAGCGGATCAATAACCTAGTTGTGATTACAATGCGAAATGAAAACGAAAAGAAACGCGGTACGTGTGAGCTTAACGTATGCGCCATTTCTATGGATGACTACATTTAATAATGCAGAATCGTTAAATTACTGTGTAAAAATGAAAATGATACACGCAAACTTCAACTGGAAATTGTGACAATGCTTTAACAACACAGCGCATATCCTTCAATGTTTTCCTTTAAAGATGCAGGCAGCGGAAGGGATCTGTGCGAAGTAGATTCAGCGGGACTAAACATACTAACATCCTGTCTCTCAGCTGCTCCGGCAAAGAGTGGTTTTAATCAAACAGAGCACGCACGCTTAGAGGCTGCCTTTCTAAGACCCGTCCAAACTGATACGCATAATTTTTTGTAAAATACAGAACGTGCCAACTATTAAACTACCTAATCCTATACACAGGCGGTGCGGTATTCTTGAATTATACATACTAAAAATGTTTCCTGGATTTCTCCAAAGATAATAAGTTGGTTCTCAGCGATTATTAATTTATTTCTACCACCCCGTCCTAAAAATATAGGTGGTCATTACAACCCTGGCGGACGGTGTTAAAGTGGCGGTAAAACCGCCAACAGGACGGCGGTAAACATTTTGGAATTACGACCGTGGCGGACACCACCAACAAAGACAGCCACTTTAACACTCAGACGGCCACGGCGGTACAAACAAACAGCGCGGCGGTCTCTGCCAACAGACAGGCGGAGAATAATGTACCGCTCACAGTTTCACAACCTACCAATCCGCCACCTTTTCCGGGGCCGATTCACCGCGGATAAAAACACGGCGGAAACAGGATTTCCGAAGGGAAAACTCTCACCTCTACACACTCCATGAGAAAGGAGGACACCATGGACCCGGAACTCCAAATCCTACCTGCGATAGTCTTCCTGCTCCTGTACCAGGAGCACCAACGCCGGCGGCGAAGACCACAGTGAGTACCGCACCTACGACACAGGGGAGGGGGGAGGCAAAAAACAGGGACACACACACGCAACACCACCACCCTCACCCACTACAACACACACACTAATACATATCTATACATTATAGTTACACCCCCCAACCCCCCCGGAAGAATGCAAAGACAAAAGGAAATGAGTGTAATCATTGTAATATATGAAAATGCAGTACAGAAAAATATACATATATACACCATTAACAAAATATACACCAAGAATAGTAGTCCAGGTATTGCACCATTCATAGTCCGTGGACCACTGGGCCCAAAATGCATGGGGGAGGCCCACACTCGATACCAGATCAAAACAGAGAACACTGCAGGGGCATCAGATAGAAATACAACAGGCACCTCAGGGGGAAGGGAAAGGAGGGCACCTCAGCCGGATGAGTGGACAACGCCAGATCCACGAGGGGGCTCCATGTCCACTGCTGCATCCTGGGGAGTGCAAAGCTCCAGTCTCTCAAGTCTCTACAGTGGGTGGTTTGCCCACTGTTCAATTCTGGGGAGTGCAAAGCCACAGTCTCTCAAGTCCCTACAGTGGGTGGTTTGCCCACTGTTCAATTCTGGGGAGTGCAAAGCCACAGTCTCTCAAGTGGATAGCAGTCTCCACTGGTTCTGGAGGGGGACTGGTGCCCAGAGTGCTTCATCCTGTTAAGGACAGAGGTAGTGGATGCATGTCTCCACTGGCTCTGGAGGGGGACTGGTGCCCAGAGTGCTTCATCCTGTTAAGGACAGAGGTAGTGGATGCATGTCTCCACTGGTTCTGGAGGGGTACTGGTGCCCAGAGTGCATCACTCACCCCGTGACGGTCCCAGTTGTGTCAGTGCCCCAGCCGCTTATGGGCTAGCAGTGCTTGAGTTGGCAGTGCCCTGTCTAGCGGTGCTTGCCCTGTTCAGCGGTGCTTGAGTTGGTGGTGCCCTGTCCAGCGGTGCTTGCCCTGTTCAGCGGTGCTTGAGTTGGTGGTGCCCTGTTCAGCAGTGCCTGAGTTGGCGGTGCCCTGTTCAGCGGTGCTTGCCCTGTTCAGCGGTGCTTGAGTTGGCGGTGCCCTGTTCAGCTGTGCTTGTGCTGGCGATCCTTCATGGCCCAGCGGTGCTTGTGCTGGCGGTCCTTCATGGCCCAGCGGTGCTTGTGCTGGCGGTCCTTCATGGCCCAGCGGGTCTTGTGCTGGCGGTCCTTCATGGCCCAGCTGGGCTGTGGCTGGCGGGGCCCTCCTGGGCAGCAGGGCTGGGGCTAGCTGGGGCCTCCTGGGCAGCTGGGCTGGGGCTGGCGGTGGCCTCCTGGCCAGCTGGGCTGGGGCTGGCGGTGGCCTCCTGGGCAGCTGGGCTGGGGCTGGCGGTGGCCTCCTGGGCAGCTGGGCTGGAGCTGGCGGGGGCCTCCTGGGCAGCTGGGCTGGGGCTGGCGGTGGCCTCATGGGCAGCTGGGCTGGGGCTGGCGGTGGCCTCCTGGGCAGCTGGGCTGTGGCTGGCGGGGCCCTCCTGGCAGCTGGGCTGGGGCTGGTGGTGGCCTCCTGGACAGCGGGGATGGGACTGGCGGGGCCCTCCTGGGCAGCGGGGATGATGGCGGTCTTCTCCGCCATGCTGCCCTTCCCAGACTTGCCGGGTTTCTTGTGGCCCTTCCCGACCTTGGGAGGTGTCACAGCTGAGGCCACACTCCCACCGGGACCCCTGGGAGCGGCTTGGGTGGTTGGAGTCTTCCCCCTCTCCCGCAGTGCACTGGCCAACTTCTGATGCTTCACAGGTGGGGGACTGGCTGTGCTGTGGCTTCGTGCCACACTGGCTGTCCTGGTGGCCGGTGCATTCCACATACCTGTGACTACAGGCACCACTGGTCCAGGAGATGTTATGTCTGAGGTGCTAGTTCAGGACCTATGAGATGGACGTGGTGGGGGAGGTGTGGGAAAAAGGTCAAGGCTGGACAGGAAAAGTTTTTTGGACACACTGGGATGGGTAGCTGGAGGGGGTTTGGGAGTGGAGGAAGAGGTGGTGGTAGTAGGAGATGTACGTTTGGTGACTTTGGGTGCAGGTGCATGCGCTTTAGGCTGTCGTGAGGTGGATGGCTGTTGGATGGGTGTGTGCCTGCATTTGTGTATCTTCGGAGGGGGCGTCACAGACACACTGGGAGAGGACACAGGGGACGTGTGAATGGTAGTGGGGGTGGTGACTGCACGTGAGCGGGGTGTGCTGGTGGGTGTGCTGGTGAGGGACGTAGTGGCTGTAGAGGTAGTGCATGCAGGTGTGTGTGTAGACGAGACTGGGAGGGAGGAGGGAGACGAGGAGGAGGGGGACACAGTGGAGGCAGTGGACGTTGGTGTGTCTGCATGTGTCTGATGCTTGCGTGAGTGCCTGTGGGATGTGTGGTGCTTATGTTTGCCTGAGCTTCCTTTGTGTGGTGAGGTGTGTGCAGGCTGGTCTGATGGTGTGCTTGGGATAGGCAGAGGTAGAGGGGATTGGGTCTGGGTGGAGATAGTTGGAGGGGGGAGGCTAGACACAGGGACAATGGGTGCCATCAGTGCTGAGGCCAGAGTTTGAAAGACTGGATGAAGGGCCGCCTGACCAGAATGAATGCCCTCCAGGAATGCATTGGTTTGTTGCAACTGCCTTTCTACACCCTGGATGGCATTCAAAATGGTAGACTGCCCAACAATGAGGGACCTGAGGAGGTCAATGGCCTCCTCATTGAGGGCAGCAGGGGTGACTGGGGCAGGGCCTGAGGTGCCTGGGGCGAAGGTGATGCCCACCCTCCTGGGTGAGCGGGCACGGGGCAAAGGCTGAGGGCCTGCTGGGAGGGCGGTGCTGGTAGGGGGGGTGGCGGCTGTACCTGTAGATGCGGGGCACAGATGTTGCCACCACCACAAGGGAGCTCCCATCAGAGGATGAGTCCGTGTCGCTGGTGTCAGCTCCTGTCCCCGCCGTGGAGCTCCCCTCGCCCTCCGTCCCACTTGTGAATTCAGAGTCCGTAGTGTGGTCCTCCGTGGCCATGTGGGATGCAGCTCCCTCGTGCTCCGGTGCCACTGCTCCTCCGCCTGGTGATGCTAACGCACACAAGAACAGGGAGACCACAAAAAGGGGGGGGGAACAGAAGAAAGACATGTTGAGTGCATGGATTACCGCTACCGTTGGCGGACAAGACAGACACAGAAGCCCCCTGCACTACGCCGCGCTCCTGGGCTCTACAGTGCAATTCCTGGGAAATGGCCTACAAGGCTATGGACGACATCTACACACATAGATGACACAGGGGCATGAATAGCTGTACTTGGCACTCTACAGAGGTGGGGTGGGGGGCCACAGGGCCATGCCTTACGGAGGGGCCTAGCCTACGGAACTCGCCCTGGCCTAGGGAAACCCACAGCCCTCCTCCCCCACCCAGACAACTGCACTGCGCGCAAAGTCAGCAGGATGATAGTGTACTCACCCCCTTGTGTCTGCTGTGATGCCCTCAAGCACCCATCCAACTCCGGGTAGGCCACTGCCAGGATCCTGAACATCAGGGGGGTCATGGTTCGACGGGCACCCCTCCCATGTTGGGAGGCCATCCCCAGCTCAGCCTCCGCCGTCTTCTTGCTCCAGCGGCGAATGTCCTCCCATCTTTTCCGGCAGTGGGTGCTCCATCTGTGGTAGACCCCCAGGGTCCGGACGTCCTTGGCGATGGCACGCCAAATATCTTTCTTCTGGTGGGCGCTGACCTACATGAAATGAACAGGGAAAGAAGAGAAGTCATTACCAACTGCACCGTCAAAGTGAGTGGCCCCCATCCCTACCCTTGCCATGTGGCACATGCACCCACCGTCTTTCATGCACGCAGAACTCTGCCCCCTTCCTTCTTACATCCAGCCCTCTCCACACAGGCATAGCCCATACAACATGCTCCCTGTGTACTTACCTGTTTGTCTGGAGGACCGTAGAGTAGCGTGTACTGGGGGAGGACCCCATCAACGAGCTTCTCCAACTCCTCCGATGTGAAGGCAGGGGCCCTTTCCCCAGATGCACGAGCCATTGTCGCTTCCAGACCGAGGTCACAGCAGCACTTGCAGTGTAGGTCCTCTCCTGTCGAAGATCAGGTATCGAGTGATTAAACCGATAGAAAATGGCGGTCACGTCCGCGGCGGTCACGTCCGTGGCGGTGCGTACCATCACCGCCAGCGTACATCGTCATTGGCTCCCGGGACCCATAGGGTCCAATGTTAACCAATGCAGCATTGTGCCGCGGTCTCCGACCGCCTACCGCAATGGTGTACAACGCCAGCGCAGTTACCTCACATCCCATTGTCCCACTTTAGAGGTCAGGCAGCCGCCATTTCATGGGCCAACATGGCCTAATTTCCAACTGCGTCACACATACCTAGGCCTAGTCTCAACACACATACAGGCCACATTTTATGTAAGATTGGTGTTCTGTGTAAACTGTGGGTACGTACCTCTGAGTTGTTTGATTCTGTGCTCGCTGTTGTCCTTCATAGGCACCGTCCGCTGGGACATGTGAGGAGATGGCGGAATCCTCCAGTGTACCGACCGCTGGTGGACCTGTCGACAATGGAGGAGCGACATTTGATCATCACCTACAGGTTTGACCGTGCCACAATCCAGGAACTGTGTACCCAGTTGGAGCCAGACCTGATGTCAGTAATCCGCCATCCCACAGGAATCCCCCACTCAAGTGCAGGTGCTATCAGTGCTCCATTTCTTTGCAAGTGGGTCTTTTCAAACAACTGTGGCCATGGCATCAGGGATGTCCCAGCCTATGTTTTCAAACGTATTATCCAGAGTGTTGTCTGCCCTGCTGAAACACATGCGGAGCTACATCGTTTTCCCTCAGGTGGAGGATTTGCCTACAGTGAAAGGTGACTTCTATGCCCTTGGACATATCCCCAACATCATAGGTGCCATTGATGGGACCCATGTGGCTTTGGTCCCCCCCACAGGAGTGAACAGGTGTACAGAAACCGGAAGAGTTATCATTCCATGAATGTACAGATGGTATGTTTGGCAGACCAGTACATCTCCCATGTGAATGCCATGTTCCCTGGCTCAGTGCATGACGCCTACATCCTGCGGAGTAGCAGCATCCCTTATGTGATGGGTCAACTCCAGAGGCACCGTGTGTGGCTATTAGGTGAGCCCCTGGAAGCAAGACAGTGGGAATGGTTGTCTGGGGTTGTCTCTACAGGTTAGTGTGTGTCTAACAGTTGTCCCTCGCCATTTGCAGGTGACTCTGGGTACCACAACCTGTCATGGCTACTGACCCCCGTGAGGAATCCCAGGACCAGGGCAGAGGAACGCTACAATGAGGCCCATGGGCGAACTAGGAGGGTGATCGAGCGGACTTTCGGCCTCCTGAAGGCCAGGTTCAGGTGCCTGCATATGACAGGTGGATCCCTATTCTACTCACCAAAGAAGGTGTGCCAGATCATTGTGGCCTGCTGTATGCTTCACAACTTGGCTTTGCGACGACAGGTGCCTTTTCTGCAGGAGGATGGTCCAGATGGTGGTGTTGTGGCAGCTGTGGAGCCTGTGGACAGTGATGAGGATGAAGCAGAGGAAGAAGACATGCAGAACAGGGACTCAGTGATCCAGCAATATTTCCAGTGACACACAGGTGAGAATACATTCCTGCCTATTACATGTACTTTTACACAACAACCTCTCTCCTGTCTGTCGTTTTCACCCAGTGTATGGTCACTGAGTTGTCACTTTCCCTTACGGTTTCACAGATGTGGGTCCCAACGTGTGTCATCTGCTTAGATTCCTCATGGACTAGAGCTGTGTGACATAGGTATGTTGACATTACTATTTCAAGAACCTTTTGTCACTGTAATTGCAAGTACACTATTTCGAAATCACAGACAGACTCCAGATCTTTTTGTGCTATAGGTGTGTTTATTTAAATGAAAAATATTGGAGGGGGAAGTTAAATGGTGAGGGGGGATGGCGGAGGAGTGTCCATGGCAGAGTCCAGTCTATTAGTCTCACAGGTGCAATGCCCATATGGGCATAGGAAGTGGAGCTGGGGCAGTTTAAATATGGACAGGGTGACAAAGTGGGACAGTGGGATGACAATCAGGGTGGGCTCATTTCTTGGCAGGGGTCTTGGCATCGTGCTCTGTCTTGTTCCTGGATCTCAGGGACCGTTTGTGGGGTGGTTCTCCGTCTGCAGGGGGTGGGGTGCTGGTGTGGTGGTCCTGTGGCAGGGCGTCCTGTCCACTAGCACTGGCGGAGGTGGTGGGCAGTTCATCCTCCATGCTAGTGTCAGGGGCCCCTTGTAGTGTCACATTGTCCCTCCTGGTGTTGAGTACTTCCTTCAGCACCCCTAAGATGGTGCCCAGGGCGGAGCTGATGGTTCTGAGTTCCTCCCTGAAGCCCAAATACTGTTCCCCCTGCATGCGCTGGGTCTCCTGAAACTTGGCCAGGACCGTTGCCATCGTCTCCTGGGAGTGGTGGTATGCTCCCATGATGGAGGAGAGGGCCTCGTGGAGAGTGGGTTCCCTTGGCCTGTCTGCCCCCTGTCGCACGGCAGCCCTCCCATTTCCCCTGTGTTCCTGGGCCTCCGTCCCCTGGACCGTGTGCCCACTGCCACTGCCCCCAGGTCCCTGTTGTTGTTGGGGTGGTGGATTATCCTGGGTTCCCTGTAGTGGTGGACACACAGCTGATTGACGTGTCCTGGGGACAGAGGTATGGGCCCGCTGGGTGGGTGCTGTGCTGGTGTTTCCAGAGGGGGGAAGGTCTGTGGTGGCCTGTGACTGTGTGAGGGGAACCGACTGTCCCGAGGGCCACGATGGTCCGGGCTGGTCATCTAGATCCAGTTGGACAGAGGTGCTGTCATCACTGTGGGCCTCTTCTGTGGGTGGAGTGGACATGTCTGGACCCTCCTGTCTGGTGACGTTGGGTCGTGGTCCTGCAGGGGTGGAAATGCATGATTATTGCATCTGTGTGTGGCATGGTGTGCAATGGGTGGGCGACCGTGTACCCCAGTGCTGGCATTCCTGTGTGTGAGCTTGTGTGATGATGGTTTAGGGGGGTGTATGGGTATGTGCAGTGGGCATGCTTTAGTGATGGGTAGCCATGCTTTGTTGTTGCATGCAGGGCTTGGTGTTGCGATGTGTGGTTTGTGATATTGGGACATTTGTGAGAAGTTGGAGTGATAGGGGTGAGGGCGAGGGTGGGGATATGAGATAGCATGCAGGTAGGGTGGGGGATGTAATAGTTAAGATTTGACTTACCAGAGTCCATTCCTCCACCAACTCCTGCGAGTCTCTCAGGATGCAGAATCGCCAAGACATGCTCCTCCCATATTGTTAGTTGTGGGGGAGGAGGTGGGGGTCCGCCGCCAGTGCGCTGAACCGCCTGGTGGTGTCTTGAGACTACGGAACGCACCTTCCCCCGTAGGTCGTTCCACCTTTTCCTGATGTCCTCCCGATTTCTTGGGTGTTGTCCCACTGCGTTGACCCTGCCGACTATTCTTCGTCATAGCTCCATCTTCCTTGCAATTGAGGTGTGCTGCACCTGGGATCCAAATAGCTGTGGCTCTACCCAGACGATTTCCTCCACCATGACCCTGAGCTCCTCCTCCGAGAATCTGGGGTGTCTTTGCCATGCCGTGGGGTGGTGTCGGTGATGTGTGGGGTGGTGTGTGTGGTGATAAATGTGCTGATATGTAGTGGTGTGTTGTGTGAGGTGCGTGGAAGTTGTGTGCCTGTGGATGCTAATTTGTTGATGGTGGTGTCTCTCTCTGGTCTTCGTTCATGTATTTTGGTCATAGGGGTTTGTGGGTGATGTGGGTGTGTGTTTCATATAGTAATGGGTGTGTGGGTGTGGTGTGTGTATGTGTATCAGGTGTGTGTATTTCGAATTGTCCAATATGGCCGTGTTTTGTAAATGTGTGTGTATTTTGAGCACAGCAGTGTGTACCGCCAATGGAATACCGCGGTTGAAAGACCGCCGCGTGGATTCGTGTGTCGTGATAGTGTGGGCGTATTTCTGTTGGCGTGACGGTGGAGGTTTAGTTTTCGCCAGTTTATCACTGACCTTTGGTGTGGCGGACTTGTGTGGGTGTCTGAATATTGGCGTATTCTGGGCAGTGGGTCATAATGACCGTGGGGGAATTCCGTGGCCGCGGAGGTGTGTTGGCGGTCTTCTGCACGGCGGTAAGCGCCTTTTACCGCCAATGTTGTAATGACCGCCATAGTACTTTTTATTAAGTGTAGCTCATGCACTCCAACCACATGTATACCAGCCATTCAGATTTATCTTCGCCAGATGAGTAGATCATTGTATTTTTAATTATTTTCATTATGCTTAAAAGAGTACTTAGGACCTGATTTAGAGTCCTGTCCGCTGAAATATAAATCCCATAGGATATAATAGGATTTATATTTCGGCGTGTGGGATATCCATCACCGTTGTGACAGAGTAACCCTCCACCAAACTCTAAATCAGGCCCTAACGGGTGTGACGGATATTCCATCCACTGTATTACGATTCCATTATGTCCTATTGACATTGAAATACAGGAGATGGGATATCCGTCATGTTTGTGACTGAGTAACACATCTGCCAAACTCTAAATCAGGCTGTTAGTCAGTTAGTGTGACACTATCTACCCCAAATACCATATGACTATCACTACTAAATGTACACTTTTAGATAATTATGATCCAGTCCTTGCATTGAGGCATCTGGAGTCTAGAAAGATACTATTCTCAGGTATCCCCTCTCTGCGGAATTGAATGTATAATGCCATCAAACATGCACAAGTACAAACAGATTTTACGTTCTTCCAGAACATTGTGATAATTCTGCCCTATTTTGTCACATTTCTTTGGATATCGCCTGCTGAACTTTACTGTTTTGATAATTCTGCCATATTTTGTCATATTTGTTTGGATATCGCCTGCTGAACTTTACTGTTTTTCTGACAATGTGTTTCATCCTACATTGTCAAACCATAATTTCACACAAAGGAGTCTAGAACTACCCCATAGTTGGCTGACATTCCTTTTAGCCACAGCTAAGCCAATATTCCACAGTGTTTTTCTGTACATTGAAAGAGGAAGATTAATTTCATCCTACATTTCCAACAATGCCTCTCTCAAAAATGTCGGTTGTGGTGTTTGCAACAGCTGATAGGTTGTCTATTACCCTCACCAAGAATGCTTTACTCTGCAGAAACTTACTTAAAATATGTCAAAAGGTACATTGATTTCAACATCCTCTGATGCAATATAGCTAGCCCCTCATTGCAATCTTGCATCATTCACATTTCCTAAATCCTCTCATAATTTGCCCTTCAATATCTCTAGTCGGTCCTCTGGTTGATTAATAAGGACTTATTAAAATTGCATGGCTCCACAAAGGAGAACACAATGCTCTATGTTCTCGTGGTGGCTCATCCTGCACCCAGTTAAATAGGTCCTTCTGTTTCACAAGCATTTGTTGCTCCTGAACGTATTTAAAACTTTTGGACTCATTCATCGAAAACTCTATACTCACCATCTCAACAACATGTCCCATCTGTTATTCATTTATCAGCTGCCTTTGATTTTCAATCAGGTCCCAATTGCTGCCCCACAAATGTTTTTCAATTGATGCAGCAAGGTCGAGTCCCATAGTGATGTTTGTAGCATAAGTATACCCTTCAAAACCATTCACCCACTCCATTCCTAAGACCACCTTCCAAGCCTCTACCACCATCTTAGTTTGGAAGTCCAGAAGGTGCCCTGCCTCCACATATATTTCTTGGGCTATCCAGTTAGCCTCATAGCATGTTGGTTTCCCATAAAGGATGGCTCCTGCTGTAGAGCTTAGACCCAGTACTTCAATGTTACCTGCTGAGCCTCCCAGAAGTGTTTATGAAGGTTTGGAAGTGTAATGCCCCATCATAAGTCCCTAAGTATACAGTTAGTAGTAAGAGGGGAAGACATCAAAAACGAACCCTAAAAGGTAAAATAGGGATGTTTCTGGAGGACGTACACTAACCTGGGAAGGGCTATTGTGCATAATGCTGACGTTTGAGCAATGAATGTGGGAGGGAACATCCCCCTTAAATTTCAATGGGACAGTTTGCAAATTCCTATTTTAAAAAAGTGTTCTTTAAATATATCCCTAAATATCGAACACCTACTACACTTATCTGAAATGGGCAAGCCCCTTTCCCCTCGAGGACTCCCAATGCATGAGTTTAAAAATAACTTATTTATCCCAGGTAAGCCAGAATCCGAAGTATTTACCAAATGTCTTTATTATTCTCAGCACCCTGTCAGTAGACAATTGTGGGTCTACGAGATACACCAAAATATTTCCATCATATATAGAGATATTCTATGTTCCCAGCCATGGTCTCATGGCCTTCTATATCCAGACTGCAATTTCCTTATGTTGACAGCAAAAGCAGCGGGGTTATGGGCACCGCATCTTGTTTCCCTCATTAGGGGAAAGAAAGATGACACAAATGTATTCACTTTATCCCTTACTAGTGGATGTGAGTACACTAATGCCACCCATGATATAAATGATGGTCCAAAGTCTATCCCTCTCAGGCTAGCCAATGAAAAAGGCTGTTTGACCAAGTTGAAGGCCTTTTTGGCATCTACAGATCGAATCACTGCAGGTTCCCTCAGCATATATACTAAGCATCTCAATACTCGTCTCAGATTATGGGCCTGATTACAACTTTGGAGGAGGTGTTAATCCGTCCCAAATGTGATGGATATACCACCAGCCGTATTACGAGTTCCATAGGATATAATGGACTCGTAATACGGCTGGTGGTATATCCGTCACATTTGGGACGGATTAACACCTTCCTCCAAAGTTGTAATCAGGCCCTATGTCTCTTAGGCCTCTATGGGATAAAGCCAGTATGGTCATTGTGTATTAAAAGGTCAATTACTTTCCATAAATAGCTAGGTGGCACTTTTGCCAATATTTTATTATTGTTGTTTGTGAGAGGTATCAGTCGTATGAATGCATTTCTCCAGGTTTTGACTGGACAATTGAAACGGTAAGGGGGAAGATTACCATCTTTCCTAGGAGCATTATCACATATAACAGTCCGTACCAAATTTGCTTGACAGATGGTTTAAGTTTGTCTTGGCAATCCATTGGGGCTCAGCTCTTTAGTCTCCTTTCAATTGTTTATTTACCTCCATAGCTCCTTTATTGTAACATCTTGCTCAAGTGTGTCGAACAACAGGTTATAGGGAGTTCCTTCACAAAATTGCCAAGGAATGCATCTGCCCCTTCCTATCTAGAACTATACAGAGAGTTGAAAAAATATTCAAATACTTGTGCAAATACCTCCCCCTTGTTCAACCAGGCCAATAGCTTCTCTAACTTATCAGTCTCATAAAATCAGTGGTGTATGCTGTGAATACATGCTCAAACATCTCTTGGTGTCAACATCCTGTATTCCTATTTTTTTTATGGCTAGCAGCTGTCTCAGTCCTGAATATGCCAAGTCCACATATTGTTTTTTTTAGTGAAGGAGTTCCTCATCCATTAATTCATTCTCTTATGTCCTATTTTTTCTTTACTGTTATTCTGGATATCGCTTGATCATTTATATGCCTCTCAGAAGGTTCAGCCAACATATTCTCATCAATATAACACTGTGTTGTCTCACTCAGTATTCACATCATATGGTTGAGTTCTCATGCATCTAGCATCCACCCATCCAACCTCTGTTGGGATCTTACTTGCAGACAAGTCACCAGTGGGTCTAGCCAGGTACATCATACCCTTTAATCTACATCCCTGGCTTATTGGGGGCACATACGTCACCTATTCTGTAAAACCAATCACAGACATGAGAATAAAATTAACATTGTCTCTCCTTCGGATACTGATTGCTCTACAGATCTGTCGAACCATAGGCCAGGATATAGTCCCACATCTCATTAGTTCTCTTTGGTTTCATTTCACAGAGTAGATAACTGTAAAGCATAAATCAGTAGGGTTCTAGCATGCCTTTGACAGTCTTGCCATGAAATGTTTGTGGGCCTGTTTTCCACTGTGTAATACCACGTTCGCCTCCAAAATAAATTGAAGAGGAAAAATGTAAAGCTCTTTTAATCACTATATGGCGCTCCAGCAAAACTGCTTAACATTGAAAATCATAGGTGGTTTTACAGACATTCAGGGCACAATAAATTAGTGTAGGAAATTTGGATTTCATCCCCACGCAAATGTGACATGGAGATGTGACTCAATCTATTTTACAGTTACTCTGGTTCTTCTCAAATCAAAATGCTGCGCACTCTTATTGACGGTACATAAGCTGCTGCAAATTGTTTGCTGGCCCTCACAAATTAGTACCTAGGAACAGAATACATTTGCAGACATGCATTTGACCTACAAAAGATAATTCAGAAAAAACATAGTGAACGCTGGGCACAGGTGTTGGTGGTCTTTAAAGACCACAGTAGAAACACTGACGTATTGAAACACACAGACCCTTGTTCCAAGGTTGGAGGTAATGCTGGTTTTTACAGGTATTGGCAGGTAATCAATAAATCCAGTGTTTCTCCCCCACCTGACATTTCCCACTTAACGTCAGATTCTGGACATCAAGCGGCATTATTCTCACAGAAGATGAAAGGAACTACAAGAATTGCAATTCAAACAGAGTCTCAAAGCAAAGCATCAAGAAATAGCAGAGTGCGGTCTTTATACCTGTAGTCCTAAAATGGCGGTCGTGGATCTCAGCTCTCACATGAGCTGCACATTTTGCAAGAATTCACAATAAGCTTAGACTTCAAGGAGAAAGGAACATACTGTTTTTTTGTGCCAAAATGGTACTGTTCTGCAGAAAAGAAATCTATGTTAACTGTTATTAATAATTTTATGTACAGCATACTGTAGTTAGTCATTGCATATCTGGCCATCATGTGACACAGGACAGTTAAGAAAAAGAACCAAGGCAATAAAATCACATTGACCAGCACCACTAGATTTTTACAGATGCTATGCAACTTGTTGCTTTCAGGCTGTGTCACAGGCCTTACAACTCACACCCGGAGGATATGATGGGTGTTCTTTAACAACCGTTCTCCTGTTTTGGGATCCATAATTGGAATGCCATAGTGATGCACAAGAAGCTTTTATTCTAAGCAAGTGCTGCGCAGACATTACACTTCATACAGCTCACTGTGCCTAAAATTAATGCATGCAAGAGCACTCACACAACACATGCACATACACAGCGAGGAAATGCAGACTTTGCTTCCAAAGAACTGAGGGGGTTATTCCAACTTTGGAGGAGGTGGTAATCCGTCCCAAATGTGACGGATTTACCACCAGCCGTATTACGAGTTCCATAGGATATAATGGACTCGTAATACGGCTGGTGGTATATCCGTCACTTTACCGTCACTTTTGGGACGGATTACCACTTCCTCCAAAGTTGGAATAACCCCCTGAGTGTTGAAAAGTTTTACCAACAGCCAAGAGGGTCAGTAGACATCTGCACTAGACATATAGGTAAATGTGGCTATTAATCAATTGTCACTCACCATCAACCTTCTCATAAAGTGGTTATGGGGCAGTAGCCACTTTCAGCTAAGGATGGTAAAAACCAGAGTGTGGAACTCTAATCCATCAAAGCCTTAAACTCTGCTGGGGTAGCAAATAAAACAACACAGACCACCCTCAGTAGGACCCAAAATATTGAGTTTGGTTTGGAAATACAGGTTCAAACACAGCGTGAACTGAAAAGTCGAAAGTGGAGGATGGTGCTCCTGTCTGCAGAGTGTAAGAATCTTGTCCATAGAGTCCCAACCCAGGTTATTTATGTCTCCTTGCTCCCCGGAGAGAACACATTAGGGGGTTTGTGCTTAAGCCAGAGACTAACTAGACCATGCTGCATGTTATCCTCGAGATGTGAAATCAAGAGCAAGCACATTGTGCACACCACTTTCTGCTTTTACCACAATAGATGTAATCGTAGTTGAAATTGTAATACGCTCTATGTGAAGCTGTCATTTTCTACTTCAGTGTGCAAGCAAAGTATGTAGTTTCTTTAGAAGTACACCTTTGCACAAGGCTCCTGCTTGCTTGATCCAGCACTGGGTTATTCTGAGGGGTGTTGGATTTTTACGTCCACTATGAGAACAGTGGTTTGTTACAGACAGGGTGGGGGAGCAACAGGGTGCGCAGACTTTCCACTCAGCCTCTGTGCTACTGTATCTCCTTCCTCCACAGACTGACCACAAGAAGAGCTCCAGATAAGGCAGCACACATAAAGAAATAAACAGCGGACATCATGGACGATCCTTTCTACAGCACAGTAATAGATGCAACAACACAGAGGTGTTTAATGCTATATTGATTATGTTATCACTGAGATCACATGATTTAAGGGAGTCTGTTTCTGGTGACAGTATGAGGATATATTTAGCTGCAAAGGAGTTATTGACGTCGGTTTAGTTAGCTGTTCTGCTCATGCCTCAGAGACACCAATCTGCTTCTTTGTAAAATGGCAAAATAAAATGCCGCTAGCTAATGGTTATGTCATGTGGATATTACATACTATTGGATGTGGAAGGAACAGAGAGGAGCATTTAATGTGTTTTATCATTTCGTTTTCTCGTTCACAGCATTATGAATGTTCCCACTCTACGGCGCAGGGCGCGTACCTTGCTACTGGCTCTAAGCAGCGCTATGAGATTTACATTGTGATAGGAGGAACATTTTTAACAAATTATTACAAACAGACAAAATCCGGAAACACTAGCAAACTCGTTTAAATAAAAGCATGGCAGCGCAATTTGAGGCAGTTGACTTCTCGTGACCTTTTATCATGTAAATGCTTCTCAGTCACTTAAGTGTTTGTTGATTTTTTGGCACTTCACTTTGTACATACATCCATGGGGTGGTGTAATCATAATCATCTCATCTCATAATCATCCTTTATTCTGAAATTTTCTATAATATGCATATATTATAAACAAGACCACACCTTAAAAAAATATAGAATAATGTATCCAATATTATTCAAATCAATAAATAATAATCCTTATTTAATAAAAAAACATGGGCCTTATGCAAATATCAGCCATTCATTAAACATCTCAGATTGTCACCTCAGCCATTTGATACAGTAAGTTAAGGTGCATTTTCTATAAAGGTGGATGTACACTTCTGTGCCATTATCAAATATTTATGAACACTTTAAAATTGAAGCTGTCCTTACATAACCCTCCGTATAGGAGCGGATACTGAATTCATTTAACACCAGTGCTTAATTTGTGCTTGATGATTTACTGTGAGCAAAAGACATGTGGGAAAGACAGAGGAAGAGAAAAACGAAAAAGGGTCCGAAAGAGAGGCAGCAGGAAGCTGCAAGAGTGAGTTGAAGGGGCAGGGAGTGGCTGTAAATGGATTAATGAGGCCTGCGATGACTTTAGGATTGCGCTGCCTCAGTATTATGTGCTTGCACTTTTAATTGCAGCAGCTGCGTGTTTAAGAGGAGACCTTTGAGCACCGGCACATTTTTATTTACAAATTAAGCACTGTTTAACACCACTGTTAGATTCCGTTCAGGAAGCTACAGGGCAGACAAAGGGGGTGATTCTAACCCTGACGGGCGGCGGAGGCCGCCCGCCAGAGTTCCCCCCTCCAGAACACCGCTCCGCGGTCATAAGACCGCTGCGGTGATTCTGGCTTTTGCACTGGGCTGGTGGGCGGCCGCCAAAAGGCCGCCCGCCAGCCCAGTGCAAAAGAGCCTTCCCACGAGGACGCCGGCTCAGAATTGAGCCGGCGGAGTGGGAAGGTGCGACGGGTGCAGTTGCACCCGTCGCGTATTTCAGTGTCTGCAAAGCAGACACTGAAATACAAAGTGGGGCCCTCTTACGGGGGCCCCTGCAGTGCCCATGCCAGGAACAGGATGGCGGTATGAGCTGTCAGAATCCCCATGGCGGCGCAGCGAGCTGCGCCTCCATGGAGGATTCTAAAGGGCAGCGGAAAACCGGCGGGAGACCGCCGGTTTTCCGCATCTGACCGCGGCCAAACCGCCGCGGTCAGAATGCCCTAGAGGGGGGGCAACATTGCTGAATTCAACAATCCACTAACGAACACAATAATTTCAATACCAAATCTAGTCCTTGTCTTTTCCAATAGCAAGCACTTTAGTTACCCAATAGAACTAAATATTACACAATCCAATTATGCTTGAATGTACAGTATTGCATCTCTGGTTGCTTTCTACAGGTGGCACTACAATTACAGCTTTACTGTCCTATCCCAAACTGGGTGACACATAGGTGCTATGGTCCCCGGTATCTAGTGGTAGAGGCAAAATTAGGTACATGTGCAGATTATCATAGTTACGACATGGGGCTTAGAAGTGCAACTCATTCACTCGATCTTACCCTTGGTTTACTTAAGGTAGAAAGTCGCAAGTCTCTGGGCTTGTCTACTTTCAAGTGCATCTGAGCTTGTGTGCTTTGGTAACAGGTGAGGCCTCACGTTGCCCGTGCCGGTCGCTTTTGGTAGCTGCTCCCTGATGTTGGCACAGATAGGTTGATGTAGTTTGGGTCCATGTGCAAAGGCCAGATTACACCAGGTTATGCAACTTCTTTGCTTGTTCACAGCAACAACATTCTGTGAACAGGCAAAGATCTAATTACATTTAAAGTGATGTGCAGGTACAGCCTCTCTGACTGATCAGGCTCACATGGATATTCTGGATGTTATTATCTGCCCCCAAAAGTGGACTGGACGCTTTTCTGCTGTATATTCTAGCAGTAAAGAAGTGGGTAATTTTTCTCTTGGGGATACCTTAAGGGGTAACTCAGAGAAATTATGTTAGATCCTACGGAGAGGTGGTTACTGCCTTGAGCCGATCTAGGAGAAATAAGGCCCCTGGCCCAGATGGGGTTCCTGTTGATATCTTTTCAGACAATCAAGATCTGTGGGCACCATTGATAGTAAATGTTTTGCGATCTTTGGCTAAAGTTGGTCCCCCCAAGATATAGTGTAGTGCAAACATAATATCCATCTTTAAAAAGGGTCATAGATCAGATTCTTGCTGCTAGCGCCCAATCTCATTGATCGAATCCACATGTAAACTCATGGGTAGAATTCTTCAGGAGAGATTTGAGACGTGGGTGGTGGATAAGGGTTGTTTTTCAGATATTCAATATCTCTGAAAAGGGCTGGGGACGGTAGAACATAGTAGAATAATGCCTCAATCTTCATGTTTTGATATCAAAATACACCATGGGCAATAGAGGGAATATCCATTTGGGCTTCCATGGATCTCTCAACAGCTTTTGATTTGGTGGATAGAGGAAAGCTGTGGTCCATCATGATTGATTTGGGTTTTGATATGGCTCTAGTTTATTTTCTGGCCCAAATGAAGGACGGGGTAACAGCAAGGGTAAGGTATGGGAAAAACGGGGAGCTCACTGATGCGTTTGATATCAAGCGCAGTGGTAGGCAAGGCTGCGTTCATGCACTGTTTTTAGTTTGTCTCTACACTAATGACTTAGAAAGACACCTGCTTGCACATGGAGGCAGACGTGCTGAAAGTTGGCCCTAGGAAACTCCCCATCTTGCTATATGCGGATGATTATGTATTAATTTCTAGAACAGGTTTTGGTCTACAAAAACTACTAGAAGGGTTCCTTTTGTTTATGAATGGTTTAGGTTTAAAAATTAACATCTCCAAATCACACATGATGGTCATTGGTCCTTCGTCTAAAGTGCCTAAACATTGGTTTCTGGATAGGGATAAACTATTAAATGTAAGTACCTTCACATATTTGAGAATCCTGTTCGACTGTACTAACTCTTGGTCTCATCTGACTAACTGTAGAGGGCCTAAAGTGGAGCAAGAAATTGCATCCCATTTAAGAGTTGCTCACAGATTGGGCAAGAAACCACTGGGCGCTATGCTGAATATTTATCGAGCTAAATGTTTGTCACTGGATACATTCGGTGTGGGAGTCTGGGGTTATTGTGATGTTACTCACCAGCAAGTGTCTGAAAGTATTTTTCAAAGCAAGCTACTTTCACTTCCAAATAGCTTCCTTAGTACAACATGCCACTCTGAACTGGGGCTTTGCTCCTATGGAGATCAATTTGGGTCAAGGAGGAAACGCAGCTCATCCAATCCATATTAAATGACGCCATGTCTTCTGACCTGGCCTCTAGTTTTAAATGGTGACCTCTGTGAAGAAACAGCTTTCCCTTTTGGAGACAGGGGATTGTTATTATAATCCCCTGTCTATGTGTTACACCTCTAAAAAACAGCTTAGAGACAACTTTTTGCCCTGCGGGAACAGGCCAGGCTCATAAAGGAAATGGGGAAACAGCAAGTGGCAAGCTACCTTCCCTTGGTCACGACACACAACAGATGGAGCCCTACTTTTTGTTCCTCTTATCCCATGCTCAGTGTTTTTATCTAATTAGATTGAGATTGGGAATTGTGCACCTTTTGTTAGCCTACCCTAGCCGCACCTATCATGATTGAAGTCTAGACCCTTGTCCGTGTGACTCAAACTCCGCCCAGTCCATGCTCACGCTTTATGTTTTTCTGTAAGCTCACACACACCCACATTACCCACAACCCTTTATGAATACAAACAATTGCCACCAGAGAGACACCACGACCACAGACAAGACCAGAGCCACACACCACCATCACCTATACACCACCCACGCACCCCACATCACACACCCCAACACATCACCCTACACACCCTCACCCACACAACTAACACAACGCCCATGGCACCACAAAGACACCCCTGATTCTCAGTGGAGGAGCTAAGGGTCATGGTGGAGGAAATCATCAGGGTAGAGCCACAGTTATTTGGAGCACAGGTGCAGCAGATATTCATTGCAAAGAAGATGGAGCTATGTCGGAGGACTGTGGACAGGGTCAACGCCATGGGACAGGACCCAAGAACCAGGGATGACATCAGGAAGAGGTGGAATGACCTATGGGGGAAGGTACGTTCCATTGCAGCAAGACACCATCATGCTGTACAGAGGACTGGCGATGGACCCCCACCTCCTCCTCCAAAACTATCAACATGGGAGGAGCAAGTCTTGGCAATCATGCATCCTGAGTGCCTGGCCGGAGTAGCAGGAGGACTGGACTCTGGTAAGTCAACTTACTATTACTATCACCCCCCTACCTGCATGCCATCACATACCCTCAATCTCACTCCCATCACTCCACCACCTCCCACACACCCCACCATCACATATCACTCATCCCAATGCCAAGCCCTGCAGACCATACCAATGCATGGACACCACTCACAGGCATGCATGAACCCCTATCACCAAAGCATGCACACTAGAGAGAATCAGCTAGCCGACCACATACCAACGTACATAAGTGAAAGCTGCCAGGGCTAATACAACCAAAGAGGGCAACCCACTGATGCACAATATGTCACACACAGAAACAATAACACTGCAATTACATCCCCACAGATACCCCAGCCATTATCAGCAGCGAAGAGGTGCCAGCACTATCCAGTCCCCTAACAGAAGAGGCCCACAGTGATGACAGCCACTCTGGTCGTCTGGATCTGGATGACCAACCTGGCCCATCAGGGACCTCTGGACAGTTGGTTACCAAGGCACAGTCACACACCACCACAGAGCCTCCCTCCTCAGGAATCACCACCACAGCACCCACCCAGCATACCCATACCTCTGTCCCCAGGATACGTCAGTCAGCAATATGTCCACCACTACAGGGGCCCAAGGGCACACCTCACCCCCAAGACAATCAGGGACCTGGGGTCAGTGGCAGTGGGCACATGGTTCAGGGGACAGAGGCACAGGACACCATGGACACAGGGAGGTCTGCTGTGCGCCAGGGGAAGGGCAAGCCCAGGGAACCGACCCTCCAGGAGACACTCACTGAGATCCTGGGAGCATACCAACATTCCCAGGATACACTGGGCCAGATCCTGGCCAATGTGCAGGAGAACAGGCTGCTACAGGAGGGACAGTACCAGTGGATCAGGGAGGACTTGCTGGCCATTAACACCACCCTGGCCTCCATAGCAGGAGTGCTGGCAGACATGGCTAACATTATGAGGGAGGCAGCCTCACAACAGCAGGCCTCTACCACTAGCCAGACATCTGAACTGCCTTCCACCTCAGCTACTGCTAGAGGACAGGAAGCCCGGCCACAGGACCAACAGGCCACCAGCACCTCTCCCCCTGCAGAAGGTGAACTACCCCACAAACGTTCCCTGTGATCCAGGCGGAAGCCAGAGACTATTGCCAAGACACCGCTGGGAAATGAGACTCTCCTGATTGTCACCCTTGTATCCCACTCTGTCACCCTGTCCACCTTGAACTGCCATTGCTCCACTACATATGTCCCCTTGGACTATGCACCTGTGCTACAAATAGACTGGAACAATACCCTGGACTTTCCTCCATCATCACCGCATCCCATTGCACTTGCCCCTCTTCTTCTTAGCACTTAAATGAACACCCTTTGAAAAAATACAAGTATGGAATATGTCACATTTTTCAAGTATGTATTCGTTTGACCAGGTTCAAACATTGCAATTCACATGTACAGTAATGTTCAAATAGCAAATACCTGTAGTGATCACACCAGGAGCGATTGTAGGGCACCAACATCTGCAAAATGAGTTGCCAAAGGGTATAGTAAGTGGGCATAGAAGTCAGAAATAACAGCATACCAGTGCCAAAGATGTACAAATAATTGTCAATGAAATATGAAGGTACACTGTCTTACGTGTATGTCATTGGAAGTATTGTCGAATCACTGCATTTCTGTTGTCCTCATCCTCTGCCTCCTCACTGTCCACAGGGTCCACCGCTGCCACACAGCCATCTCCAGCCTCTTCCTCCTGCAGAAAAGGCACATGGCGTCTCAGGGCCAGGTTGTGAAACATGCAGCATGCCACGATTATCTGGCAGACCTTCTTGGGTGAGTAGCACAGGGATCAACCTGTTAGATGGAGGCACCGAAACCTGGCCTTGAGGAGGCCAATGGTAAGTTCAATAATCCTTCTTGTTCGCCCATGTGCCTCATTGTAACGTTCCTCTACCCTTGTCCTGGGATTCCTCACAGGGGTAAGTAGCCATGATAGGTTTGAGTAACTCGAGTCACCTGCAAATATCGAGGGACAACATTTAGCCACACACTATCCCATATGGCCCACACCATACCCATACACCAACATCTACTGGGTGGGAACCAGGGCTCACCTATTAGCCACACCCTGTGCCTCTGTAGTTGGCCCATCACATTTGGGATGCTGCTATTCCTCAAGAAAAAGGCATCCTGCACTGACACAGGATACTCAGCATTTGCATGGGAGATGTACTGGTCCGCCAAGCACACCATCTGGACATTCATTGAGTGAAAACTCTTTCGATTTCTGAACACTTGTACATTTTGCTGGGGGGGGGGCAAATGCAATAAGTGTTCCATCAATTGCCCCAATGATGTTGGGGATATATCCCATTGTATAGAAGTCAGCTTTCACTATGGCCAAATATGGCCAAATCCTCCACCTGGGGGAAAACAATGTAGCTGCACATGTGTTTAATCAGGGCAGACAACACTCTGGTCAGCAGTATTGAGAACATTGGCTGTAACATTGCTGCTGCCAATCCCACTGTCACTTGGAAATAACCTGTTGCCAGGAAATGGAGCACAGCTATGACTTGCACTAGAGGGGGATCCCAGTGGGGTGACAGATTGCAGATATTAGGTCAGGCTCCAATTGGGCACACAGCTCCGTGATTGTGGCCCTGTCTAGTCTATAGATGAGGATAATGTGCCTGTCCTCCATTGTTGCCAAGTACACCAGGGGTCAATACACATGGGTATGTCTCCATCTCCTATTTATCTGCAGCGGTAGCAATCTTTGGGGCAAAAGAGTGAGGAGCCGGTCACAAACTGGACATCATAGCCACAACACTACAATGCTTGATGTTAATTTTTAATGTATAAGTGGGATTTGTCCCATATGTCCAATTTTAAACTGTGATGCAATTATAATCCAGGGCCTGCCCCCCCACCCCCGAAATGGCGTCCGCCTGTCCTGTGTGGAGGGACAGGTGGAAGCGATGTAATTCTGCTGACGTTGTGCCCCATTGCGGGAGGCGGTTGGAATCCACCGTGCAACTCATCATTGGTTATCATTGGGCCCTATGGGGTACAGTGGCCAATGGTGATGTACACCGGCGGTGACGGTATGCACCGCTGTGGGCGTAACCGCCATTTTCTATCTGATCACTCACTTGCTACCTGAACTTCAACAGGAGAGGACCTACACTGCAAGTACTGCTGTGACCTGTGTCTGGAACCTAACGTGGCTCGTGTGACTGGGGAAAGGGCTCTTGCCTTCACCTCAGTGGAGTTGGAGCAACTGGTGGATGGGGTCCTATCCCTGTACAGACTGCTGTATGGGCCTCCATACCAACAGGTGAGTACGCTGTGAGCACAATGCATGGAGCTTGAATGCATGGAGTGGTGTGTATGAAAGCCTCGTGTAGGGGGGTTGGTGGATGTCGCCTGGGCGGCATGCAGTTTGTGTGCTTGGCCCTGTGCGTACAAATGGTGATGTGAAGGGGTACGGTGGGCCAATGGTGCAACAGGCAGGATAGTCTGACTGATACCTTTTCCTGTGTGTATTTCTCTGCAGGGCAGCACCCATCAAAAGAAGGGTATGTGGCATGCCATCGCCAAGGACGTGCAGACCCTGGGGGTCTATGGCAGGTGGAGCACCCACTGTCAGAAACAGTGGGAGGACCTGAGACACTGGGCACGGAAGAAGGCAGAGGCCCAGCTGGGGATGGCCTCCCAGCGAGGATGGGGTGCCCGTCGAACCCTGATCCCCCCTTATGGCCCGCAAACTGACGGTGGCCTTTCTGGAACTGAATGGGTGCTTGAGGGCATCACAGCAGCCACAAGGGGGTGAGTACAGTTCCCACCATTACAAATTACGCTTGGTAGGGGGTACCCAGGTGGGGGATATGTGTCAGTGGGTGCCCCCAGGCCAGGCCTGACATTGCAGAGTAGGTCCCATGTTGGACAGGGTTCTGAAGTGATAATCCTGCTTCCCACCTTGAAGGCATCCACTACTGGTCAGGGCTGTGTGGGTCCCAGGTGTCCTGCAGTTGGTGCCCCTCCCCAGGCCCTGGTGGCTAGCATTATTACTAGTAGTGCATTGCATAGTGCATAAGGTTGTTCCCTGTGTGTGATGGTGGTGTGTATGCCAACGGTGGTGTTGGTGCAGCCAATGACCCAGTGTATCCTTTGTCTCTTCAACCCCTTTTTGTTTTGTCATCCTGTCCTTATGTGCATTAGCATCATCTGGCGGAGGAGAAGAGGCACCGGTGACGGAGGGAGCTACATCCCACAGGACCCAGGAGGCACAGTCCACTGACGGTGAGGGCACGAGTGGGGCGGAGGGCGAGGGGAGCACCACGGTGGAGACTGGAGGGGACAGTTTGGACACAGATACCTCCTCCGATGGTGGCGGACACTTCAGTGACCACCCCAGCTACAGGTACCACCGCCACCCCCATACCAGCACCCCCCTCCCAGCTGCTCCTCATCAAGTTGCGCGTGCCCGCTCACCTAGGAGGGTGAGAATCTCCTTCGCTCCAGGTACCTCAGGCCCTGCCCCAGTTAGCCCTGCTGCCCTGAGTGAGGAGGCTATTGACCTCCTGCGATCCATCTCTGTAGGGCAGTCAACCATTGTGAATGACATCCAGGGGCTGGCAGCCCAAATGCAACAGACAAATGCATTCCTGGAGGGCATTCACTCTGGCTTGGCGGCCCAACAGAGACCAATCCAGGCTCTTGCCTCCTCTCTGATGGCAGCCATTATCCCTGTTTCCACCCTCCCCCCTCAACTTCCTCTTCCCAATCCCATTCCCCTCAACCCCAATCTATCCCAAGCACACAGGCAGACGAGCAAGCACACAGGACAACACACAAGAGTGGCACAGGTAAACACAGGCACCACACATCATCCCACAGGCACTCATACAAACACCATCCAGATGCAGACATACTAACATCCACTGCCTCCACTGTGTCCACCTCCTCCTCCTCCTCCACCTCCGTCCCAGTTGCATCTACACTCACATCTACATGCACTACATCCTCACCCACTACTGGCATCACCACTACACCTAGCAGAACACACACCTCACTGGCAGACACCACCACAACAGCCATGCACACATCCCCTGTGCCCTCTCCCACTGTGTCTGCCCCCCTCCTCCCAAGGTACACAAATGCAAGTACTCAGACACCCAACAGCCATCCACCTCACAACAGCATCCAGCTCATGCACCTGCACCCAAACACAGCAGACACCTCCCACAACCACTCCCAAACCTTCTCCCTCTTTCCGCCCCAATGTCCCTAAGAAGCTTTTCCTCTCCACCATTGACCTCTTACCTCCCCCTTCCCCACACCGTCCTTAACGTCTGTCCAGGGTGGCAAAAACCCAGGCAAGCACCTCAGCCACCCAGTCCACGGACTCAGTAGTATCCACACCCACTTGTGGAGGGAAAGGATCCAGGGCACCAGGCTGCCTCAAGGTAAGGGTGCCTGCCCCAAGTGCTGCCCGGAATGTCAAAGAGCCATCCCCAGCTGCTGCCAAAAAGGGCAAGGAGTCATCCCCAGCTGCTGCCAGGAAGGGCAAGGAGCCTGCCCCAAGTGCTGCCTGGAAGGGCAAGGAGCTTGCCCCAAGTGCTGCTTAGAAGGGCAAGGAGCCATCTCCAAGTGCTGCCCAGAAGGGTAAGGAGCCATCCCCAGCTGCTGCCAGGAAGGGCAATGGGCCTGGTGCAGGGACTCAGTCGGAGCACCCACCACCAACCATGGTTGTGCAGCCGTCCGAGGCTGCAGGGGATGGGCTGGGACCTCCCCCCAACACCAGCAGCAGCACCACCACCACTGAGCAGCCATCATTGCCGGAGGACGGTCTGTAGTCCTGCCTCCATGAGCTGCTGTGCGGCCTGCCCCTTGCAAATCCTGTGGGAATGACACCCAGCTGAGAGACTGTGACCTTGCACTTCCCAGGATCTAAAGCACAGGGCACGATGCCCCCTCCAGAACCAGTGGGTATGACACCCACTCACCCCATCCTCCCCAAGATCAGAAGCACAGGGTACGATGCCCCCTCCAGAACCACTGGGCAAGTCCCCCACTGAGAGACTGTGGCCTTGCACTCCTCAGGACCAAGCACAGGGCATGTTGCCCCCTCCAGGACCAGTGTTATAGTTCCATCTGCTGGCTGAGGTGCCCCCCGTTCCCCATCCCCCTGAGGTGCCTGACTATTTTCCGACTGATGCCCCTGCAGTGATCTCTCCATGTTGCTGCAGGTGACAAGTGGGGCCTTGGACTTTGGCCTGTGGCCCACACACATTGAGGGCTGGGCAATGTCCCTTGAACTGTACATATGTACATACCATTAGATTGAATTTTTTTATTTCTACTGTATTTACATTATTGCACTCACTTTTAACAATTCCGGTTGTCCTTGCATTATTCCTGAGGGGTACGGGGTCAATATGTTTTATTACTGCAGCTGTATGTGTGTATGGTGTTGGGGGTGTGTGTTGTGCATGTGTGTGTCACTCTCTTTTTCCTCCCTCCCTTGTGTGCTAGGCAGCTGTACTCACCGTGGTCGTCTTCGCCTTCATTGGTGTTCATGGTGGAGCAGGATGTAGAAAATCATTGGGAAGATCTGAAGTTCAGTGTCCATGGCGGCGTGGTTGTTCCCTGTGTCTCCAAAATTTAGTCCTTTCACTTCTGAGCTCAGTTTCTGCCAGGCTTTTGATGTCGTTGGTACCGCCCTGGAAAAGTTGGTGGATTCGTGTCTCTTAATATGGTGGGCAGTACATTGGCTTCCGTCTGGCTGTAGGCGGCTACCGCCGTGGTGGCAGTTGTTTCCGCCCTCGCGGTCGATGTGGTAAATTGGCTGTCTATCTGAGTTCTCACCGCCATGGTCATAATTTGGCGGTAGTTACCGCCAGCCTGTTGGTGGTATTACCGCCACTTTATCACCGACCCCCAGGGTTGTAATGAGGGTCTATAGCAGGTATAATCTTCTTCTGTTATGTTCTGTTGATTATTTTATATACTGTGCTATTTTTAAGATGATTGTGAGGTTTTAATATTGCAATTTTACACAGAGATTTTGATATTTTTATATATATATATAAATATTTACTGTGGTCTATTTTTAATTGTATGATCTTTTTATGCCTTGTACACTTTCATGATTTTTATGCCAAAATCTAGTAAAGCTCATTTTGATTGAAGAAATTAATGTCATCCTAATTTCATATATAGTATCATGAATATAGTTGGTTAAGTTATGTTCTATTTCACAGTAAAACTATTTAGAGAAAATGTGCCTACCCTAAATTTTACATTAAGTGCTCATGCATAGGGTCTGCACAGCCAGTCAACATATTTTCCAAATCGATTTAACATTTTTGCAGTCCTGTATAATGGTCCTAGTGACAATTTGATCATTGATTGCTGGTTCCCGATTTTGACCTGTTCCCACAATTTCCTCTTTAATATTTCTCTGTTTTTATATACTATTTAAGCTGCATAACACCAAAACCAGGCCAGGCTTAAATTATACATAGACTCCCTTCTATATGTTATTTATCCACTGAAAACGAAATGTGCTGAGGCAGCCTCATAAATCTTTAAGTCCATCCTGGTAATATTTCATTTCTAGGCTAGACCAAAGGAGCATCCAGGATCTTACAAGCCTAAATGTAGCGATATCTGAAATATTTGAAGTACCAATTTTGTGTAATAAAATTACTGTGGGAATAGGCTAAAATCTTGGTATCTGAACATACCCCCCCCCCCCCACGAACTGTGCCTGAGGCCTAGATATTCAAAACGAAGCACTGACTTCAAAGTTTTCAGAGTAAAACATTTTTTTCTGAATATAAAGTTACGAATGGCTAATATTTTGCACTTTGCCTTATTACTTTGCACTTCCTATTTTGTCAATACTGCAAAAAAAATGTCAATATTTTATGGAAGGCTAATTCCGTGCATGCTATCAGGCACGTGTCAGATCCCTTTAAAAAACTCAATAGCTGTTTCATGTTCAGATATGGGACAGCAATCAATATTGGCAATGGTCAGGAAACTAGGGGCCTGATCTAGAGTTGATAAGACGGTTACCCCTTTACAATGTGACAGCCATCCCATCAGCTTGATTATAAGTGCTAACGGACATAAAGCACGGGACGTTGCGACTAAGTAGCCCATCTGGTAAACTCTAAATCAGGCCCTAAAGTGTTAGTTAAAATATAAAATAATATGGGCAGCAAGGTACCCCTCTGTCGAGCGCCCTTGTTTATCTTAAACTCGTTGGTCGATTCACACCTTCGTCCATGCCTTATTTTGGTAAAATTGCTTGACTGTAGTAAAAACAAAAATAAGATCTATCAGTTAGGATGGAATTCACAGATTTATCAGGACTTCCTTGAACTTTCCCATATCGATATTGTCAAGTGCAGCTTCCAGATCGACAAATACTATAGTCTTCCTTTACACAGTTTTACATAGTTATATATGACACATTAGTTTCATACATTGTTCAGTTGTCTTTACAGCTGATCTAAAACCATCCTAGTTGTCCTCCAAAATATCCCTTTCCAGAATTACATCTTGTAACATATCACACATAATTTTCCCAAAAAGATGTCCTATGTTATCTAAAAATGATATAAGCTTTTAATTGCTGGGAGATATGTTGTCCCCCTTCTTATGGTCTATCTTGTCAGTGCCGTTGTTGCCATCCAATTATGTGACTATCACCAGGGGAGGGTAATTGACACTGTTAACATGTTGATAGCCAGGAGTACATGGTTTGATTGGGCATATGTTGTGTGCTTCCACAAAAAGTGCTCGTACTTTTGATTAAGTTCAGTCCTCTGCCTGCCTTTTTGCTGCGGGCTGTCTTTTAAACTGGCTTATGATCTTTCAGAAAGACAAAGGTAATGGTTAATGTAGTCGCAGCAATGAGGCACAAGAACACATATGAGATATGAGCCAGTCCATGGGGCCCAAACTGTGCAGCCTAAATGATATGTGCTTGTTACGCAGGGTAGAACCTCGGTGGCAAAAGTCTGATCTGCAAAGCTGCAGAGCATGGGAAGAAGGGCTGAAGGAGCGACAGGAAGCTCAAAGTCTGTGACAGCATGGGCTCTTGCTGAAGAGAGCTCCTCATCAACACCAGTCTAGTTTGCTTGGGTCATAGGCAGGGGCGGCTCCTCCGCTATGGCGGAGGAGCGTCACCCCCCCAGCAGCAGCAGCTGCAAAAGTTTTACAGTAAAACCATACTAAACCAGGTTTAGTATGGTTTTACTGTAAAACGGGCATTGCCATGGGGAGTGCACAGCCGTCTCGGGCTGGCCAAACATACATGCACACTAGGCATTCTCCAACCCGGCACTGTGTTGCCGGGTGGGAGACAGCAGGCAGAGACTCTCACTCTGCCTTGGAGTGCCATCTGACAAGCATTTGAATATCTCTTTGTAAGTTTTCTCCTATTGCATCCAGACAGTTAACACATTAGTCGACAACCGCTTAAGCCAATGCTTGTTATAAAGAGGAACCATTATTGCCTTCATTCAGATGAAATCTTTCTGTATTTCATAATATGCTTAAATAATATTGTCAAGGGTGTAACCCACATCTTTTCCTCAAATTCATAAAAGCCTACAGGGACCACGTCAGGGCTAGGAACTTTCCATTCTTCCTGTGTTCAAAGAGCCTTTTGGGCTGCCGATGGTTTTAAGAAAGAAGAGTTCCTCACAAAAGTTTATTAAGCCAACCTCTGCTTGACCTCAAATTTCACTAGTTGATACCCCTAAAGAAGCCAATACGTTAGGTAGAAATGGAGATGCAGACTATCACACTGGGTATAGCACACATGCTAGGGGTGTAGGAATCTGGGTGGCACTGAAAGTCCTGTATGAGGTAACTGTAGCACAGACATACTTTGAGAGGTGCTACGTATTACTACATGGTCAATTTAATGGTGTTCCTTGACAATTATTGGCATATACGCCCTGGTCAGGCTCTATCTAGGCTTACCAATACTGGGGGTTGGAGTTTTTAATTGGGTATTGAATGGTATACTGGGCAGGCTCCCAAGTAACCCGTCCTATAAACAGCGCAAGGGAAATGCTTTAAAATGTGCCATGACAAACTTGCATACAGTAGATGTTTGGCAAGAACAGCACCCACATACACTAGCATTTTCTTACTATACACAGACAACTGATACGTACTCTAGAAACGACTATGTATATTGATAGACTGTTCAAATGTACAATGCATATTGCATGTACGGTATACTGGAAGGATACTATTGTACTATCATTCATTAGCCAGAGTTAAATATCATTGCCATTCTATTCTCTTCTTTGTGATTTGTAGAGCTTTTGGCTACCCAGAAGTTCCTCCTAGCACTAAACAGTTAATGTAGCCTGCTACTTCGAAGAGGTTAGAACAGAACTGATTTCAACAACTTTCTAAATCTGGGGTCTGACTTAGTTTTCCTTACCTGCTTAGGGATAGAGTTCCACAACTTATGGATCAGGAATGCAAAAGAGCGTCCCCTGCCCCTGGATTTCCTGATCCTGAAAACTTTACACAACTGCTGGCTTGTGGAATGCAGTGACCTCATAGGGGCGTATGGGGTGAGAAATTTCTGAATCCGTTTGGGACCCTTTTGGTCCATTACTCGATGTGCCATGCACTGTGCCTTAAAATGGATCCTTTTGGTCACTGATAACCAGTCCAGATTACCTCTGTTGCAGAATGATTTCTAGAAACTTTCAACAGTATGTGAGCTGCGGCGTTTTGAATCACTTGTAATCTTTTTATTACTGACTTACAGCTACCTACGTACAGGGAGTTACCATAGTCTGGGATCTGACCAATACTTGCACAAAGGGCTTTCTTGAGGATTCTGCAACCACCCCAGCATCTTTCTCTAGGTCCTTAATAAGCCAAAGCAACTGGATGCCACTTTTTGCTTGAATTGCCATTGATGTCTTGTTATCAAGCCATACCCCCAGACTTTTGTCTTTTTTTTTAAAGATGTTTTTTATTGAGTCAAATACAAGAACATTAACTTAACATTGCCAGGACAGAGATATGCAGTTGTGAATATATATGCATAAGGAATATTGTACTTGTAAATGCATATTTAAACATGTTCATGAATTAGGCATATACAGCAATATGGTATCAAAGACTCCAAGTTTGAATAAAGAAAGAAGAAAGAGAGAGGGAGAGGGAGAAGAGCTTTAGGGATAGAAAAGGGAATCAAGTGATAGCCATGTGGAGAGAGAGGCAATAGGCATTAGTTACAGCGAATGTAAGATGAAATAAGTATATATAAGAAGAAAAACAGGAAATATATTGACATTTTTTAAAAAGGAGGAGAAAAATCCATTTCCTTCGCAGTGCGTGAGAGATAGTTACTTAATGGCAACCATAGCTGATGACGTTTGAAGAAAGTTCCTGTTGAATTAAGCTTGTAGCTGTCGAGTCTATGATGATAACATACAGAATTCCACCACTGTCTGAGAGTAATGTTCTCTGAAGATTTCCAGTTATAAGTAATAATAGAGATTGCAATAGAAATCAAAAGGTCCACCAATTTTCCAAGAGGCCTGAATGAACTCCAGATATCGTGTACGCCTCCCAAAAACAGTAATTCATATGACATTGGTAAGGAGATCTGAGCTATTGCTGAAATGCGAGACCATATTGAGGACCAAAAAGTAGATAGGGATGGACAGGAAAAAAACATGTGAAAGTCAGTACCCTGCTGAGTGTGGCAGCGCCAACAATTGTCATTTTGTGCAAGTTTGAATTTGAAAAGGCGTACAGGAGTGTAGAAAAGTCTATTATAAAAAATATATAGGGTCTGTGTGAGGCTTGCAGTGCGTGCAGTGGAATGTATCTTATACCATATTCTATCCCATAAAGAAGTTGGCCAAACAACACCAAGATCTGATTCCCACAATGTCTCAATAGGTGATTTGAGTCTAGGTGAAACAGAAGTTCTTAAAAGTTTATAAATTCCAGCTGCCCTAGGATAATTAGAAGTTACAATCGGGTGTGGAGATGATGCAAGAGAAGAATGATTATGATGTATAAGTTTATTGAGGGCCTCTTGGACTAGAGTAGAAAGAATGATATATTGGGATTTCATGCGAATAGAGAGATTATAAATTGCTGAGAGAGTAGTAAAAGGGATGATAGAGTCTTTATGATATAATTGGGAGATGAGAAGAAACCTTTAGTCATCCAAGCCTTCCAACACAAGGTTTTACCTTGTTTCCTAAGCAAACTATTGTGCCAAATAGGACTGTTAAAGAATTGATTAATGGGGGTAAGATGCGAAATAAAAAAAGGTTTCAGTAAGTTGGCTGAATGGGAGATAGTGCTGGGCAACCAGAATTTTGGGGGGTTAGACATAAATATAATGTGTTTATGGGAAAAGGGAGAAATAAATGTTTCTTCCAAAGAGAACCATATCTTTTTAGGGGCATCATTGAGTTTAGATAAATAGGGATGTATTTGCTTAATGCCAAAAGATTTGTGATAAGTTATAAAGTCAGGGAAATTAACTCCACCTTGTACTTTAGGAAGTTTTAATTTCGAGAGAGAGATTCGAGATTGTTTACCGTTCCACAGGAACTTGGATAGAATTTTATCAATTGAACTAAAAAATAGTTTAGGTATCTTAATAGGAAGCATCATAAGGAAGAAGTTAATGATAGGGAGAAGCATCATCTTAATGGTGTCAAAGCGGCCCCACCACGTGAGATATAACAGAGACCATTTCTGTGTGAGATCTACAAGCTTTGCAGATAGGATTTCTAAATTAGTCCTTAATGTATCCTTGAGAGTAGTGCAGTACCATACCCCCAGGCATTTAATCTTAGAAGAATTCCAAGATACTCCTGCATTAAGGAATACAGTGCCAGTGCAATGAGCATTAAGTGGGAAGACCACTGATTTATCTATATTAAGTTTATAGCCAGATACATCAGAATATAAGTTGAGCTCATGCAGGAATGCAGGAAGAGAAGTGTCAGGGTGAGACATGAACAAAAGAATATCATCAGCATATGCCATAAATTTGATGTGTGCATTATTAATTTGAAACCCCATAAATTGTTCAGACGTTTTTAATTGGTATAGAAAAGGTTCGAGAGCCAAAATAAATAGTAAAGGAGATAATGGGCATCCCTGACGAGTACCCCTTTTAAGAGGGAAAAAAGGAGATCGGATACAGTTTGTTATAACCGAGGAACATGGTGAGGAATAAAGAATGGATATAAAATGTCGGAATTTAGTACCTAGTCCATGCCATTCCAATGCTTTCGACAAGAAACCCCAGTAGACCCTATCAAAGACCTTTTCTGCATCCAATGATAAAGCTGCCAGAGGAATCTTAAGTTTAGATGCCTTGTTAATAATATTTTAAAAAGTACGGGAATTATCTGCTACATTTCTATTAGGGATAAAACCAGATTGATGAGAATCAATAAGGTCAGGTATATATGGGAGTAAACGGAGAGCTAAAACTTTGGCATAGAGTTTACAATCAGTATTATTTAAAGATATGGGTCTATAATTTTTACAGTCAGTCGCATCCCGATCTTTTTTGGGAATAAGGCAAATCATGGCCTCCGTAAATGAGCCAGATGCAGAACCTGACATTATAAAATGATTAAGTAATTGAAAGAGTTTGGGGAAAAGAGACTTAGCAAACTGAATAAAGAATTCTACTGTGAAGCCATCTGGGGCTGGAGCCTTAACCTTGGGGAGAGATTGTAAATCTATATATAGTTCGGTAAGTTGTAGGGGTTGGTCTAAAGATGAGAGGTCAATCTGCAATGGGTCCCTTGGTTTGAGATTAGAGAAATATTGGTTGAGAGATTCAACTGTTGGTATGTGTTCTGAAGTGTACAGGTCCTTATAGTAAGAAGCGAAACACAATGCTATATCTTTATCTCTAAAGTGTTTAACACCATTGTTATCTGTGATAGATTTAATAACTGTTTTTTCTTTTCTTTGTTTCAAATATCGAGCTAGAAGAGAACCAGCTTTATTGTTACCACTATAATATCTGGCATTTATTTTCAGGAGGGTGCCGCATGCTTTTTCAGTGGTATATTGGTTAAACTCCATTTTAGCTGAGACTAGTGCTTCAAGATGTGATTTACTAGTTTTGTGAGTATAGTATTCATGTTCTAGGGACTTTATATTTTCAAGGATGGAAGTCGATTTTTGTTGAGCAGACTTTTTTTTGAGTGAGCGTAACTTATGATGAAACCCCTAGAGGCTGCTTTGAATGCATCCCACACAAAATGAAATGATAATTGATCACTATCGTTGATGTGAAAGTATTCTTCTATAAACTTACTGTAGGAAGCGATAAAAGTAGCATCTGAAAGTAGAGAGTTATTAAACCTCCATGAAGATGTTTTAGAACCATTAAGAAAAAGATCAAGGTCAGTAATCACAGGTGCGTGATCTGAGGTCAAAATAGCACCGATTTCAGAGTTGACCATATGTTGCAATAAACCTTTACTCAGAAAGATATAATCAAGCCTAGAATGGGAATGGTGGGTAGGAGAATAAAAAGAGTATTCCAAGAGGTCTAGATTGCATACTCTCCAGGAATCAGAGAGAGAGAATGGTGTAAAATAAAGTTTTTAAAAGCTTTGTGGGAGGCATGTGGAATGAAACGTGACATGAAACGTCTGTCCAAAAATGGATCGAGAATTTGGTTGCAGTCACCACCTATTAGTAAATTGTTTGAGGAATGTTCAGAGACAATATGTGAAAGATTCTTCCAAAAGTTTGGATCTGGATGTGTGGGGCCGTATATATTAAGGATAGTAAGAGAAATATTGTCAATTGTAAATGTAACAAGTACCCAGCGACCTTCTGTATCTTGATGCTGTGAAATTATGGTAGGTTTGAGAGATTTATGACAGAGTATAATTACCCCATTTTTGTTTGTGATGGAAGGGGAGTAGAAAATGTCCCCCACCCATTGTTTTTTAAGCTTAATTGCCTCAGAGTCGTTGAGGTGAGTCTCTTGCAACAAAGCAATGTGGCATTTCAAACGAGCTAGATGAGATAAGACACGCTGACGTTTAATGGGGTGTTTAAGCCCCTTAACATTCCAAGTAACAGTTCTAAGTTGGATAACAAGAAGTATTAATAAACAACTGCTGTAACAATGAATAAACTAGGCATATCAATTTTGCAAAAGCAAATAAATGAGGAAGAAACAAGATAGTAAAGGAAAAGAAAAGGAGGAAGATGACCTCCAGAAGTTGTATATACATGGATGTGGCAATACAGGGACTAAAGTCCACGAAAGCTAAAAAAAACAAAATAGAAAGTGAATACCCCGAAAGGTAGAGGGACAGCGGAGAACCTGAAAAGACAGGCAAGAGTGGCTTCAGCACAAGAAAAGTGATATTAGATATTAAAACATATGAAGGCGAGTTTCATGGAAGAAAAAAAAAACCATACAAACGAACAATGTACCATTCAGGAGACCAAATAACGTAATAACTACAGTAAAGGACTGTGACATGAAAAACAATAAAAATCAAAGCTTAACAGTGGAACGTGTAGGAGAACAGTTTGGATGGTGAGAAAGGGATACGGTTGGGAAAGGAACATGAGGATTGCACCAGCTGTCATCATTTCTAAGCAGAGTCTCAGTGGAGAAAGTCATACCTGGCAACATGATCATACTCCACAAATGAATTCATGGGAGGAGGGTATCCAGCATTCCTTGAGATGCTGCTCTTTTTTTTTTTTTCAGAATACCTTACCAGAGGCTTGTGCCCCCTTGACCATGGGGAAGGATTCTTGCAGGTGCTTGCCTTCGAAGGCAGCTTTTCCAGATTTGGCATTATTGTATTAATGGTTGGACTAGAGTCCTCACAGGCTAGCCATGGCAGCCAAGGCTTTTGTGAGGATGAAGCACCAAACAGAGGTCAGTTATTTATTGGCAGGGTTTGGGGAGGAATGGAAGCAGGCATCTGTCTCACTGAAGGCTTGACATTACTGTGTCACAATAACAAAGGCAGTGGGCTGACACTGAGGCCCGTATTTATACTTTTTGACGCTAAACTGCGCTAACGCAGTTTAGCGTCAAAAATATTTGCGCCGGCTAACGCCATTCTGAAGCACCATGCGGGCGCCGTATTTATTGAATGGCGTTAGCCGGCGCAAGCAGACCGCCGCTGCCTGGTGTGCGTGGAAAAAAAACACGTACACCAGGCAGCGCCGGCGTAGGGAAAAATGGCGTTAGGGCGTCTTAAAAATGGCGCAAGTCAGGTTGACGCAAAAAAAACATCTTAACCCGATTTGCGCCATTTTAAACGACACCCAGACGCCATTTACATGACTCCTGTCTTAGTAAAGACAGGAGTCATGCCCCCTTGCCCAATGGCCATGCCCAGGGGACTTATGTCCCCTGGGCATGGCCATTGGGCATTGTGGCATGTAGGGGGGCAAAAATCAGGCCCCCTTATGCCAAAAAAAAATAAAAAAAAATAAAAAATGTATACTTACCTGAACTTACCTGAATGTCCCTGGGATGGGTCCCTCCATCCTTGGTTGTCCTCCTGGGGTGGGCAAGGGTGGCAGGGGGGGTCCCTGGGGGCATGGGAGGGCAGCTGTGGGCTCATTTTGAGCCCACAGGTCCCTTAACGCCTGCCCTGACCCAGGCGTTAAAAAGTGGCGCAAATGCGGGGTTTTCTGCCCCGCCAACTCCCGGGCGTGATTTTTGCCCGGGAGTATAAATACGACGCATTTGCGTCGCAGTCATTTTTTTGGACGGGAACGCCTACCTTGCATCTCATTAACGCAAGGAAGGCGTTCACGCAAAAAAATGACGCTCTTTACTCATACTTTGGCGCTAGACGCGTCTAGCGCCAAAGTATAAATATAAATATGGCGTTAGTTTTGCGCCGAATTTGCGTCGAAAAAAATGACGCTAATTCGGCGCAAACGGAGTATAAATATGCCCCCGAATCCTTTATGCGGCCTTTGAAATCAGAGATGAAGCTAAAGCTTGGAAAATGAAAGCAGAATTGTAATAATAAATTTAACAACAAAAGAATGATACTATCTAACTGTGGAGAAAGGGAAGCTGTTACCCTGTCATCTTAGGTCAGAAGAAGGGGACTAGTAAGCAAAGCAGTACTGGCATGGCTTGTGTGCAGGCAAGAGGAGTGTTTCTTTGATTTCCGAATTTTCTCTCAGACGTGACATGATGCTCTCTCTAGATCTCTCATCCGCCACAATCATCACAAGTTATAATATATCATGGATTAGCAAGTGCCTAGAGCAAAGTTGAATGACGCAACTGCTAACCAATTAGAGCCCTATGAGGAATACCATAGTAACGAAATTTAGCTATGGAGCGAATGGCTCTGTACCCATAATAAAATGACCACTTTTTAAAGAGTCAGTGTCAGCGATTCATTGCACCAGATAGCAGGTGCAGAAGTGCAGAGTGGTATATGGGTTCTGAGCTCTGAGCCGCCATGTTTTTTTTTTTAGAGTACAAGGATGCGGAGTAAGTCTGGCATAAAGGCGCTGGCGGAGGTCAGTGTGGTTAGTTGGCTAAATGTACAAGGCCCTGCCAAACCCGCAGGAGCGTGACGAAGTATGAAGGAACTGAAGATACAGACACACTATAAGACTTGAGAAACGGGGCAGGAGGAAGAGGAGGTAGGAGCACAGGGAATGTGCAAGAAGAGGAGAGTGGGTTGGGCAGGCAAGGCATAACGTGTACAGACTGCAAAGAGGCCACCAGCAGAGAGGCAAGGAGGAAGAACTGTGACTACAAAAGGAGCACCAGAGTAAATTAGGATCATTTTTTAATATGAATAATCGGCATTTTTGCATGTTTTTTTTTTTTGGGTGAGCTGGAAAAAACGGTATGAACGCATGAGCTAAGTGGTGTGGTTTCTGCAATATCTACCGGGTCCATACTCTTGCTGAAAAAATTGTAGCATAAACGATGAGTTCTCAGGAAGTAACAACACTTTAACCAAGTTCCTTAATCTAGTGCCCGGTGCTGTACACGTGATCAGCCTTAGTCACATATCATGCGCGTTCTGCCTACAGAACACGGAAAAATAAATACCGGATTCAGAAACAATATATCCTTGTCCTCGGACAGCAGAATACATGCAGTCTATTAATTTGATATTCTGAACTCTTGTGAAAGAAATATAACCCCAGAGGTGCGTCATCACAGCCTCCACCCAGACAATGGCTCTGGGGAGCTATCTGTATAGAGGACACTGCGGAGACGGCGTTGACCTGAGGCCTGATGTGCAACCCAGGGCTCTCATGCAGGCTACATTAGCCTTCCCGGCTGTTCTTTTTTTGGCATCTTGATACTAACAGACTTGCATTAATAAAGGTAAAACAAAACTGCAAGTACAAGGAGGCAAATAAATGGCAGAACTAGAGGAATTACACACATACTGGTTTGGGCAACCTGAGAGTTTGTGACATCTGGGAACAGCGGTTTCCATTTCACCAAATGCCTTGTTTTCCATGATTACAATTCTCACCTGAGAGGTGAGGAATGATCCAATCATCGTAGAAAGTGCATTAAAAGGTGATTTCTACTAACGTTCCTAATTAAGAAAAATGATGCCTAATGCCGGGCTGTGCAGTAAAGCCGCAACCGATGCTGGGAATGTAAATCCCATATTCAAATAAATATATTGTATTTAAATTCATCTCCCACTCTACCATAACCGCTACATAGTGGCCTAGCATGTTTCACATATATGGCTGTTTCCAAGTTAACGCACGAACTTTAGAACAAGTCGGAGAGAGGTAATCTCTTCTCACTGTGTTCGGGTTACCTGTCTACATTTCATGCATTATCTCAGAAAATTCCAAACCATATCTATGAAATTTACACCTCAAACGCAAACATTCATTGGCAAAGCCGATAGGTATCGTCTTTTGTGCTTATTGGCTTGGGCACTGGAGTTTGCCAATGCAGTGCAGCATAAGCATGCTGCATAGCATTGTCGGTTGCTTCATTCTGTATGCACATGCATGCGCCACTAGGCATGCACGAGAATACGGCATTGCTTTCCAAACTTTTTAGAACCATGACCCAATTTTAGAGCGACAGACTTTCGACCCACCTAGCTTTGATGGACATGAGGTGGGCGTTTATCTAATCAAACTAAAACATTGTGTATTAGGGCACTTTCATTTACAGTCATCACATTCTCCATTGAAATGGCTTCTAAATGTGCCCATACATTTTTAGTGATAAACTACATTGCATACAAATGATAGTGGAAATAGGGTTCCAGTGAATATTTATAATTTTTGCATCACCAGGTAAAGTGGCATGATTTGTTTTGATCCTATTAAAATCGTTATTTCCAAATTACTTAACTTTAGGGACCTATCCTGCAGAGAATATGTAAAAATGGAGGTCCCACATAAGACAATCATGTGATCAGAATATTCCAGGATTAGACACCATCAGTTTAACAACAACATCAAACCTTTGCTGGAGTCAAGCAGAAGCTAAGGACGATGGGCTTCCAGTACATGCTACTTTATTCTGCCAAATTTGTAATGCTACATGGGGTTACTCCCATTTCTTCACAACACCAGAAGATATCTGAGACTGGTTGGAGGTCCTAGGTGATGCCCTGAGGCCTCCGAGGGATTGTAGGGAGTTCCGGGACAGACCTGGAACAGGAAGGCGGTCTGGACCACCAACTAGGAAGAGAAGCTAGAGGCGCTCAATATCTGAAACAAGAGTTATGGTTTGAAGAGATGGCACGCTGGATCTGAAACAGCAAAAACAGGAGCGGGTAAGGTGAGGGCCTTGGTGGAGATGGTCACTTCGGCAGATTTGGCCAAGAGAGGATCAGACCTGGCAGAGGAGTCGCTGGCATTGGCAACTGCATTGACCCTAAATTGACATCATTTGTACAGCATCTCATCTGACTCCATCAGTCCCTTATATGGGCACACAGTCTGAACGGTCCAGCGTACAGATTCTACAGGCATTGTATCTTTTTCTCTGAGGGCATACACACCATGGTGTTGGAAAGGGGTGTGTCTCACAGGCATTACCATCTGGGTATGGGATTGTTAGAAATGGGGTCTCTAGTTTACACCCTGTCCAAGTAGGGACCCTCACTCTAGTTAGGGTAAGAGAGATACAAAGCTCAGATAACCCCTGCTCACCCCCTTTGTAGCTTGGCACAGGCAGTCAGGCTTAACTCAGAGGCACTGTGTAAAGTGTTTGTAGCAACACACAGTAACACAGTGAAAACACCACAAAAGTACTCCAAACCCGTTTAGAACAATAGCCAATATTGATCTAAATCAGACAATACCAAAACAGCAAAAAACCAACATATGCAAGCAAAGATATGAAGTTTTAAAGTTAAAAGTGTCTTGATCCATAGAAATCATTGGATGCATTGTTTAATCACAATGTACCTGGTATGCATCAAAAATAGAGCCGAATGGGCACGCGTGCGTCAGAAAAGCAAGCGATTCGTCGATTCATTACTCGTAAGTGGGGCTGTGTGTCAATTCTTTCTCTGCCAGGCAATCAATGCATCGATTCTTTCCACGCAGGGAAGATTCTTTCCACGCAGGGAAGAGATGCGTCAATTTCTGGACAAGCAGCCTTGGTTTGTGAGGTAATGCTGCAGGTTTTGATGCCCAGTGACAATGCATGGAAAATCCAGATGCATGGCAGCGATGAATGCACGCTGAGCTGGTGATGTGTCTTTTTGACTGGCTCTGTGTCAATTTTTCAGCCGCGATGCAGCCGCTGCGTCGATTTTATGCCACTCGGCTACAGTGCATTGATTTTCACCTTGGGTGCACCAGCTTCTCCTTTCAAGTCCGCAGGGACTAGATGTGCCCCACTTGGCAAGGTAGGGGTCTCAGCAAGAGAGCCCAGGTGCTGGCAGATGAATACTTTGATGGCTCTGAGATTTCAGAACAGGGGGCAAGCTCAGCCCAAGTCTTGAAGAAACTTCACAAGCAGGATTTCAAAAAGGCAAGTCCAGTTCTTTCCCTCCATGTAGTAAAAGGGAAGGTTTGCGCCGGACGAGTGGGTACACTTGCTAGTTCGACTTGGCAGTGCAAAACTGCACACACAGACAATGCAGTGATAGGTCTGAGACATGTTCACAGGGCTACTCATGTGGGTGGCACAGTTAGTGCTGCAGGCCGCTAATAGCATTGGGGCATCCATGGTGCACTTTACTAGGGACTTACCAGTTAATCAAATGTGCAATCATTGAAAACCAGTTACCAATATCTTTTAGACAGAGAGCACTTCCACTTTAGCACTGGCTAGCAGTTGTAAAGTGCCCAGAGTATCAAAACCAGCAAAAATTAATTACAGCACCGGGTCCAAAAACAAGAGGTCAGTAGCAAACAATACAGGGAAACCACGCCTAGAGATGCCAGGTCTAACATGTATCCCCTCCAGCTGAAAGTAGAGAGAACTACCCAGCCCCTTGGGAGTTCTCATCAGTAAGGTGGAAAAACCTGGAATGACCATCAGCGTTGGTGTGATCCGTTCCAGGGTGGTGTTCCACTATAAAGTCCATTCCTTGTTGGGAGCTGGACCACCTCAACAGTTTAGGATTCTCACCCCTCATCTGTATTGGCCATCTGAGGGGCCTGTGGTCTGTCTGAAACCGGAAGAGAGTCCCAAACAAGTAGGGTCTTAGCTTCTTCAGTGCCCAGACCACAGCAAAAGCTTCCCTTTCTATTTTGCTCGACTTCTGTTCCCTGGGGAGTAACCTACTACTGATAAAGGATATAGTTGGTCTAGACCCTCTTTGTTCAGCTGTGAGAGCACAGCTCCCACACCAAGCTCTAAAGCATCTGTCTGCACCACAAACTCTTTGGAAAAGTCAGGACCCTTGAGCACAGGTGCTGTGCACATGGCCTCCTTCAAGGCGTCAAAAGCAGTCTGGCACACCTCTGTCCTGATCACCTGATGGGGCTGCTTCTTGGAAGTCACCTTTGTCAATGGAGCAACAATGGTACCATACCCCTTGACACATTTCCTGTTATATCCGGTGAGTTCTAAGAAGGCCCTCACCTCAGTCAGGGTCTTGGGGGGTGCCCAAGCCAGAATGGTGTACATTTTTGCCTATCGCAGTTCCACCTGGCCGGTCCGTACCTGGTGTCCTAAGTACACCACAGACCCCTGCCCTATGTGGCACTTACTGGCCTTAATAGTGAGATCTGCACTCTGAAGGGTCTTTAACACTTCCTGGAGGTGGTATAAGTGGTCCTCCGAGCTGGAGTGGAAGACAGCAATGTTCTTCAACCCAAAGGGCATGACACAAAACTGGTAGCGCCCCTCTGGTGTTGAGAACATAGACCTGTCTTTTGCCCCCTCTGTTACGGCAATCTACCAGTACCCAGAAGTAAGATCAAACATGTTGTGGAACTTGGCAGTTTCCAACTGGTCAATGAGGTAATACGCTCTGAGGATGGGGTGTCCATCAGTCCTGGTGATGGCATTGAGCCCCTGGTAGTCAACACAAAACCTAACATAAGGTGTGGCACCAGGTGGAACAGCCTTGGGGACCAGAGCCAAAGGCCTGGACTAAGGGCTGTTGGAGTGCTCAATCACCAATGATCCCAGAATCTTAGAGACCTCCTCCTTGATGCTGACTCACTCTGTCAGTCACCCTGTAAGACTTGTGCTTGACAATTAGACTGTCCCCAGTGTCAATATCATGGGTCCACCAATGGGGGACCCTAGTGGTGAGTGAGAACAGTGACCGAAACTGACCCAGTAACTGGCGACAGTCCCTCTGCTGTTCTAGGGTCATCTTGCTTTTTGGCAGATAGGATGTAGGAAAGCACCTAAGCTCTTTTTGGCATGTTACCCCCAATTTCTGCCTGATGCCAGTGTGTTTGACTGTGTTCACTGGGATCCTGCTAACCAGGACCCCAGTGAATATGCTCTCTCTCCTCTAAATTTTGTCACTGCATACTGGTAACCCAGTATTTCACCCAAAATTGGCATACTGGACCTCCCTTATAAGTCTCTAGTATATGGTACCTAGGTACCCAGGGCATTGGGGTTCAAGAGGATTCTTATGGGCTGCAGCACTTCTTTTGCCACCCATAGGGAGCCCGTGCAAAGGCTTCTACAGGACTGCCACTGCAGCCTGTGTGAAATGCTGCATGCACCCTTTCACTGCTATTTACACTGCACCAGGTCACTTATAAGGCACCCATATGTCAGGCCTTCCAACCCTGAAGGCTGGATGCAGAGTACCTGTATGTGAGGGCACCCCTGCACTAGCAGAGGAGCCCCCACAACCTCTAGGACCATTTACCCAGACTTTGTGAATGCAGGGGCGCCATTTTACGCGTGCACTGGACATAGTTAACTACCTATGTACAGCTTCACAATCGTAACTCCGAATATGGCCATGTTTGGTATCAGAGATGTTGGAATCATACCCCAAGGCCTTTGCAAGCATTGGTTGTATGATTCCATAGACTCTGGGGGCTCATTAGAGGACCCCCAGTACTGCCATTACATCCATCTGAGGTTTTCCAGGCAGCCCCAGCTGCTGTCACCTCACAGACAGGTTTCTGCCCTCCTGTTGCTCGAGCAACTGAAGCCCAGGAAGGTAGAACAAAGGTTTTCCTTTGGGAGAGGGATGTTACACCCTCTCCCCTTGGAAATAGGTGTTACAGGCATGGGAGGGGTAGCCTCTCAGAGCCTCTGAAAAAGCTTTGAAGGGCACAGATGGTGCCCTCCTTGCCTAATCCAGTCTACACTGGTTCAGAGACTGCCAGTCCCTGCTCTGGCACAAAACTGGACAAAGGAAAGGGGAGTGACCACTTTCCTGTCCATCATCACCCCAGGTGTGGTGCTCAGAGCTCCTCCAGAGGGTCCCTAGGTTTTGCCATCTAGGATTCCAAGGTGGTAGGGGACTCTGGGAGCATCTGAGTGGCCAGTGCTAGCAGGTGACATCAGAGTCCTCCCCTGATAGGTGCTTACCTCTGTAGCTGATGAATACCCCTTTCAGTGCTATTTAGGATTTCTCCTCTGGGTGTTTCCTCAGATTCGGATTGCAAGACTCCAGCAGGAATCCTCAGCATTCTTCACTTCACCTGCTTACTGAAGAAACTGCATATGGACCGTCCAGGAACTCTACAACTGCAACAAAGAAGCAAAGACGACTTCCGCAACATTGTATCTTCAGTTCCTGCCAGCACCTGCAACTGTTTCCCAGTCGTGCATCCTCAGAGGACAGCCAGTTTTCAGCCTGCACCAGAAGAATAAAGGAATCTCCCTTGAGGTGGAGTCACTTTTCTGCTTCAGCAGGCACCCCTCTGAAGTGACGACCAATGGTTTGGGTCCGCTCTCCTGATGAAGTGCGTGGATCCAGCATCACGGGTGGTGGACTGAAGTGGTCCTGATGGTCCTGACATCCAACTGTCCAACTTTGGTGGAGGTAAGATCTTGCCTCCCCACACAAGACAGTACTCTGTGCACTGTGTGTTTTTCAGTTGCCAAGGCTTGTTGGCATCTTTCCATGAACTTCTTCATGCACCGTGCAGCCCCGGCCCCCAGCTCTTCTTCCTGCGATGCACAGCCTCCTGAGTGGTTCTCCAGCGGCATGGGATCCCTTTGTGTAGTGCTGCATGGGCCTCCTTTTGCACCTTCTTTGTTCCCATGCTGTGGGACTCCTGTGCACACTGCCTGGACTTCTGAGGGCTCTCTGAGTTGCTGAGATCCCCAACTGTCTCCCCCTTCTGGCTACAGTCCACCAGGTCCCTCCAGGTCTCGGGCAGCACCATTTCTCACTAACCACGAGCTTTGTGTGTGCCAAGGCTTGTTGGCAGAATCCAGCGACACAAACCAGACTGCAGTCATCTATCCGGCGTGGGACATCATCTGCACCATCTTCTTGGGTGCATTACTGACTGTTGTTCTTCACCAGTGGTTCTTCTTTTGCACCTTCTTCCGGGTTAGCAGGGGCTCCTGTTCTCCCTGGACTCTTCGGTGCTTCTTGGACTTGGTCCCCTTCTTCCACAGGTCTTCAGGTCCAGGAATCCATTGTTGGTGTCTTGCAGTCTCTCTTTTGGTTCTTGCATAATCTTCATTCTCATGTTCTGTTGTGTTCTAGGAAAGTTACTGTGATTTACTCCTGCTTTCCTGGGCTCTCGGGTGGGTTCCATTACTTACCTTTGGTGTTTTCTTATACTCCCAGTGCCCCTCTACACAATACACTTGCCTAGGTGGGAAACCAACTTTCATACTCCACTTTCTTAGTATATGGTTTGTGTTCCCCCTAGGCCCATTTCTAACTTGTGATTTTCACTATTTGCAATGTTTTCTAACTGGTTTTACAGCTATTTCAGCAGATTAGTGTATATAATTTGTGCATTACTTACCTCCTAAGGGACTATAGTCTCTATGGTATTTTTGGCATTTGCATCACCAAAATAAAGTACCTTTATTTTTGTAACACTGAGTATTTTGTTTCATGTGTGTGAGTACTGTTTGACAACAGTGGTATTGCATGAGTTTTGCATGTCTCCTAGTTAGGCCTAGGCTGCTCATCCACACTAGCCCTAGAGAGCCTGGCTTCTAGACACTGACTACATTTCACTAATAAGGGAATACTGGACATGGTATAAGGTGTAAGTACCTTAGGTACCCACTACAAACCAGGCCAGTCTCCTACATTGGTGGCAGCAGTGGGAATAAATACTTGCAATTGCCTTATCATTCTGTCACCGGTGCTTTCCACAGGAAAGAATACTCTGTACCTACGGCTATGCATACATATACCTAGTTACTGGGTCTAGTCTTTTACCTTACTTTCTAAGAGACTAGAAGTTAGGTAGAGTAGGTTTTTTCCCTTACACTACACTAACACTCACACTACATCATGTCTACTGCTGGGACTAGCTCTGAGGTCATGGGTACTCCATATGAGGGCATGACCTTCAAAGAACTGAAGGGGCTTTGCTCAGAGAGAAGCTTAGATGTAGGGAAGAACCCTAACAAAAGCAAAACAAAAGCAAGCATTGGTTGTATGATTCCATAGACTCTGGGGGCTCATTAGAGGACCCCCAGTACTGCCATTACATCCATCTAAGGTTTTCCAGGCAGCCCCAGCTGCTGTCACCTCACAGACAGGTTTCTGCCCTCCTGTTGCTCGAGCTACTGAAGCCCAGGAAGGTAGAACAAAGGTTTTCCTTTGGGAGAGGGATGTTACACCCTCTCCCCTTGGAAATAGGTGTTACAGGCATGGGAGGGGTAGCCTCTCAGAGCCTCTGAAAAAGCTTTGAAGGGCACAGATGGTGCCCTCCTTGCCTAATCCAGTCTACACTGGTTCAGAGACTGCCAGTCCCTGCTCTGGCACAAAACTGGACAAAGGAAAGGGGAGTGATCACTTTCCTGTCCATCATCACCCCAGGTGTGGTGCTCAGAGCTCCTCCAGAGGGTCCCTAGGTTTTGCCATCTAGGATTCCAAGGTGGTAGGGAACTCTGGGAGCATCTGAGTGGCCAGTGCTAGCAGGTGACATCAGAGTCCTCCCCTGATAGGTGTTTACCTCTGTAGCTGATGAATACCCCTTTCAGTGCTATTTAGGATTTCTCCTCTGGGTGTTTCCTCAGATTCGGATTGCAAGACTCCAGCAGGAATCCTCAGCATCCTTCACTTCACCTGCTTACTGAAGAAACTGCATATGGACCGTCCAGGAACTCTACAACTGCAACAAAAAAGCAAAGACGACTTCCGCAACATTGTATCTTCAGTTACTGCCAGCACCTGCAACTGTTTCCCAGTCGTGCATCCTCAGAGGACAGCCAGTTTTCAGCCTGCACCAGAAGAATAAAGGAATCTCCCTTGAGGTGGAGTCACTCCTCTGCTTCAGCAGGCACCCCTCTGAAGTGACGACCAATGGTTTGGGTCCGCTCTCCTGATGAAGTGCGTGGATCCAGCATCACGGGTGGTGGACTGAAGTGGTCCTGATGGTCCTGACATCCAACTGTCCAACTTTGGTGGAGGTAAGATCTTGCCTCCCCACACAAGACAGTACTCTGTGCACCGTGTGTTTTTCAGTTGCCAAGGCTTGTTGGCATCTTTCCATGAACTTCTTCATGCACCGTGCAGCCCCGGCCCCCAGCTCTTCTTCCTGCGATGCACAGCCTCCTGAGTGGTTCTCCGGCGGCATGGGATCCCTTTGTGTAGTGCTGCATGGGCCTCCTTTTGCACCTTCTTTGTTCCCATGCTGTGGGACTCCTGTGCACACTGCCTGGTCTTCTGAGGGCTCTCTGAGTTGCTGAGATCCCCAACTGTCTCCCCCTTCTGGCTACAGTCCACCAGGTCCCTCCAGGTCTCGGGCAGCACCATTTCTCACTAACCACGAGCTTTGTGTGTGCCAAGGCTTGTTGGCAGAATCCAGCGACACAAACCAGACTGCAGTCATCTATCCGGCGTGGGACATCATCTGCACCATCTTCTTGGGTGCATTACTGACTGTTGTTCTTCACCAGTGGTTCTTCTTTTGCACCTTCTTCCGGGTTAGCAGGGGCTCCTGTTCTCCCTGGACTCTTCGGTGCTTCTTGGACTTGGTCCCCTTCTTCCACAGGTCTTCAGGTCCAGGAATCCATTGTTGGTGTCTTGCAGTCTCTCTTTTGGTTCTTGCATAATCTTCATTCTCATGTTCTGTTGTGTTCTAGGAAAGTTACTGTGATTTACTCCTGCTTTCCTGGGCTCTCGGATGGGTTCCATTACTTACCTTTGGTGTTTTCTTATACTCCCAGTGCCCCTCTACACAATACACTTGCCTAGGTGGAAAACCAACTTTCATACTCCACTTTCTTAGTATATGGTTTGTGTTCCCCCTTAGCCCATTTCAAACTTGTGATTTTCACTATTTTCAATGTTTTCTAACTGGTTTTACAGCTATTTCAGCAGATTAGTGTATATAATTTGTGCATTACTTACCTCCTAAGGGACTATAGTCTCTATGGTATTTTTGGCATTTGCATCACCAAAATAAAGTACCTTTATTTTTGTAACACTGAGTATTTTGTTTCATGTGTGTGAGTACTGTTTGACAACAGTGGTATTGCATGAGTTTTGCATGTCTCCTAGTTAGGCCTAGGCTGCTCATCCACACTAGCCCTAGAGAGCCTGGCTTCTAGACACTGACTACATTTCACTAATAAGGGAATACTGGACATGGTATAAGGTGTAAGTACCTTAGGTACCCACTACAAACCAGGCCAGTCTCCTACATTGGTGGCAGCAGTGGGAATAAATACTTGCAATTGCCTTATCATTCTGTCACCGGTGCTTTCCACAGGAAAGAATACTCTGTACCTATGGCTATGCATACATATACCTAGTTACTGGGTCTAGTCTTTTACCTTACTTTCTAAGAGACTAGAAGTTAGGTAGAGTAGGTTTTTTCCCTTACACTACACTAACACTCACACTACATCATGTCTACTGCTGGGACTAGCTCTGAGGTCATGGTTACTCCATATGAGGGCATGACCTTCAAAGAACTGAAGGGGCTTTGCTCAGAGAGAAGCTTAGATGTAGGGAAGAACCCTAACAAAAATTTTCTTCTGAGCCTCCTTATTCAGGATGTCAGGGAGAGGATCACTCTCTTCTTCCACCCCATCATCTGTGACCAAGAGCATGGTCAACTCAGACCTCTCAAAGTGTGGTTTGAAGCGGTTCACATGTAGCACTTTTAAACGGTTTCTAGGAGTCTACATGTCCACCAAGTGGGTGACACTACTTTTGTGCTCCTTCACCTCAAATGGCTCAAACCAACGGTCTTAGAGAGGACGGGCCCTACTGGGGCCATCACCCATACTTTCTGGCCAGGCTAAAACCAGTGTGTTATTCTGGTCATACCAATGCTTCATGTCTTCCTAGCTGGCTTCCAGAATCCCTTGGGCGTGCTTCCTGGAACCAGGCTGTTTGGTTCCTGAAGGCCAGCATGTAGCTCAATACATCCTGGGGGAGCTTCTTGGGAGCTTGCTCCCAGCCCTCCTTCACCAAACTGAGAAGCTCTCTCACAGAGTGCCCATACAGAAGTTCAAAGGGGCTGAAGGCAACCCCCTTCTGTGGTACGTCCCTGTAAGCAAACAACAGGCATGATAGCAAGATACCCCACTTATGCCTCATGGGTTCAAAGAGACCCATAATCATGCCCTTCATTGTACAGTTGAATCTCTCAACAAACCCATTGCTTTGGGGGTGGTAAGACGTGGTGAACTTGTTTGTTACACACACGCCTTCCACATGGCCTTCATGTAAAGCAATATGAAATCGGTACCCCGGTCAAATAACACCTCCATGGGGAAACCCACATGGGTAAAGACGCCATAAGTGCCCTGGCCACTGTGGGTGCAGTCACTGACCTCAGGGGGATAGCTTACATGTACCGGGTGGCATGGTCCACGAAGACCAGGATAAACCTGTTGCCCATGGCTGTCTTGAGATCCAGAGGCCCCACAACGTCAATGCCCACCCACTCAAAAGGGGTGCTCATGGCAGGAAAGGGTTGAAGAGGAGCCTTTCAAATCTTCGCTGATTTGCCACTCGCCCAGCAGATCTGACAAGTCCTGCAGAATGCATCTGAGTTCTTCATCATTGGAAGCCAATAAAAGTGGGTGACAAGCCTGTCAAAGGTCTTGCCAGCTCCAAGTGGCCTGCTAGTGACAAATCTTGAGCTAGACCCAGTAGGAAGGCTCAAACACTGGGGTACCACCAGTACATGGACTGACCCAGGCTCAGCAATCTTAGGCTCATTATACAGGAGATCATTCTCTCAGTAAATCAGGTAAAATCCAGAGGAGTCACCAGCTGCCTGGGCCTATTTCCAAAGGCCCTCAAGGGTGGGGCATGCTTTCTGCGCTGCACACAAGTCTTCTGTGGTGGGGCCTCCTTCCTGCTGTCAATGGGTCAGCTCAGGCAGGTCCCCCACTTCAGCCACTTTTTCCCCTGTAGGTTCTGGGGCGTCCCCCTCAGGTTCAGCCTCCTGTCAGACCGTGGGAATCTCAGGAGCTGATTTCCCACACCTCTTGCCCCTTCCCTTCCAGGCAGGTACCTAGGCCACTCTTTCAGGCTCCAGGTCCGCCTGATTACCCTATCTGGCGGCCATAGACTGTGTGGTCATGCACACCCACTCTGGCAATCCTAACATTTCCAAATGGAACCTGAGTTCCACCTCCTTCCAGGCAGTATGCTCAAGGTCATTCCCTAGGAGACAGTGAAGAGCTGTGGATAGACTCACAGCTACCCTCAAGGAACCTGAGACCCCCCCATTCAAAGGGAACCTGAGCTAGCAAGCATTGGAGCTCACTGCTGTCTACTGCTACATCTTGGTGGACCACATTAGGGATTACCTGCTCTTGAGACACCAGATGACAGCGAATTGTTGTCATAATGGTTCCTGTGTCTCTAAGAGCCTCCACCCGCCTCCCATTGATGGTCACCCACTGCCTGTACTTCTTTGTATTATAAGGCATGAGGATTCTGTGGACCACCTCACACTCACCCAGGGAGACTAGGGCTAATTCAGCTGGCTCCCCAGCACTAACTGGGGCCAACTCTCCCCAAGCACTACACTGGCCACCCCTAGTGACTGCCCACCATTGGGGGGCTGTGCCTACTTAGGATACTTAGGACTTCCTCTGATGTGCCCTTCCTGACCACAGACAAAGTTCTTGATGGGTCCATTCCCTGCAGGTTTACCTGAAGGGAACCAACTCTTCTTCTCAACAAGAGGCTGGGAATCTTTGCCCTGGGAAACAGTTTGGGGCCCTTTTGAGAACTCCTTACTTTTATCCTTGTCCCTCCCCTCCATCTTTTCTTAGGGACCCTGCCCACCCTTGCCAGAGTCTTCCCCCATACAACCTCTTGTGGTCCCTGGTACTCACCCAACGGTCTGCCTCCTGAGCAAGCTTCCTGGGTTCAGTAAGCCTGTTGTCACTCAAGTGCTGGTGTAGCTCTGGAAAACACAGACTAGACGAGAGCTCCCATATAAACAAATTGTACAGCCCCTGGTACCTAGTGATGAGGGCATCCTTCATGTTAGAGTAGGTGAGCTCACTAGCTCCCCTAGTGCTAACAAGGTGTCCCTTCCCTCAGCTAAGAAGTAGTTCCACAGGCCCTCCCCCTAATCTCTCTCAGGGATCCTGTGCATGTGGAGAGCTGCCTCGTAGCCCTGAAAACACCTGTGGATGTCATCCTCCTCGGTTTACTCTTTCCCTGTGCTTTGGGAAGGTGCACTCTCCTCTCAGATTGCACTGAAGAAATGCTGCCACCATCTGTCCTGGACCTGCTCCTGCAATCCAGCTCCTTCAAGCTCAGCTCCTGAGCTAAATGGATTTTCTCCTTCTCCATGGCAATCCTCTCTTGTTCCATAGCAATGTTGTCTTTCTCCCTTCTCATCCTAGCCAGCTCTAGCTGAAGCTCCCTTTCATGCTGCAGCTTAAGCTTCTCCATTTCCGATTGATGTCTCCTAGTTTCCCGCCTGTCCTATAGTTCCTCCTGGGTCGAATCTTTGGAAGAAACACTGCTGCCTGCCCTGAAGGCCCTCCCTCCAGACAGGTCTTGGTTATCCCACACAACATCATGGATACTCTGCACCTCCACATCCACAGCAACACTGTTCTCCTCTGTAACTCCATCAGCCTCCTTTGCTGCCAGCCAGACCCTCAGCTCCTTTTGTAGCTCTTCCTTTTTAGTCAGGTTTTTATTGGGACATTTAAACTCTCTGCAGAACTGTTTGAGCTGAGGCACCATATTGATCGCCAACCTCTATTGCTCAAACACTACTTCTGCAACTCCAACTGATGGCTCACCAGACTGACACATGATTGTGAGAAGGTTAAACAAAGGTGCAGAGTTTCAGAAGGCAAGAGAAATCCAAATAGGAAAAATCAAAAATGCCAGAGAAAAAACAGTATGTGGTTGTGTAATGGTCCTCAATAAACAGTAGTGTACACCAATCGCCATAAGTCAGGTACAGTTACAAATTCTATCCTCACCACTGATCACCAGTGTTATCAATGGGGTCTCTAGTCAGCAGTCAGTTTATACCCTGTCCAAGTAGGGACCCTCACTCTAGTTAGGATAAGAGAGACACATAGCTCAGATAACCCCTGCTCCCCCCCTTGGTAGCCTGGCACAAGCAGTCAGGCTTGTCTCAGAGGCAATGTGTAAATTATTTGTGCAAACACACACAGTAACATAGTGAAAACACCACACAATGACTCCACACCAGTTTAGAAAAATAGCCAATATTTATGAAAATCAAACAAGACCAAAACAACATAAATTCACCATACACAAGCAAAGATATAGGCCTTCATTATGACCCTGGCGGTCTTTTGACCGCCAGGGTTAATGTGGTGGTATCACCGCCAACAGGCTGACGGTGTATACTGCCACATTATGAGTGTGACGGGTTTGCTGCTGCCAACCCGCCACATCTCTACTCATACCGCCATGGGGGTATGAACCGCCGGGCCGAGATGTGCATCTTCGACCCGGCGGTCCACACATGTCAGCCGGCAGTAATATGAACCGGCCTACTGCCATGGTTTTCGCGGCGGTAGCACTGCCACGAAAACTATGGCAGTAGGGCTAGCGGAGAAAGCTCCCCCACCTCCCCAGCAATCACTGAATCCTCCCATCCCCCTAGAGTCACAACCCCTCCAACCCCCCACCCCTACTGAGTGACGGTGGCCCCCTCCCCTCTAGAGTCACTTCAGCCATACACAACCCCCACCCCCTAACCACAATCATGCACATACCCACATGCACCATGCATACACCCATTCATGACCACTTCTATATTCGCATCCACCCACAGTCATCCATACATGCATTCACTCACACATACGCACTCGCATTCACTCACACATACTCAAACGCATACACACTGACATGCAGACACGCACTCACTGTAACATACATACACATATTCACTCAGATGTAGACAACCACACATACACCACAACACTCACAGACAAATTCACAGAAATACACATACATTCATACACACAACACCCCCACCCTCCCTCCCCTCTCCCCTGTTGGACGTCTGACTTACCTTGTCTGGCGAGGAGGTCGTCCAGCAGGGGACGGGAAGGGGCCCTGCTACCGCCGGCAACGCCCAGCTGGCAGGACACCACCAGGCCGTCTGTGTGGTCAAAATACGGCTGGCGGTGTCCTAGAGGTGGGGTGCGGTGGTGCATGTGGTAGCGCCACCCAGGTGCCTTGACCACCAGCATGGCTACTGCCGGATTTCTGCCCTAAATGTGGCGGAAATCCAGCCATGTCCATAATATCGCAGTCGGGAGACCGCCAGCAATGACAGTCTCCTGGCGCTCGTGGCTTTGGTGGTCTCGCTTTGAAACAGCCAAAGTCATGATGAGGGCCATAATTTTTTTAAATAAAAAGAGTCTTAATCCATAGAAATCAATGGATGCGTTGTTTTAGCACAAAGTACCTGGTATGTGTAAAAAATAAAGCCGTACTGACGAGTGTACGACAGAAAAGCAAGCAATGCATCAATTCCTTACTCATAAATGAGGCCGTGTGTGGATTCTTTCTCAGCCGGGTAAGCGATGCATCGATTCTTTCCACGCAGGGAAGAGATGCGTTGATTTCCTGACAAGCAGCCTCAGGTCTGTGCAGTGATGGTGCAGATTTTGATGCGCAGGGACGATGCATGGAAACTCTGGACGCACGGCTGCAATGAATCTGCGCTGAGCTGACAATGCCTCGTTTTCACCAGCGCAGCATCGATTGTTCAGCCGCGGTATAGGCGCTGTGTTGATTTTTTCTGCTGCTCAGGTCTGGTGCATGGATTTCACCTTGGGTTCACCAGCTTCTCCTTTGAAGGGCCCAGGGACTGGATGTGGCACCACTTGGCAAGGTACAGGTCTCAGCAAGAGAGCCGAGGTACTGGCAGATGAAGTCATTGATGGCCATGAGACTTCAGAACATGGGACAAGTTCAGTCTAAGCCCTTGGAGAAACTTAACAAGCAGGATTTCATAAATCAATGTCCAGTTCTTTCCCTTTTAAGGCAGAAGCAGCAGGCCAGCAGAACAAAGCAACAGGCAGAGTGGAAGGTCCTTCTCAAGCATGAATCTCTTCTACTTTGCAGAGGTTCCTATTGATCCAGAATTAATCTAAAAGTCTGGGGTTTTGGGCCCACTACTTATACTCATTTATGCCTTTGAAGTACGCAAACATGAGAGGAAAGTCTCTGTTGTTCACAAGATTCTGCTTTGCCCAGGCCTGGCACACACACCAAAGGGTTGGACTCTGCATTGTGTGAGGACTGGCACAGCCCTTTCAGGTGCAGGTGACAGCTCCTCCCTCCCACTAGGGCTCAGGGAGACTCATCAGGATATGCAGGATACACCTCAGCTCCCTTTGTGTCACTGTCTAGAGGGAATTCACAAACAGCCCAACTGTCATTCTGACCCAGACATGGATTCCACAGACAGGCAGAGGCACAGAATAGTTTAGCGAGAAAAAGCCCACTTTCTAAAAGTGGCATTCTCAAACTGACAGTCTAAAAAACAATTTTACCAACAGGTGTATTTTAAAATTGTGAGTTCAGCGACCCCAAAGTCCATATCTCGATCTGCTCCCAAAGGGAAACAGCGCTTAAAAGTTATTTAAAGGCAGCCCCCTTGTTAACCTACGGGAGAGATAGGCCTTGCAACAGTTATAACCTAATTTGGCAGTATTTCACTGTTAGGAAATGAAAAACACATCAGTACATCATCAGTACATGTCCCACATTTAACATACACTGCACCCTGCCCATGTGGCTACCTAGGGCCTATCGTAGGGGTGCCTTACATGTATAAAAAGGGAAGCTTTAGGCTTGGCAAGTAGGCACACTTGCCAAGTCAAATTGGCAGTTTACAACTGCACACCCAAGACACCAGCCTAAAGCCAGGGGAGACCAAGCAATACTTTGATGAACTTCCCTGATTGGGGGGATAGAACATGGATCATGGCCCACAACAGCAGGGGCATGTTCCAGTTCTACACCTTCATGAACCCAGTTGGATCCCTCTGTCCATGCTCTCAGGGCCTACTCCTCAATTGTGGATACCATCAGTGCAGCACCTAACCTTACTTTGCTCACAGAGGTATCCCAGGGGGCAGACACCACCATCATGGCCAACACAGTGGCCACTCCACCCCCCAGGGGCAACTCTGTTCACTAGGACAGCAAGCTACAATGACCACTGAAAATTGTGGGGGGTGAGAGCCAGGTCCCAGGCCTTTCAGGACTCTTTAACCACTTTGACTTTGGAGAGTGGAGGGGGGGCAATAGCCCCAGATTCCTGGCACCCTTTGTCCACTCTTCCTCCTACCAGGTCAGGGATGGTTGCCTGACACTGGTCTCCCCCTCTGGGGCTCTGTGCCCTTCCCCTAGGAGCAGCACCCCAAAGTCCAGAATTGTTAGGGTGCTTGTAGAAGCAGTCCTGCTCAATTCTCCCACCAGTACAGGGATGTAAACCTGAAACTAGTCTCCCAACCTGGAGTCTGTACCCTCAGGTTGGACCGGGGTCAGGGGCAAAGTGTCCTTTCCCCAACCCCACCTTCTGGAGTCTTGCACCTCCCCACTAGGAGTACCCCCCCATAATTGTCAGGGTACTTGAGGAACCAGTCCTGCACAAATCTCCCAGTAGTGCAGGGGTGGCTCCCTGGCACTGGTCCCCTTGCCCAGGGTCTGCACCCTTAAGCTGGGCAGGGGTCGGGGCGAGGCAGCCCTCCCCCTCCTTCTGGGGCTCTGCACCCTCCCAACTGGAGCGGTACCCCCAGAAGACAACATGGTAGGGGCGCTGTTAGCAGTGGCCCTTACCTCCAGGTTAGGGGGACACCATGAACCTGGCCCTTCAACCTAGCGTCTGTACCCTGGTTTGAACTGGGGTCAGAGGTGAGTCTCTTCCTCCCCTGCACCTACTCCCAGGGTTCTGCACCCCCCATCATGGAGAGGACCCCTAGAAGTCACACAGTGGGTGATTGGGCAAACTGCCCCCCCATCAGATCAGAGTTTACCCCCTGCACATGACCTTCCAGCCTAGGGTCTGTATCCTCAGACTGGACTACTGCCTGGCAATCCAGGGCTTCCTGGGGAGCACACCTACCCCGACAAGGGAAATACCTTCCCTAAGGGCTGCACTAGAGTCTGGCTGGTACCTGTCTCCTGAGCTCTTCCCATCTGGCAGAGCCTGGATACCCCCAGGGCAGAAATTGTATCACCAAGGTCCTTCCTGGGGGACTCTCACCTCAGAGTTGACCCCTGATGCTCCAAGTTCTCCACTGGGGCCAGCAACCCCTTTTCAACCCCTGGCTGGACTTCTGCACTGCCTCATTAGGAGTGGTACTGCCAGACACCAGAACTGGTGGGACGCTGGCGACAGCCACTCCCCCAAGTTCTCCTGATACTATGGGGTCCTCCTCAGTGGATGGCCCTATGGTACAGGCTAGGCTCCCCTCCTGGTGTTCATTCATGGAACCTTCCAGGACCTGTGACTGGATCGCGGGCACCGTGGGACACAGCCCACGCTCATTCCCTCTCCTCTAAGACTGGACATGGGATCTCTCACCCATCCCTCTACACAAGGACCTACCTGGGACAATGCAAGACTTCCCCACCTCACCTTGCGGGGAAATACCCAAGACACTCCCTTCAGGACCACCTCCAAATCTCTCATCAGACCCTCTGGTACTCACCCAGAGGTCTGCCTCTAGTGCAGGTTGCCTGGGGTCAGAGAACTCACACTCCACCTGGTGTTGACGTAGAGCTGGAAAACAAGGACTGGACATATGCTCTCCAGCAATCACATCACACAGCCCCTCACATGTGTTAACCAAACTACCCTTCACCCAACCATCCAGTGGCTCACCCTTGAAAAGGTACCCCACATCACCCTCCTGAGACTGGTGAGACTGTATCTGGCTGTCCCAGACACTCAACCCACACTCTTTTGGGGTTTCTCCATAATTCACAACCAGGACCTTTACTTGGGGCGAACCCCTCTCCCTGTTACTCTCACCTAGAGCCAGTAGAGTGTCCCTCCCACCACTAGGAATATGACTCCTCATGCCAGTTCCCCAATCCACCTCAGGGACCATGTGAACCACTGGATCTACCTCATACCCCTGAACCTCCTGGTGTTATGTCAACCCCCTCCTTCAAGTTGGGCACCAAGTCTCTGGGCATGTGCACTTCATCAGTACTGGACATAAGACTTTGTCTGCCACCATCTGAACTAGACTCAGCCCTCATGGCTTTAAGCTTCAGCTCTTCATAGCTCAGTTCATGAGCTCCCAACATTTCTTTTTCCCGGGCTAAGGCTCTCTCAGCCTCAGCTTTCTCAAGCTCCTCATCCAGCTCTCTTAGCCTCTGGTCCTGAGCTAGGAGCCATCCCTCTCTCTCTGGTTCCCTCTCAGGGTCACTGCCCTCCTCATCAGAGTAGTCCTATTCCTCAGAATCATCTGGTATTGTTGCTTCCCAGTGTTTCACCTCATACTGAAACAGGGCTGTCTCAAGAACCCACCTTTTGGACCTTTTCTTCACAGCCAGTCCCCTTTCCTTGCTGAAAACCTTTAGCTCCCTCACTGTATAGATCTCCAGGTACCAGAAGTTGACTTCCATTCTACAAAGGCCTCACAAGTGCAATCAAGAACCAGAGTCAAAAAAGTCACAATATCACCAGTGAGACACCATAGAACATAAGACGAAAAAAGTATATGGTCACATAATGGTCTGCACTGAAAACAGTAGTGTACACTTAATCACTTTATATCAAGTACAAATACTCTATCCTCAGTGCTGATCACCAGTGTTAGAAATGGGGTCTCTGGTTGGCAGTCAGTTTGCACTCTGTCCAAGCAGGGACCCTCACTCTAGTCAGGGTAAGGGAATTACACTCCAAAGACAACACCTGCTCACCCCCTTGTTAGCTTGCCACAAGCAGTCAGGCTTATCTGAAAGGTATTGTGTGAAGTATTTGTACCAATGCACATACAAATACAGTGAAAACACTACAAAATGGACACCACTCCAGTTTTGAAAAATAGCCAATATTTATCTAAATCAAACAAGAACAAAGCAACAAAAATCCAACATACACAAGTCAAGTTATGAATTTTTAAAGTAAAAATAGCCTTACTCCATAGAAAACAATGCAAGTGTTGTTTTTACACAAAGTACCTGGTTTGCGTCAAAAATAAAGCCGCACGTGCAAGCATGCGTTGGAAAAGTCAGCAATGACGTTGATTTCTTACCAGCAAGTGAAGCTGTGCAGTTTCTTCTCCGGCAGGGTAGGCGATGCATCGTTTTCTCTCCCACAAGAGACTAATGCGTCGATTTCTGGAACGGGGCACCTCGAATCTGCGCAGGTTCACGATGATTTTGATGCTCAGCAATGATGCGTGAGAAATCTGGCTGCAAGGTGATGGGAAACAGTGATGCGTGAGGTTTTCTTCATTTTCAGCAGCCGCGACCGGGTGTTGCGTCAAAATTTTCCCTGCACAGCTTGGATGAATTTCAGTCCTTGTTCTACCAGCTTCACCTTTCAAGGGCCCAGGGACTGGATAGGGCACCACTTAGCAGGGCAGGAGTCTCAGCAGAGAGTCCAGGTGCTGGCAGAGGAAGTCTTTGATGGCCCTGAGACTTCAAAACAAGAGGCAAGCTCAGTCTAAGTCCTTGGATATTCTTCAGAAGCAGAAATATAGAACAAAGTTCAGTCTTTGTGCTCTTTTAGGCAGAAGCAGCAACTGCAGGCCAACCCAGCAAAGCACAGTCACTAGCAAAGGGGCAGTACTCCTTCTCCAGCTCTTCAGCTCTTCTCCTTGGCAGAGGTTCATCTTGGTTCCAGAAATAATCTGAAAATCTGGGGTTTTGGGTCCACTACTTATACCCCTTTCGGCCTTTGAAGTAGGCAAACTTCAAAGGAAAGTCTCTGTTGTTCATAAGATCCTACCTTGCCCAGGCCTGGTGCCAGACTCACACCAGGGGGTTGGAGACTGCATAGTGTGATGGCAGGTGCAGCCTAATCAGGTGTAAGTGACCACTACTCCCTCCACTCCAGCCCATATCTCCATCAGGATATGCAGGCTACACCCCAGATACCTCTGTGTCACTGTCTAGGAGGGATTCACAAACAGCCCAACTGTCAGTCTGACCCAGACAAGGAATAAACAAGCAGGCAGAGTCACAGAATGGTTTAAGCAAGAAAATGGCCATTTTCTAAATTGTGAGTTCAGAGACCCCAAACTACAAATCTTAATCTGCTCCTAAAGGGAAACTACACTTAAAAGTTATTTAAAAGCAGCCCCCATGTTAACTTATGGGAGAGATAGACCTTGCAACAGTGAAAACAGAATTTAGCAATATTTTACTGTTAAGACATGAAAAACACATCAGTACATCTCCTTCCTTTACCATACACTGCACCCTGCCCATGGTGCTACCTACGGCTTACCTTAGGGATGCCTAACATGTATAAAAAGGGAAGGTTGGCAGTTCAAACTGCACACACAGAGACTGCAGTGGCAGGTCTGAGCCATGTTTACAGGGCTACTCATGTGGGTGGCACAACCTGTGCTGCAGGCCCATCAGTAGCATTTGATTTACAGGCGCTGGGCACCTCTAGTGCACTTTTCTAAGGACTTAAAAGTAAATCAGATATGCTAGTCAAGGATAAACCAATCACCAATACAACGTACACAGAGAACATATGCACTTTAGCACTGGTTAGCAGTGGTAAAGTGCCTAGAGTCCTAAAGCCAACAGAAACTGTTCAGAAAAATTAGGAGGAAGGAGGCAAAAACTTTGGGGATGACCCTGCAAAAAAGGGCCAGGTCCAACAAAAACAATATCAACAATAATTGTAACATGGGATAAATCTGATATCCCATAAACATAGTAGCCATAAGCAAAAAAGAAGTATTACATGAGCATAGATAATAATTGTAATATATATAATATTTCATAAGCAAAATATCCATATTCCTAAATGAGGCCCAACAAAACAACCAACCCCAATGAAAATGACCTACGCTTATACATTAAAGCTGTAAGCACAAATGTAGTAGTACATAACCTGACAGAGTTAATTAAATCTAGCTGGCAACCTTTGCTCACGCCCAGTCTTCTGAACCTCTTGAAAACTGGGAATCTTCATATCTTTTCTAAAAAAAATATTTTTTTGTTCAGAAATTCCCCATGGCACTACATTATCTTCCCCTTTACAAGGACCTTTGGCCTTTTCTTCCCTGGAATCAACCTTGACTACTTTGGCCATATTCCTCTAATGACAACCAGCACTGCCACAAACCTTATCAACGACTACTGGTTCAGAGAATTTGGAATCCCCTTTTGTAAAAAAAAGTGCTTTTTTATATGGACCTGATGCTCAACCCCACAGCAACAGGTTTAACACATGCACCCTTCTTCACATCATAGACGTTTTTTTGCTTACATTGAGCCTTAGTAACATTTTCCCTTACAGATGAATCCAGTCCCTGAACAGACACACTCTGTTTTAACCACTTTGACATCCAAGCTGGTTTAAACAATGTGATTAGCTTCGTCTCCCTTAGCAATTTGAATGGAGAAACATTGGTAGACGTCTGAGGTGTTGTCCTATATAATCAAAGCATGCTTTGAACTGCATTGATCATTATACACCTGTACAACAGGGACCGATACACACATTCCCCCAAAACTCTGTCAAAACGTTCAACCAAATCATTGGTTTGGGAGTGAAAAAGAAACCTTTTAAGATGCTTTACACAACTCATTACCAGAAAATCTGCTAGATCAGAAGAAATAAATTGAACTCCATTTTCAGAAACCATGGTTTCTGGGAGACCGTCTCTCATTAACACATCTTTCAGGAAATTTAGTACAGTTTTGGAGGCAAGCTCCCCAATAAACTTAACATCTGGCCACTTGGAGTAATAAACAGTCAGTACTAAGGCATTATGAGAGTGAGCGGGAAGTGAGTTAAAATGTCCAGTTTTATCCATGGCCCTGCAAGGCAGTCTATGGTAGTCAGAAAGGGATTCAATTTTTTTAATGCTTAGTCACAGCCCAAACACACAACACAATTTTTAATAAGATGATCAATCTCCATGTTCATTTGTGGCCATCAAAATGCAGTATGCATGCTACATTTTATGAAAGTGGCCCCCAAATGTTCTTTATGCGTCTTTTATAGTATCAATCTCCTGAGCCTCTCAGGAGGAACCAGTTTATCTAGCCTTACAATCAGCCCATCTTCCAAAGACAATTCTTCTGACACTTTACTAAATGGTTGTAGATTAAATCAAGATGTTTTTCTTGGGGCCAACCTTCACTAATGTACTGAGAAACTAAATTTAGTACCAGACCTTCATGTGTAGCTACCTCTGATCTTTTTTTTTAGAAAAAGGACACTCTATCTCAACCTCCAAGGCTGCAATTATACAATTCTCATCATCTTCATCATCCACTACAGGTTCACATTTTAAATGCATCTGCTCCCTCACTTTGCTGGGAAAACCTGACAAATAGTCTGCCCTAAAATTTGTTCCCCAAGGAATGTGCTCAGCATCAAACTGAAATTGTAATAAACTTGTGGAAAACCTAGCTATCCTGGGAGTATTCTTTTTTACAATTCTATGTCAGGACTGGAGGCTCCGATTATGCTATCTCTCTCTTTACTCACTAAAACACAGCAGCCAATCAGTAAACAGTAAACGAAAAAACTACACATACCTTGATGCTTGGCATATAATCACATGCTCCAATCAATAGCCATGACCCCTGTCCATAAATACCATTGCCCCCAGAGTCACTTCCTCTTTCTTTGCTGCTTCACAGCAGATAAATGCCTTTATTTTATTTCACTACTGTATTTCATTGTAATTGTTGCATTTGACTGCAAATATTAAGCGGTGCAATTTCGCTTGCTTATTTCATTGTTGTTTTTCATTAACGCGGTGCGTTCACTTTGTAGTCAGCTTCGATCTGAGTTTATTGCCTTTTTCATGTGGAGCGGGAGCGTGCTGCGTGTGTCGTGCGTCTAGTCTTTCTTCCCCTTTTTTCTTTTGGAGCATGTGCTGCTGCACGAGCCAATCCCTTCGTTTTCCCTTGGGAGGGAGATCGGCTCGTGTCTGCTGCCTGTGCTCCAGAGGGAAACCCGGTGTTTTCTCTGCATTTAAGTTTGTGCTCCCTGACGCCTAACGTGTATTAAACGTTTGGGTAGTATAAATAAGAGAGGCTTTGCCTAGAGCGTTCAACAGGCAGCTCCCTCCACACTTTATTGGGCATATATATATATTTATATATATTTATATTCTCTTTGGCCTGTTTGGGGTTTTTGCACTCCCCCTTGTTTTTGTTACTTTTGACTCCATTACACTATTTTTCTATGGATCAATGGAATAAACAGGAAGCAGGGTACTACCCTGAAGATATTGGTAACCAATTGGAGGTTAATTTGGTAGAAGCCCTTGATTCCAGGGTTCAACAATCCATTAATGACGCCCTTGTGAGAGCCTTAGGACCCTTTTCAGGGCAACTTTTTGATTACACCCGTTCCCAGGGTTGGCTTCATGGGCAAAAACCTCTTACTGAGGGAACTAAAGCTAAGTCCAAGTCTAAAACAAAAAATTTAGAAGGAAGTGATGCTCCTTCTGGAGACTTCCATGCTGAGGTCTTCGAAAAATTGTGCAAAAAACAAGCTGCCGTACACAATTATAGCTCTAAGACGTCTTTTTCCCCTTCTTCCTCCGATAAGGATTCTGCTTCTAATGACTCTGATGACTCAGAGGCTCCGGGTCCCAGTAAGAAAGTTAAAAAACAGACTCCACCTCCTCGTCAGGTTTTGAATTTTGATCCAACGGAGATTATGCACCTGAGATCTTCCAATTGGGTTCCTTCTTCTGAAGTAGCGCAGCATGTTCATTCCAATCTTAGGAAAGGTTTTGACAAGGAAGTACGTTCTTGACTCAGGGCGGAATGTCCTAGACCAGATCTGGAAGATGAAGTGGCTGACACTCCTGATATTGACCCCATTATGGTCACATTCATGAAAAAATTCAGTAAAGATCCTAAGAAGGGATTGGATAGATCTTGGCGTTTATGTCAAGATAAGCTTTTGGATCTTTTGGGTCCTTTAACAAAAATACTAGATATGGCTTATTTAGCAAAGGAGTCTGATACACCTGTAGACCCTGATGTTTTGATTGGTTGGGCCCAGCGTGCCATTTGTATTTTGGGCAATACTAATTGTGCTATTTCTTCTGAGCGCAGAAAATCTGTCCTCATGGGTGTAGATCCGAAGTTAGCTGACTTGTCCTCCTCTGAGGCAGGTCCGGTCGTTTTTGAAGATGATTGCCCGGCCGCGGTACCTTTGCAGGTCCTCAGAACTACTACCCCTGGGAGAGAGGGGGTTGGTATGGAGACCAATCAGACCCCACCTTCTACCCCACTCGCCCCAGAGGAGGTCGCGCCAGATTTCGCAGAGGACCCCGTAGAGGACAACAAGGAGCAATCCAAGAATCTAGTTACTCAGGTGAGCATTATTCCATGGTCTCAGGTGATTCTTGGGGGCAGAGTGGGCTTGTTTCTAGAAAATTGGAAGAAAATATCTGGAGACCCTTCGGTTCTTCAGACAGTATTGCGGTTTCATCTAGAGTTCATTGGCGCTCCGACGCAATTTACCCCTCCGATTCCAATGATTTTTTCCCACAAGGATCAGAATTTTATAGATGCAGAAGTGCAAGCCTTGCTAGATAAATGGGCAGTAAGGTTTTCAGTCCTTCACCCTTCAGGTTTCCTCAGTCCCATTTTTGTAGTAGACAAAAAAGGTTGGGGTCATCGCTTAGTATTAAATCTAAAGGATTTCAATTCTTGGATTTTGTACAGGCATTTAAAAATGGAAGGGATTCAATTGTTAAGGGATATTCTTTTGGAAGGGGATTGGATGGTTCGTCTGGGCCTAAAGGATGCTTACCTATCGATCCCAGTGTTTCCCCCCCACAGGAGATTCCTTCAATTCCTTTGGAAGGGTCAATGTCTGGAATTCAATGCTCTTCCATTCGGTCTGTCATTAGCCCCTTGGTGTTTCAGGAAACTGTTGAGACCAGTGATGGAATGGTCATTTACCTCGACAATATTTTACTGATGGCTCAGAACCCTCAATCACTTCTGATTCATTTAGACTGGACTATCAGTCTGCTGCAGGATCTGGGTTTCCTTATCAATGTGCAGAAGTCACTATTGATTCCGTCACAAATTATAGAGTTTCTGGGTTTCAAGATAGTCTCGGTCCGTGCTCAGTTGATTCTGCCCTTGCAAAAGATTTGCAATATCAAAAGAGAACTGAGGATGGCTTTGGCCAGTCCGACTATTTCTCTGAGGAATATTGCCAGAATAGTGGGTCTTCTGGCCTCATCTATTCAGGCAATCTTCCCAGCTCCACTTCACTAACGTGCCTTGCAGAGACTCAAGATCAGACATCTACAACGAGGTCTGAATTACTCAGAGCTGATTCCTTTAACTGTGGAAGTCAGATCGGAGATTCTTTGGTGGCTCCAGCACATAGAAGCCAGTTAGCAAAAATCTTCAGCTGGCGGCCGGATCCTCTAGCACTCGTGACGGATGCTTTCCTTCAGGATTGGTCTCAGTTTCAGGGTTATGCCTTCCCTCCTTTTCTGTTGATCTCCGGGGTACGGTCTCAGGTGCGGAGACAGAAAGCAGACATGGTCCTGGTGACTCCATTTTGGAGAGCTCAACCTTTGTTTCCCATTGTACTGCAATTAGCTTGTGCTCGCCCGCTTCGCATTCCTCCTCGGCAGGATCTTCTTCTGAACCCGGAAGGGCATCAACATCCACTGATCCTATCAGGGAAACTGGCCTTAATGGCATGGTTGATTTCAAGTCGAGATGGAATTCCCCAGGCCTTTCGACTCAGTCTGCAGAGTTCGTCAAGCAAGCTTGGGCGTCAGGCACACATAAACGATATTCATCAGCTTGGCGCAGATGGCATAGTTGGTGTGATGGAAGGGGTGTTAATTCCGTGGAGTCGGATGTTGAACTGATTCTAAATTTCTTAGCAGAATTAGCAGGTTCAGCTCTGGTGTATAGAACTGTGAATAATGTCAGATCAGCTATTTCCGCTGGTCATGTTCATATTAATGGCAAACCAGTTGGTGAGCACCCTGTGGTCTGCAATTTTTTAAGGGGTATTCGTTTTTCCAATCCTCCCCAAACCAGATATTCTGTATTATGGGATGTGAACAATGTTTTGAGATTTTTGGACGCACGGCCTTCCAATAAATATTTATCTCGTAAACAAATTTCACCTAAATTGAATATGTTATTATGCTTGATTTCTTGTAAGAGGGTTTCAGATGTCAAGGCTTTGGATTTGGTTGGTGGGGTGTATTCTACTGAAGGTGTCACTTTTACTATTACCAGAAGAACAAAAACTAATTGCAGGTCAGTAACTTATCTAATGTATCCAGATAATTCAAAACTATGTATAGTTCAATGTTTGAAAGATTATGAAGTAGCTACTGATGAATTCAGGCAGTCTGCCAATGGTCAATTACTAATTTCTTTGCAAAAACCTTTTAAACCAGTCTCTTCTGCTACTCTTTCAAGGTGGATGAAATCGTTAATGAAGGAGGTAGGTATAGATACCAATCAATTTGGTGCTCACTCTGTAAGAGGGTCTATGGTTTCAAAATCTTATGCCTTAGGGTCTTGTTTAGAGGACATTATGAAGGCAGCTGACTGGTCTTCTGAATCTACGTTTCGAACATTTTATCACAAACCTATATTAAATGTTGCTTTGGTAGTGATTGAGCAACTTTAAACAAGCATAATCGGAGTCTCCGGTCCTGCCATAGAATAAACAAATTTCTAGCTTATGCATCAAGAATTTTCAATTCTATTAAGGACACGGAGGCGAGGATTATCCCTTCCATTTGATATATGGTGATGTCATGTATGAATAATATACCTATGTCATATGATGATTGTGGCTTTGATTACCCTCCCTATTTAAATATATTAGTCAGTTCAATGTTTTATTTTACTATTTTGACTGGCGTGAGATATTACCTTTTATTTTATGTTCATGGGATCTGAACAGAAGAGTACATTAATTTTCTTATTGTTGTTGGCTAGATGAAGACATCTTTAGACGACTCAGTTCCATGGAAGTTTCCTGGTATTTGGCTCCTGTTGAGCTCCTATATATCTAGATCAGTTTGGAAGTTCGTTGAGTCGGCGTCTACGCAAGAAGTTTCAGTTCGGAAGTTTTAAAGATTATCTGACTTTATCAAAGAAAGAGGAAGTGACTCTGGGTGCCATGGTATTTATGGACAGGGGTCATGGCTATTGATTGGAGCATGTGATTATATGCCAAGCATCATGGGATGCGTAGTTTTTTCGTTTACTGTTTACTGATTGGCTGCTGTGTTTTGGTCAGTAAAAAGAGAGATAGCATAATCCTCGCCTCCGTGTCCTTAATAGAATTGAAAATTCTTGACGCGTAAGCTAGAAAAAGGTTTATTTCCCCCAAGAAAAAAAAAACCCAATGGTTTGTGATCAGTTTTCAGGAACACTTGTCTATCCCCATAGGTAGCTGTGAAACTTCTCAATGACCCACTAGCAAGCATTAAGTTTTTTTTTCAATGACCGAATAGTGCAATTTCTCAGAGTACTCTTGATGCAAACCTAATTGTGCATTCATTTTTATATAGTCTTTCATGTCCCAGAGACTTCAGATCAGGAGGCCAGCCAGCTAGCCTTTGGAGTCACTTGGTTCAAGTGATGCCGGTCATTCCTTCTCACCCAGACAGGGGAGCAGCGGGGCAGCACTGCAAGTCAGGAGTCCAGCAAAGCAACAGTCCAGTATAGTGTCAGCCCGTCAGCAGAACAGCAGCCCTTCTTCCTGGCAGAGTAGTCACAGGTTGAGAAATATACTGAGTTGGTGGTGTCAGAGGTCCAGTACTTATACCCCGTTGAGCCTTTGAAATGGTGGAGGCTTCAAAGGAAGGCCTTTGAAGAGCACATAGGTCCTGCCCTTTATGTCCTGGTTCCAGACTTGCTACAGGGTTATATGCAGACCTTTGTTTGGGGACAGGACACAGTCTATTCAGATATAAGTGAGGCTGTGCCCAGCTCTTCCCTCCTATCCTCCCAGGATGGCCCATCAAGTCACACCTAAGATTCATTGTGTGTGGCTGTCTAAGGGGAATACACAAAGGCCAGCTGTCACAAACCCCAGACAAGTGATCTCAGACAGGCAGCAGGTGCCAAGTGGCTAAAGGAAGAAAATGCCAACTTTCTAAAAGTGACATTTCCAGAATTGCTATTTAAAATTCGACTTCATCATACGTTTTGATTTGAAATTGTGATTCCAGAGCCACCAAACTCAAAAAGTTTATCTCTTCACGATTGCGATTTACACCTAGCAGATGTTATAAATTAATCCTTTGGGACTTTTTCACTACCAGGATATGTAAAACATACACGTACATGTCTTGCCTTGTAAATACATTGCACCCTGCCATGTGGGTTGTCCAGGGCCTCCCTTACTGGTGATTTACATACTCTACATGCAGAAAATAGGAAGGTTTGGGCTTGGCAAAAGGGATATTTTGCCAGGTGGTAATGGCAATTTAAACCTGCAAACACAGACTCTGCAATGGCCTGAAACATGGTTAAAGGTCTACTTTTAAGTGGATAGCACAGTCAGTGCTGCAGGCCCACAACTAGTATTTCATTTACAGGCCCTGGGCACATGTAGTGCAGTTTGCTAGGGACTTATAAGTACATTACATATGCCAATTGGGGATAAGCCAATACTACCATGTTTAGAGCAGAGTGAACAAGCATGCTAGCACTGGTTAGCAGTGGTAAAGTACACAGAGTCCTTACGCCAACCAAAGCAAATTCAGTAAAAATAGGAGGAGGAAGGCAAAACATTTGGGGAGGACCCTGCAGAAAGGTCTGTTTTCTTACAATACCACTCCTAGGGCCAGATGTAGGAAAGTCCCAAATTGCGACTTGCAATTTGCAAGTCCCTGCAACTCGCAAATTGCAAGTCGCAATTTGGGATGCAGAAAGGTGTCTCAGACACCTTCTGCGAGTCGCTATGGGGTCGCAAAGACCCACCTCCTTAATATTAATGAGGTGGGTCGCTATTTGCGACCCCATAGCGACTCAGGGCACTCACGGGGATGGAGGCCTGCTGGGAACAGCAGACCTCCATGTCCGTGACTGCTTTTAAATAAAGCAGTTTTTTTTTTTCAAAGTGCAACCCGTTTTCCTTAAAGGAAAACGAGCTGCACTTTGAAAAATAAACCGAAACCTTTTGTTTCGGTATTTTTCAGGGCAGGTAGTGGTCCATGGGACCACTGCCTGCTCTGAAAAATTATTTTTTGGTCCAGTCACAAAGGGGAAGGGGTCTCCTGGGGACCCCTTCCCGTTTGCGAGTGGGTTACCATCCACTTCAAGTGGATGGTAACTGCGAGTCCATTTGCAATGCAATTGCATACCACTGCGACTCGCAAATAGGAAGGGAACACCCCTTCCTATTTGCGACTCGGAAATGCATTTTGCGAGTCGGTTCCGACTCGCAAAATGCATTTCTACATAGCAAAGACACATTTGCGACTCGCAAACGGCGATTTTCGCCGTTTGCGAGTCGCAAAGTCTTTGCTACATCTGGCCCCTAGTCCCAGAATACCGGCATCTACTGTCAAAACACATTTGAGAGCGGGATCATCATGCCTAAGCATTTTAACACTTGCCAACTGAGATTTCATTCAGATAAGTGCCTTCTTGCACTGCTCATTCCAACAAAGTTCAACACTTGTCTTCAATAAATTTGAGATAGGTCTAATCTTAGACCCATAATCCGAGATGAAACACAAGTAAAACTCACAGAGCCCAAGAAATAACTTAATACCAATTTTATCCATGGGAGGTGATGAATGAAAGATGGTAGTGACTAAACCTTGCCTAGGTTGAATCCCTGAGCTAGAAATAACATGACCCAAATAGTCAATGGTTTCCCTCAAGAATTTACATTTCTCTTTTTTCAATACAATCCCTTGGTGTTTTAATGTAGCGTTATGTGTCTGACAATCATGGGCATAAATCAACACATCGTCCTGAAACATGACTACTTTCTTTACTCCTCTGAATGTGAAAATCACCAGTTGAAAAACAGAAGCAACCAAAGCTAGACTGAATGGCATTTGACAGTACTGATACGTACCCCATGGGGACACAAAAGCAGTAAAATGTTGAGATTCTGGCTCCAACTCAATCTGTGATATGCAGAGGGCTGGTCAAGTTTGCTGAAAGATTTAACTCCTGCAGCTGTAGTCAACATCTCATTTGTCCTTGGAAGGGGATGTGGATCAACTCAAATCTCCTTGTGGAGAGTGCAGAGGTCCACAAATACCCTCAAGTCCCCATTCCTTTTACATGCAACAACCGAAGGGGAAAGCCAACGTGATGATCCTACTAGTTCTATGATACCCCTTTTCACAAAGACTCCAACTTTTTTCCTATGCGATCTCTCACACGAGAATTACACATCTGAGTTTGACGATTATTGTACTATCTTTGATTCTTATTTTATGTTTGAAACCATTTGTCTTTCCAAGTTCTCCTAAGAAAACACTGGGAAATTGGTTTAATATTTCTTGAACCACACTAGTGTTCCTAATAACCAGCACTTATTCCTTCTGTCCTGGTCTCAGTACTATGCTAAATAGATCATAATGGAACCAACCCAGGGTGTCCTGATCTTTAACTGCCACATACACTTTACCCTGAATTCACCCTACTGTAATTTCCAAAACATCTTCAAAGTAGCCTAATAATTCAGTCCTACATCCTACATAGGAAACTGGTGAGCGATCAAGAGGCAATAATTGTCTGTTCCTCCAAGTGGATTGAAACAGCTCCTGCAAAATCATGGTGATTCTCACAGAGGAATCAACTAGTAAATGCAGCACTTTATTCCCAACCTGAATAAAGGAGTCCACAAACTCAGACGGCTCTCCACTTTTCACTGTCACCGGTGGCTAGAACCATATCTTGCATTTCATTCATTATGTCCTCAGAATCACTCTCTTTATCCCCTGAAACAACTGCCACATTCCCTCTCGCACATTTAGATCCGTGACATACTTTAGCAAAATGTCCCAACTTATTGCACGATCTGCAGCACACATTTCTGGCCGGCCTGATGCTGATTCCCACATCTGAAACAAACATTAGTGTGTTTAGAAGCACATTCGCTTAATTGGACGAGTTTGCCTGCTGACATTTTTTCCCAATGTTATTTTCCTCCTTATTATGGACGGGGGTCACATGTTCACTCAATTTATCATTCAATTCCTCAGCTGATTTAAATGATGTTTCAATACTCTTAGCTATTCTACTAGTTTCTTCCAATGTGGGGTTTCCTAAAGAAAGTAGATTTTGGTGTATGTTTTTATCTGTTCAGTGATAAATAAACTGGTCGTGAATAAGCTGGTCGCAAACATTTTCAAATTGACACTCAGCCATCAATCTGCAGAAAGCATCCACATCCTCACTGGGTGTTTGGGCTCCCTGAGAAAAAGTATGGCTTGATACAAATAAACTTGGTTGAACATCACATCTAATCTTTAGTTTTTTAACTGCTTTCTTGAATTCATCCATCACTCCACCCGTAAGGCCACACCCGGAAGATGTTTAAATGTAGACCTTCCTTCAAAACCCAATGAGTGAAGTATAAAAAATATCTTCAGTTCTGGTCTAAATCTTGATGCCCCAATACCTCCTAGATATGTTTCAAATGCTTCAAAACACTGTCTCCAAGGAACAGGTGGTTCCCCTGGCATGTCCAGCAATGGTGGTGGTGGGTTAACTGACTGCGTGATGTACAACCGTACTGTTAAATAGATATTCATCGAAAAAAAGCAAAGCAAAGATTCAAAATAGTGGCAACTCCAACCTCTTTACATAAATAGTTTCCTCGTTATGAACCAAACTTGTACAGGACTCGGTTAAACATGCATATTATGACACTATTAAACAGGTGTGTAACGAATATTTAAAATGTAGTCTAAACTCTAGTTGTCAGCTGGATTTTGTTAAGGTGTTCACATCACCTTGTAGTATGTGCTTTTGACACTAGTGTACTATGTGGTGCGCACATCAGTGTATCAAATGTGCAACACAAATTAAATGCAAGTGTACATTTTATCATAAAAATTAATGTTCAGGTGTGCACATCACCGTATGGTCTGTACTGAATAAATAATCCAACACGTTGACCCTTTTCAAAATAAATATAACAGTGCTTTAAATGGGCCGGTACTCTCCGGTACTGAGTACCGGCACTTTTTTATTTTGAGAGGGAGAGTACCGGCATATCTCAAGAAAAACTTAATACTTTAAATTGGAGAGTACCGGCACTTCTCAGAAACAAGCAGGTACTCTATTGCAGAGTACCTGCACTTCTATTTTTCCATTTAAAGCACTGCCTGTATATGTTCTTAGTCCATCGCGCTGGGAGGACTGGAAAATGTAATGCACACTCACACTTGTTGAACTGCAATGAGCTTCTTACCCACCTCTCCATGCTGTGGACTACATTTGATAGGTTAGCGTTAATATTATTGGGCCGTTTTATACAGTGCGTCAATGTCGGAAACTGACAAAAGATTTCCCCTACTTTCTGTTCCTGGGACACAGAGCACATGATGTAGGAAACGCTAGTAGGAGAAACTGATGACTGGGCTATTCTCTGGATTGCGTCAGTTTAGGAAACTGAAGAAAACCTATCGCTGTGCTTAGTTTCTGAAACACAGGTCACGAAACGTTGGAACATAGGCAGGATAATTATGGCCTTGAAGTCAGTCCTGTTTCCTGTTGGGGAGTGGTGAACTTAAGGGTGCCTCGACTGCATTTTTTTTTTTAAATTAGGAAACATGCAGACTGAAAATACAATGACCTTACTTTTTTGTACACTGAGTTTTCAAGACATGACTCCTAAATTGAGTATGCCAAAAATATGTTCTGAACATGGCTTGTGTGAAATTACCATTTATTGTAGCCATTTCAGCCATATTTTTTATCTTCTTCAAAGTTTTTGGGACATAGCAGGCTAGAACAATTTTCCACAGTTAATTACCAAAGAATTCCTCAAGAAACAAAAGCTGGAATCAATGTAAGGTGTAAGCAATTACCCGCATGTCTTCTGGTAAAATCCAGAACTGTTTAAAATGCTCCAGAGATGGATATACTGTAGGCAAACCACTTTCTGCACGTTTTACTCATTGGAGAGCATTGCTACAACCATGGTTAGAAGGTGGGGGGGGGGAGAATCTGTGCTTTTATCTGCAGCAATCAAGAAGCCTCACTTTTGGTATGGATAGCTCCTGCATGTGAGAAACGACAAGGTATGAAAAATGTGGGAACTGGGGAACATTTTGGATTAATGGTATGCTTTGAGAAAAGAATAGGCTCAGATGAGAACATGTGATACATTGCCCATATAATAGGGGAAAGGGTGTGGCGGTAACTGCCTGAGCGGCCTACTTCAGAGTGGGTGAGAAGCAGGTTTGAGTCTCGGCGTCCACCCAACATCCTGTGATTCTGGGCGAATCACTCAATGTCCCCTTGCCTACAATTCAGCACCTTGAGACATTCACTGTGCTTTACAAATCCTGGATTCTTATTACCACAGTTTGGATAGCTCTATAGAGGCATAACTAAACCTGACAAAGACATGCTGTAATGTGTTTGATCTAAAGTTAGCCAAGAACGTTTAGATTTACTAAAATATTATGTATAATATACTTATAGAGACTTTCAGCCAACCATCTTCATCCATTAGTCTCTTATGGTGTAATTAACATTCTCCTCCACCCACCACAGCATACAGCAAATGACAGTGTGTCAGCCCAATTCACCATTAGCCAACTTCACGAGTTATGGCATTTTGCTCTTTCACAAGCAGCACATCCACGCACAAATTGCCAATGAAAAATATGGCAAAGTGTGCTTTTTAAGACCAAAAAGATATTTTAGCTGTGAGCGAATGTGTTTTTTAGGTTGATGAGTTCCCACCAGCTTTCCCAACAATAAGTGCTGCTAAAAACAAACACTGCTAACGTGAAAGGCTTGTGGCCAATGCAGGACCTATCTGTGTTTGTGCTCTCATGTTTACTTTCTCGAGTTATATTGCATTTGTCACCCAGTCTTTGTTTGCAGAGAAGTGAAAGAAAAAAGCACAGAGTGGGCGGGAGGTGGGAGGTAAAGACTAGCGCCACGTCCTTTAAATCTTGGTCCTGAAACATATCCTTGGCACATTCAATACAGCAGCGTAAGCTTTGCAGATTTTATGATACAATTTGGAAAACAGCCCAGGAGCAATCAAAAATGAAATCACATCCCAAAGCCTACTAATGCATATTAATCTTAATATGAATGAAAATGTCACTATGTCATGTTTATGTGAAATTCAAATCATGGTTCTGCTTCTCTGAGAATAGGGAAGCTCATCAGCAACTTAGTGAAATTACTTTCTGGCAATATATTATTACTTACACCATTCATTGTGTCACTTCACATAAATAACCAATGTGTCAACAGTACAGAGCCAACACAAAGGACAGCTGCATTCAGTCACACTCAAAGTATTTCAATCGCTAACAGTAGGCCGACTTCTAACACAACGTAAATAAATGAGCCCAAGGTCGGATGTAAATGTAAAGTAGCAGAGTTTTTAAGCTTCGCTCCTCCTTAAATAAAACCACGTCTTCTGACGTAATTAGTTAAATGCAGTGTTTTCCCAAACATGTCTTTTTGTTTCTGAGGAGTAGGCATTCAAATGAGGCCTTATATATGTATTAGTATTATTCTTTACTCTGGGATTGACCCTACGTTGGTGATGGACGTTCTGTGAGTTCTTTGGGCGGTGTGTCGACATGCCTTCACACATATCTGGGAATGTCCTCTTTGGAATATACTGGCACTTCAAATGAGCCGACACATACACTTTACCGCTGTAAACCTTTAATCTCAAACGGGCCTGTGGACTATTTGGGCAGACTTCCCAGTTTCCTTTAATCTGGACAAAGGTCTTTCTGACAAATGACCAATTGATGGAAGCAATTATGTTAAAACCTGTAAAGTAATGTAAGTATGTGTGTCATTTTCACTGATTTTGTTGGTGTATTATTTTAGAAGCGTCCTTTCAAATATAGGGTACGTGATTGAGTTTATGGGGGTTATTACAACCGTAATACGGCTGGTGGTATATCCGTCACATTTGGGACGGATTAACACCTCCTCCAAAGTTGTAATAACCCCCTAGGTAATGGTAACAAACCTTTTCTATTCTGACTTTATGCAGTGTAGTTTTCGAATACCTAACAGTATGGATATTTTTTCCAAAATGTCTACTCCTGTTTTAAAGCTAATTTCAGACTTTTCAGGGATTTACAAAAATCTCAAGAATGTTCCAGCGAAAAGACAGCAATCTTGGATTTCCTTATGTTTTCTAGTGCATGAACTTTACTCATGTAACATGATGATGGAGTAACCAAGCGTCTTATTTTATGTTCATGAAGTGCATGTTTTGCGAGTGCTCCCTACTACAAGGACCCACTTCATGAACAAACAATTCCCCAGACAAGAAGGCAGCAGGCCAGCACAGCAGGGCAGCAGTTCCTTTAGAACCGCAGTCCAGCAGAGTGACAGTCCTTCTAGTAGTAGAGCAATTCTTTTTTCCAGACAGAGTATCCACAGGTTCAGAAGTGTTCTGAAGAGTTGGTGACTGAGGTCCAATATTTATACCCAGTTGAGCCTTTAAAAGGGGGAGGGAAGCTTCTAGAAGTTTCCATTTGAAGCCCCCAGGCATCCTGCTTCCCTGCCCAGTCACCAGACTATCTACAGGGGGTTTGCAGCCCTTTGTTTTGGAGGCAGGACACAGCCTATTCAGCCTATTCAGGTATAAGGGGTGCTTTGCCTAACTGCCGCCTCCCATCCAGCTAGTGATGGCCATCCAGGCACACCTAAGCTCTCTATTGTGTGCGGCTGTCTAGGCGGAATACACAAAGCACAGCTGTCGGTTATCCACAATAATGTGGCAAGAGACAGGCTACAGGCACTGAAGGGCTAAGACAGGAAAATACCAACTTTCCAAAAGTGACATTTTCAGAATTGTAATTTAAAATATGATTGTACCATAATTTAGGATTTTAAATTAGATTCCAGACACACCAAACATGAACTGATTACTTTTTCTCATTTGTAACTATGCTTATGAAACGTAATAAGGTAATTCCAATGTTATCCTATGGGAAAAGTAGGAGTTTCAGTACTGAAAAATGAATTTAATAGTTTTTCACTATGAGGACATGTAATCCATAAAGGTACATGTCCTGCTTTTTAAATACATTCTCTCCTTCCCCCTGGACTGTCCAGGGCTTATCCTAGGGGTAACTTATATTTATTAAAAAGAAAAGTTTGGACCTGGTAAAAGGTGGACTCTGTCAGGTCTACATGACAGTTTAAAATACACAGGCTGCATTTTCAGGCCTGCGACATGTTTAAAGGGCTACTTAAGTGGGTGGCACAATCAATGCTGCAGACCCACTAGTAGCACGGACCTATAAGTAAATTAAGTCTGCCAATCTGGTATAGCCAATGTTACCATGTTTCTAAGCAGAGAGCACAAGCACCTTACCACTGGTTAGCAGTGATAAAGTTTATGGAGTGCTAATGACAGCAAAAATGAATACAGCAAAAATGGAGAATTGAAAGCAAAAAGCCTGAGGATTATCCCACCAAAGGGCCAAATCCAACAAGAACGTTAGTCTTATAGTGATGGGGGGTTGAGGTACAGTTTTCTCCAAAGTACAACTACAGGGCTCTAGAAAATGTCTACAGTTCTCACACCATCTATGGGGTTCTAAAAGCAATGTGAACATCATAGGGAGGAATCAGGCTGAGGTGCAAAACAATCTGTGCAAGCAAATAGCATAACCTATAGGTCAGTTTGTATCATATCTTGAGCAAAAAAGGTTCAAATTGACAATCAGTAATCTCGCTTACATGCAGGATAATATATTTCCCTTATTTCAGGTCTCATATGACCTATTTAGTTGGATGCAATTCAGGCATGGTGATGCAACCTTTCTAGTAGCAGAGTCAGTACCTTAGCCAGCTCAATCATGTTTTTCTTGGATTTTGCAGAGGAGTTAAGCATAGCATGGTTGGTTTCAGCAGCAGTTGCCTTTCTATGGCAGTCGCGTCCTGCAGGCCAGTTAAGTCATCCGCAATGGTGATGTTTTCGGGCCATGTAAAACTCACAGCATGTCGAGGCTGTGGCACAACAGGTCCCTTTGATCACATCGAATTGATGCCTAAAGGCACACTGTGGATGGAGCTTTATGATATTTTATGCAGCTCAACACAGAAACCAAGCATGGACGCTGGATGATTCCTTGTATCTAAGGTTGGTGCCAGCAAGTCTGAGCTTCTGGGTACTCCACATGCCAGGAACATGGCTACAGCTTCTAGTGTCATCTTATGGATTGACGTGGTAGTTTAAAAAGTACATACACAGGCTGCAATGGCAGGTCTGTGACAAGACTAAAGGGCTACTTATGTGGGTGGCACAATCAGTGCTGCAGACCCACTGGTAGCATTCAATTTATAGACCCTGGGCTCATGTAGTGCCGCTTTAGTACAGACTTATAAGTACATTAAATATGTCAATTGGATATAAGTATATGTTACCATGTTTTAAGCAAAGAGCACAAGCACTTTAGCTCTGGTTAGCAGTGATAAAGTGAACAGAGTCCTAAGGCCCCAGACCAGCCATATATCGGGGCACTCTGTTAACAATGTTCAACTTTATTGCCCGTTTTTTGCTAATTCCTGCTGATGCCACATGTTATTGAATTGGTATGGGCTCACATATGAATAGCCGAATATGATTTGCCAGGAAGCCCTGGAAATCCTTACAATGACACTGGATAGAAGAGTAAGTGAGAAGGAGACAGAGTGAGAGTTAGAGGCAGGCAAACAAATTGAGGGAGGCAGAGATAAAGAAACAGAAAGGAGTGAGATAGACAGATAGGATGATTGCCTTCCCAGGAGGCCCCTTGAAGGATGAGACCCTATGCAGTTTTCCACTTTGCTCTTTCCTTAAAACATCTCTGGCAGCTTCTCCTCTGAGACAGTATCTCTTTCCACAGAGAAAATTGGTCCTCACAACATTTGACAAGCTCATTTGAATGTCAATGATATTGTTTGAACTGGGACTGAAAACCAGGCAATTATTGTACAGAACTCTGTCATGAGGAGGGTTATAATCCCTTCCTAGATCTGCAGTTGGGAGTCAATCTTATGATCTAGAGGGGTTATATACAGTGTTGTTGTTCATGAAAGGGACATTCATTGGAATTTTTGTACATTTTTTTGGACTTCCTGAATCCTATTGAGTAATATATTAGATTTTAACAGTACAGAGTTGTCTTATTCATTAATTGAAGACTGGATAATATGTATGCATACTATATCTAAATAATTCCTCTAGAAGCATTTTTAAGTGAAACTTTCTAAAGGTGCCATTCATAAAATGTAATAGAAAATTCAACTTCACCATAAAAGAGGATTTATCATTACAGTTCTAAAGACACCAAACATGACCTACTTGTGTGTTCCAATTTGGAAGTTCTTAGCTTATTAAATTTAATAAGGTGACTCTAATGTTATGCTATGGAAGAAGTAGGCCTTGCAATATTGAAAACCAAATGTAAGAATTTGTCACTGTCAGAACATGTTAAATGTAAAGGTACATTTCCCACCTTTAAAACACATTGCACCTTGCCCTGTAGGATGTTGAGGAGTGACTTACATGTATTAAAAAGCAAGAGTTGGGCCTGGCGAAAGGTTTATTTTGCCAGGTTCAAATGATAGTGTAAGATTGCATACACACGCTGCACTGGCAGGCCTGAGGCATGTTTAAAGGGTTGCTTAAAAGGGTGGCACAATCAGTGTTGCAAACCCACTAGTACCATTTAATGTATAGGCCCTGGGCACATGTAGTACCACTTTAATAGAGACTCATAGGAAATTCACTATGCCAATTGGGGCCAAGCCAATGTTACTATGTCTAAAGGAGGGACCACACACTTTAGCACTGGTTAGCCCTGCTAAAGTGCTCAGAGTCCTAAGGCCAACAAAACAAGATACAAAATATGGAGGAGTAAGGCAAAAGGTCTGGTGGAAGACCACTCTAAGGCTGACTAGTCTAACAGATAAAATTTGATTTTACCTTGAATTGAGTTTTGTCTATCTATCAAAAACAGAACTTAAAATATTTTCTAGCTATTATCAAACCGAAATTAGCACTCTAAGTTTCTGTATAGAAGCAGCTAGTCTCCCCACAGTGAAAATAGCCGTTAGGCTTTTTCACTGTAAGAAAATGTGTAATGTTAAATGTTTACATATCCTATGTTTACATACCATGCACTCTATCTTTGTGAACATCAAGGTCTACCATAGGGTGACTTATTATTATTTTTAAGGAAGATTTATGTCTACATTTATTTTGACAGGTCAAATTGGCAGTTTTACAACTGCTCTGCCAGCCTACAGTGGTAGGCTTGAGGTCAAGTTTGTTGTATCACTGCAGTGGGTGGCACAATGTGTGCTGCAGCCCACTGGTGACATTTCAGCTGCAGGCCCTGGGTACCCTTTGAACCATATAGTAGGGCTTAATAGGTAAGTTAAATGTGTCAGTCATGTATATACCAATTTCATCATGTTTAAGGGGCAAAAGCACTTTACCACTGGTTAGCAAATGTAAAGTGCTTAGAGTTCTAGGGCCAACACAGGCATAAATCTGGGGAATACTACACAAACTTTGGTCATTTCCAACATGTCCCCCTTGCAGAAGGTAGTGAAAGCTACCCACCCACATGGGAGTTCTTGCTAAGGTAGAAAACCTGGAAAGACCGTCAGCATTGGCTCAGTCAGTCCCAGGACTGTGTTCAATTGTAATGTCCATTCCCTTTAGGGAAATGGGCCATCTCAGCTGTTTAGGATTCTCACCCCACATTTGCATTAGCCATTTAAAAGGTCTGTTGTCTTTCTGAACTTGAAAATGAGTCCCAAATGGGTATAGTCTCAGTTTCTTCAGGGTCTGACCAATATTATTGCCTCCCTTCCAATTGCACTCCACCTTTGTTCTCCGAGAAGTAGCTGCCTACTGATGAAGGCTACTGGTTGGTCTAGGTGCTCATCATTCAACTGTGGCAGAATATCTTCAATTCGATGCTCTGAAGTATCTGTCTGCACAAGGAACTCTCTTGAGTGGTCAGGTGCCTGTTGCACTGGCACTGAATACATGGCTTCTTTCAAGGTGTCAAAAGCCTTCTAGCACGCCTCTGTCCATTTCACCTTTTTGAGCTGCTTTTTGGAAATCAGGTCTGGTTAGCAGGGGTAAAATGAACTGAGTTCTAGGGTCAACAAAGTCAGTCAAGGCAAATCACTGGGGAAATAGCATGCAGAAAATGAGTATTTCCAACAATTCCCACAACAACACAACTACATGAACACTTATTATTGCATCAACATTTACAAATGGGTACATAGACACCATATCATTGACACTGTTGACACTGGAATGGTAAATCTAACCCCTTTTATGCCCAACACTTTTCCCAATGTAGATTAGACTGGAGTTTAAATAGTAATCTAATCCCTTAAATGTTCAGCACCTTCCCTAAAATAGCTTAGATTGGAGAAGAAATACTACATGCAACCCCTCCTATATCTAACGCTTTCTCCAATGTAGCTTAAATTGGAATGGTAATAATTAATCTAACCCCTTCAATGTCCAACACCCTCCCTAATGTAGCTTAGAATAGTGTGGAAATAGTAAATGTAACCCTTTCCATATCCAATGTTTTCCCCAATGCAGCATGGGTTATAGTGGATTTCATAAGTCTAAGCTTTTAAATGTGTAAAGTGTTCCCTAATGCAGTGCAAAAACAACAAGGTGATGGATGGAATGCTTGAATTAATCTCAGCCACTTGAAATTCGGGCTGGAAACAGATCCCAGGATGCTTGTTTCCTGTCTGGGGAGGACCTGGCCTTGCAGTTTGGGCTGGACTGTTTTCATGGGGAGCAGAGTCAAGACAAGACTAAGGCCCTCATTATGAGTGTGGAGATCCTGCCCTGCCACGCCGGCGGTGGCAGTCAGACCTCCGACAGCGGGACAGGACCGCCAAATTATGATGGCGGCAGTGAACTGGCTGCATCACAGCCAGTTCACTGCCTGTACCGCCGGGGCGGTGGGACCGCCTGGCCGAAGGTTGACCACCTTTGACCCGGCGGTTCACCTAACACCGCCCGTATTATTATGGTATTACGGCAGCCTGGCCACAAAATCCCTGGCGGAAAGGATACTGGTGAGAGGAATTCAAATTCCTGTCACCACAAAAGGACTCCCCAACCCCCTGACCCCATCACAGGCCCCCCACACCCTCAAGCAGCGAAGCCCCCCGGTCCCCATAATGATACCCCACCCCCAATCCATGCATGCACATATCATACTTACATACATCCACGCACACATCCATGCTCACTCATTCATACACACATACACACACGGCCACAACACCCCCCCTCCCAGCATACACACATGCATACTCCCCCGACCCCCCACATACACGCATTCACACATGCACACATACACTTGCACACACACAAACATACAAAACACCCCCCCACCCTCCTCCATTCACACACACACACACACACACACCCATTCTCACACACAACACTCAACACCCCCCTGTCGGCCGATCACCTTACCTGGTGGTCACGGTGGTCGTCTGGGAGGGAACGGGGTCCATGGCGCTTGCTCCACCGCCAGCACCCCACCAACACAACGCCACCACTCCGTTTACAGTGTTGTAATATGGCGGATGGTGTTGTGGTGACGTGGTGGTGGAGCAACCTCCACTAGACCGCCAGTATGGCTGCTGGCGACTTTCTGACCAAATTGTGGTGGAGAGCAGCCAGCATTCATAATATGGCAGTCTTCAGACCGCCAACACTGGGGGTCATATGGCGGGCGTGAGTTCAGCGGTCTACGGAATAGACCGCCAAACTCATAATGAGGGCCTAAATTGCATACGGCTGGTTCCAAATTGGGGTGACATGGTGGGCAAAACAACAATGGATTGGGATGCAATCCAGAGAGATTACCAATGGCTAAGATTATTTGAACATTCCATCCATCACCTTGTTTTTTAGCATTCTATAACGTAGGGTACATTGTAATGGGGGTGATAAATACTATTGATGTAATATGGATAAAAAATGTAATGTGGGGTGTAGTGTAATGTTTGTATGCTTTTGGAAATAATATGTACATTTTTTTTGTTATGTTTGTTTTTACATTTTACAAAAAAAATGCAAAGCCCTGGAATTACATTGTTTATTTTTAACATATAATTTTATTATAAGTACACGGTTTAAAACTTTTTATTAATTAATTGCATTTATTGCACATTTGTTTGTAACTTTTTTAAACATGTTTAGTTGTATATGTATATGCTCCTTTTTATGTGATGGTGTATGTTGGTTTTGAATAGGTATTGTCTACTTTGTAGAATCATTTAAAATTATGTTACTTTTATATCTTTTGTATTTTGGTTTTACTATTATATATAATTTAAACTAATTAGTAAAAATAATTGACTTAATATTTATAAATAAATGTGTTTGGAATGTTTGTTGTTAGAGTTATTTTGTTAGTATAATAGATTGTTTACAACAGTGTTCTTGCTATGGATTCTACGTAGGGTAGACTTTCTTGGTAATAAACATTTATACTTTGCTTTGTGGTATTTCATACATTTCTTTGGCTTGTTTGGATATTTTAGAGTTTTATTTGGGTATTGGATTGTTCTATTTTAAGTTGTTGGTAGCGTTGCTCTTTTGTTTAGGGTTTCTAGGAATTGATAATGGGTAGGGTGGCTTCAGCCTGGAAGGCGTTGTGCTAGCCTTTCACTAAGTAGTTTGCTTTGGTGTGATCAGCCATCGTGCTGTCATAGATGTTCCACAATGGCTTTTGATACTTGAGTTGGTGCCTGTGGCTGGAATTTTGAAGTCTGCCAACCGATGTACCTTTGTGTAATTGGTAGTACGGGGATTAAATAAAGAGGTTATTGGGATTCGTTTTTCTGTAACTGATACATGTGTTAGGGCTTTTCATTGTATAATTTTGTAGGCAAAGGGGACATTTGTTGAGTATTCTACACTCAGGGCCTCATTATGTGTTTGGCTGTAGGACCACCATAGTGGTGGTAGCCAAAAGACTACCATGTTCGCGGTCAGATAGACCGCTGTATTAGGGGTGACACAGACAGGACTGACAAAAGTCTGCCAAATATCCAACACTGCCAGTTCTGCGGAGGGCGGGAAATGAGTGGTCCGACCACAAGTACTGACAGCCCGTCAACCAACCTCTGAAACTATTACAAGTACAAAGTTGCAGTGGCGGTCAGCCATGGCAGTCCAAACCATGGCGGTTTGTTGTCAACAAAGTAAAACACAACACCACATTAGATGGATTTGAAAACAACACAGCTGACACATTGCCACACCCGACACACCTGCAAAGCACATCATAAAACACACCCCTTCACAAACCACAATTCTTTGCATCTTCAATGCCAAACACCCAAGCCAGAGCACATCAGAAAATCACCAAACGATAGATTAGGCACCCCCCAAAACTTTCCCTAAGCACATATCCCATATCCTCAATACACTCCTCTTTGCAATCACATGCATTTGCACTTCCTAAACCCATTAATTCACCATCACCTGTTCATTTCCCACCACTTATTTTTTAATCCCCACCATGTCATCCCAGAAAACTCCCTGTTTCACTGAAGATGAGTTAAGAGTCATGGTGGATTAAATCATTAGGGTAGAGGCACATCTATTTGGAGCCCAGGTCCATCACACTACTATCACCAGGAAAATGGGAATGTGGCAAAGGATAGTTGACAGAGTGAATGCTGTGGGCCCCAAACCACACACAAGGGACGACATCAGGAAGAGGAGTAATGACCTCAAGGGGAAGGTCTGTTTCATGGCACCCAGGCACCAGCTGCATGTCCAGAAGAATGGCGGTGGGCCCCCACCTCCTCCCTTGCAACTCACATCCTGGGAGGAGAAGGTCTTGGTCATCCTGCATTCAGAGGGCTTGACAGGAATACCTGGGGGATTGGAGTTGGATAAGTCACAACACAAAAATATCACCAAAATGTATTGTCATGCATGCTCACTGCATACCTTTTGCTAACTTCGCTGCCAAACCACTCAACAGCCCAGTGTCCACCTGTCTATCTACCCCTTTCTGGCCTCCAACATGTTGCGCCACAGGCAGGAGTGTGACAGCATTATTTATTGTCTAACAGATACCTTCATGCATTGTAGTATTTCATTTGTCATGTAGGACTGAAATAGCAATGAGGAACATGACACTTAGGCACTGATTGTGTAGATAGTGATGTTGCTTCTTATTGGACAACATGTTGCAGCCTTTCTATTCTTCTTGCAGGTTCTGTGTCTCTCTGACATGCAAGGTACATATGGGTATCACAGACACACTCAGATGATGTCATTGTAATACGTGTCAGACATTAGTGGTGACTATCCGGGGACTGACTGATTCATTGTTGTATGTATTCTGGAAACATCTCTCCCTGGTATACTGGACCTGACGTCAATGCTGTTCCTTTCAATGACACATGTGAGGCCTATCAGATTGACATTGATACCACCTCCTTGACTTTATTGGGACAGGTGTCACTTTTTGAACTGAACATTGTTGAAATGTGGCCATTGTAACATGGGTATTTCCGTGTCAACTACCTCAGGATGTTTCACTTTTGTATCTGCGATAGCTCGATTTCATTGGCATCATCACAAATTGTTGGCACTTCATGTATGTGCAGATGTGTGAAATATGGAAAGTTACTTTGCCAAGCGATTGTTTTGTTGGTTGCAAGTGAACTGAGGTCTGCAGCATGAGGCACAGCTGTGAGGATGGAGAGATCACCTTGTTGTTGCATGTTTATTGTGACTGCAAGACTTCAGCAATGCACTTGTAGTTGTCTAGGATCCTGATTAGCCTGTGGGTAACTTTGGTAAGTCCAATTGGCATGCATGCATATGGTATGGTAAATGAAAGAGCCACTTTGATTAAATAATTTTATGGAGCCTACTTGACATGATGGTATTGTTTGACAATCAGAGTTGTGATTGAGGTATTATGATGTATATGTTGTGACCCTATTTCTCATTCTTTTTGCAGCATCAGCCTGGGCAGGTGAATGAGATGGGGCACAGCTGAGTGGGGAAGCATCTGGCCATGGGACCTTGGGTCAAGATACCCCCAACAAAGAGGAACCCATTGGCCTGCAGGGCGAGGGGACTGCACGGGGGAGACAGGATCAACATCCTCATCATCAGATTCCTCCTCCAGTGGCCACTCCCTAGTGGTGGCAGACCCATTGGGGACCCCCCAGTACCATTCTTGTCTACCACCCCCTGTTTTAGCACTACCCTTCCTATTGCTGCCTACCCAGTTGGCCATGCGTGCTCACCCAAGAGGGTGGGCATCTCCTTTGCCACAGGCACCTCTACCCCAGCCCCTGTTACCACTGCTGCCCTCAGTGAGCAGGCTATTGAGAATAATCTCTGTGGGTCAGACTGCCATTGTGAATGCCATCCAGGCATTGGCAAGTTAGCTACAACAGACTAATGCATTCCTGGAAGGCATTCATGGTGCAATGGCTGGCTTACAGAGATCTTTTCAGGCTCTGGCCTCCACACTGATGTCAGCCAGTCACCCCCCAGCTTCTGTCCCCCCTTCACCTTCTGCTTCCAAATCTAAATCTCCCTTCCCCTACCTACCCAAAGCACACAAACAGATCCTCATGCATCCTCAACAGATAAATGTGGTGCACACAAACAGAAGCACCACAAGACACACCGGCATGCACACAAACAACATCCAGCCACAGACACAGCACCACTCACAACCGGCCCTGACACCCCTACCACCCCAAGCATCACATACACAACATCAAGCCTACCTACAGATATCACCGCAACAGTCACTGACACAGCCACCACACCCATCTTACCCACAGACACCACCCCAGCAGACCCTAAGACAAGTGCCACACTCGCAGACATCATAACTACAGACACACCTACATCTACATCTACCACATCTACATACCTGCAGTCACCACCCCAACAGACAACCATCCACCCACCCACCACGGCATCCCCTAGCACCTCCACCCCCATAAACCCAAGACACATAAATGCCCTCACTTACCCACCCAACAGACATGCATGACACACAATCATACCTTGCTTAAACATGCACCCAAAACATCCACACCTGCACAGCCTACAACCACTCGCTCAACCTCCAAATTCTGTCCCCTCTCCTGATGAGCATCCCCATGTTGCCAAAAAACTCTTCCTGTGTGACCTTGGCCTTACCCATGTTCTCACCACCGGAACCATACCCAGAAGGACCCCTCCCAGACCTCACTTCATCCCTTCCACCTCCACGGCCTTCCCGACCCCCCCTGCAAGTAGCCATTCCTCCCCCTGAAGGAGCCCTTCCTTTCCAAAAAAAAGACTACCCCTCCCCCGCCCAAATCCGATCCCCCCAATAATCTCTGAGGTGCCTGCCTGCTCCCTTGATGTTCCTTCCTGTGGAGGTTACATGGCAGTCAGGAGTCAAGTTGGGGCACAACAGTGTGCCATTATTAGCATTTGTCATGGACTGGCCAATGGCCTATGGACACATTTAATATGTCTTATTAAAAAACCCAACAGTTGTTTTGTTTTGGGTACACCTTTGTCCTGCAATTCCTTTTCCAGCTTTCTGTTGTCCCTGAGTGACATTGGTTGAGTGACTGTAGTTATGTGTGTTTGAGCCTGCTTGCTGCTCCAGTTGCTGTTGTTGTTGTATTTGTATATCTGGGCTGTTTACTGGTGGTGTTGTTTGTGTTGCATGCAACTTCGATAGGTATGTGTGTTGTATGTGTGGGCTCGTAATATGGTGGCCTACTCCACCAGACTTTGCCGGTCGTACTGCCACCAAAATGGTGACAATGGGAACGCCAAACATGTAATGAGGCTCATAGTGTTGATTTTTGGTGGTTTCTCCAAAAACTCTGGTTGAAATGATAGCAACAGCCCTGTATGTCTTTGTGTAGATAGGGTTTTAATGTTGAGCTTGTTGTACTAGTTCAAATTCAGTAGTACTTTTCTGGTGGTAGTAGATGTTAGTTTTTTCTGTCATTTGGGTTGACAATTGATAGTATGTACCACTTTTTTTAATAAGAAGTAGTGCATAACCTCAAGGTATGTCTGTGTTGTGGAATTCACCACATAAGGTATTTATGTTTGAATAGTGGAGGGCCCAAATCAAATATGCCACCCATCATTCAAATCTAGTTTGTGTTAGTCTCAGCAGGTAATTTCTGTAACATATGTTATTATTCTCATGTCATTGGTAGTGGTTCATACATGAGGAGGGGTCCTTTACTAGATATAGTATTTGGATTGGGTGGAGTATCTATGTCTTGGAAACTTTTAGGAGCAGCAGGGGGTTCTGCTGTAGACTTTCTGGTATGTTCTAGCAGCTCTGTTAGATTTGGGATACCTGGTTAGTTACATTGTGAAGCAGTAAGGAACTTTTTTTTTTATTGTTCCCGTAGGTTCTAAAGCCTTCTTCGCTAAAATCTTGCAAACCATTTCTGACTTCTATTGCTCTCATTTTTGGTGGGTGATAATGCTCTTCAGCATTAACTACACACCATTTCTAGTGGTAGTCCTCCTTAACAAGCATTAGCAGACTGTTTTGTACAGTTCCAAAGTATATTTTTTGTGCTTGCTCTCTCTTCAATGTAAGTATATTCCATGTGCGACAATCACAGATTTCCTTTTAGGGAAGTGATGTAAGTGGCTTTTTTAACATTATGGCCCTCATTATGACATTGGCGGTAAATCCCACTTACCTCCATGCTGACGGCCGTCTACTTACCGCCGCCGCTGCGGATATCCGTTCACCATATTATGACACACACACACTAATCCGACAGAATACTGCCATCGACACAAATCCGCCAGACCAAAGGTCAGTGATAAACTGGCAGTATCGAAACCCACACCGTTACGGCAACAGAACAACACCCACCACATCATGACCCACGAATCACCACAGCGGACATTCAACGGCGGTAAACCATTGGCGGTACATACCGCCACGCTCACAATGGGCACACACAAACAAAACACCACCACATTGGACAATTCAAACAACACACGCCTGACACCCATACACACACCACACCCACACAACCACACCACTAAAAAACACACACCCACATTACCCACAACCCTCTATGATTACAAACCATTGTAGGCAGAGAGACACCAATACCACTGACACAACTAGAGCCACACACTATTCAAACTTATACACCACTCACACACTCCACATCACACACCCCAACACATTACCCAACACTCCCGCACCAACACACATCACACAACACCCATGGCACCACAAAGACACCCCCGTTTCACAGTGGAGGAGCTAAGGGTCATGGTGGAGGATATCGTCAGGGTAGAGACACATCTATTTGGAGCACAGGTGCAGCAGATATCAATAGCGAGGAAGATTGAGCTATGGCGGAGAATCGTGGACAGGGTCAATGCCGTGGGACAGCACCCAAGAGCTAGGGATGACATCAGGAAGAGGTGGACGACCTATGGGGAAAGGTACGTTCCATAGCAGCAAGACACCAGCTCGCAATCCAGAGGACTGGCGGTGGGCCTCCACCCCCTCCCCCACAACTCACAGTATGGGAGGAGCAGGTCTTGGCAATACTGCATCCTGAGGGCCTGGCCGGTGTCAGAGAAGGACTGGACTCTGGTAAGTCAACTCTCTACTATTATCACCACCCTACCTGCATGCCATCCCATACAGTCACCCACCGCCTCACTCCCATCACTCCACAACATTCCACACACCCCACCATCACACCCTACTCATCCCAGTGCCAAGCCCTGCATGCTGTACCAATGCATGGACACCCCTGACAGCCCTGCATGGACACTCATCACTAAAGCATGCCCACCATAGAGAATTAACTATCCCACCATACACTAACATACACAAGTGAAAACGGGCAGGGCAAATCCAACCATGGAGGGGAAGTCATGGATGTACAATATGTCAGGCACAGACACCATAACACATCATTTACATCCCCACAGGTACCCCGGCCAAGTCATCGGAGAGGAGGTGCCAGCACTATTCAGACCCCCAACTGAAGAGTGGTAAATATCAGCATGCCATTGCCACACAAATCACAACCAAAGTTATTGAAATGTTAAGTAACACTGTCCTACCTGTGAGTCATTAGAAGTATTGTCAGATCACATATGTTCGGTTGTCCTCATCCTCATCCTCTGCCTCCTCATTCTCACTGTCCACAGGGCCTACTGCTGGGACATGGGCATCTCCAGCCTCCTCCTCCTGCAGGAATGGGACATGGCATCTGAGGGCCAGGTTATGCAACATGCAACATGCCACTACTATCTGGCAGACCTTCTTGGGTGAGTAGCACAGGGAACCGCCAGTTAGATGGAGGCACCGGAACCTGGCCTTCAGAAGGCCAAAGATCCTTTCAATGGTCCTTCTGGTTCGCCCATGTGCCTCATTATAACGTTCTTCTCCCTTTGTCCTGGCATTCCTCACAGGGGTCAGTAGCCATGATAGGTTGGGGTAACCAGAGTCACCTGCAAATATTGAGGGACAACATTTAGGCCACACTATCCTATAGGGCCCACACAATACCCATACACCAACATATACTGGGTGTGAACTAGGACTCACCTATTAGCCACACCCTGTGCCTCTGTAGTTAGCCCATCACATTTGGGATGCTGCTATTCCTCAGGACAAAGGCATCATGCACCGACCCAGGATACTTAACATTGACGTGGGAGATGTACTGGTCCTCCAAGTACACCACCTGAACATTCATGGAGTGGAAACTCTTACGATTCCTGAACACCTGTTCATTCTGCTGGGGGGGACAAATGTAATATGTGTTACATCAATTGCTCCAATTATGTTGGGGATATGTCCCATTACATAAAACTTGGCCTTCACTGTGGCCAAATCCTCAACCTGTATCCTGACCCCCCTGATGGCCCGCAGACTGGCGGTGGCCTACCCAGAGCTGGATGGGCGCTTGAGGGCATCACAGCAGCCACAAGGGGGTGAGTGAAGTGCCCATCATTACAGCTTACGCATGGTAGGGTGGTATCCGGGTGGTGGATGTGTGTCAGTTGGTGCCCCTAGGCCAGGCCTGGCATTGCAGTGTAGTTCCCCTGGTGGCTAGGGTTCTGAAGGGATAATACTGCTACCAAGCTCGTAGGTATCCACTACAGGTCAAGGACTCGTGCATACCAGGTGTGCTGCATTTGGCGGTGTGTGCCCCTCCCCATGCCTTAGTGGCTAGCAATATCTCTGGTAGCGCAATGCACAGTGCATAGGGCTGTTCCCTGTGTGTGATTGTGCTGTGTACGTCAATGGTGGTGTTGGTTCAGCCACTGATCCAGTGTATCCTTTGAGTCTTCCCCCCCCTTTCTTGTTTTGTCATCCTATCCTTATGTGCATTAGCATAAACTGGCGGAGAAGCAGACGGAGGGAGCTGCATCCCAGAGGACCCAGGAGGCAGAGTCCACTTACGGTGAGGGCACCAGTGGGACAGAGGGCGACAGGGGAGCACCACGGTGGAGACAGGAGGGGACACTTCAGACACAGATACCTCCTCCGATGGAAGCTCCCTGGTGGTGGAGGTCACTTCTGTGAGCACCCCAGCTACAGGTACAGCCGCTACCCCGTACCAGCACTGCCCTCCCAGCAGCCCTCATCAATTTGCCCATGCCCGCCCATCCAGGAGGGTGGGCTTCTCCTTTGCCCTAGGCACCTCAGGCCCTTTCCCAGTGACCCCTGCTGCCCTGAGTGAGGAGGCTATTTACCTCCTGAGATCCCTCTCTGTAGGGCAGTCAACCATTGTGAATGCCATCCAGGGGCTGGCAGCCCAGATGCAACAATTCAATGCATTCCTGGAGGGCATTCACACTGGATTGGCGGCCAAAACAGAGATCGATTCAGGCTCTGGCTTCATCTCTGATGGCAGCCATTGTCCCTGTTTCTACCGTCCCCCCTCCAACTTCCACTGCCCAGTCCCATTCTCCCCAACCCCAACCCATCCCAGGCACATATTCAGAAGTGCATGCACACAAGACAACACCCAAGAGTGTCACAGGCAAACACAAACCCCGCACTTCATCACACAGGCACTCACACAAACACCATCCAGTTGCAGACAAAACAACATCCACTATTTCCACTGTCTCCTCCTCCTCCCCCTCCACCACCTCCCTCACAACCACGTCCACGCTCACACCTGTATGCACTACATCATCATCCACTACCAGCGTCATCACCACACCAAGCAGAACACACACCTCACTGGCAGACACCTCCACAACATCCATGCACACGCCCCCTGTGTCCTCTCCCACTGTATCTGTCCCCCTTCCTAAAGTACACAAATGCAAGCATTTAGGCACCCAACAGCCATCCACCTCACAACAGCATATACCCCATGCACCTACACCCAAATCAAGCAGACAGACACCTCCAACAACCACTCCCTCATCCTCCATTCCCATTCCTTCTCCCTCTTCCCACCCAAATGTCCCTAAAAACTGTTCCTATCCATTGACCTATTCCCTACCTCTCCCTCCGTCCTGCACAAATGACCAGGGTATCACAAACCTAGCCAAGCACCTCAGCCACACAGTCGAGGGGCCCAGTCCTAACCGTACCCACTCGGGGTGGAAAGGGATCCAGGCCATATGTACTGAAGGGGAAGAAGCCTGCACCAGCCATCCTAAAGGGGAAGGAGCCTGTCCCAGCAGGCAAGAAGGGCATGGAGCCTTCCCCTTCCACCCGAAAGGCCAAGGAGCCTGCACCTGCCACCCGAAAGGCCAAGGAGACGGCACCAGCAGGCAGGAAGGACAAGGATCCTGGGCCAGCAGCTGTGATGGAGCCCCCACCACCAACCATGGATGTGCATCTGTCCGAGGGTGCAGGGGATGTGCAGGGGCCTCCCCCCACCAGCAGCGCCACCACAGTGCATCCGTCCGAGGGTGCAGGGGATGTGGAGGAGCCTCCCCCCACCAGCAGCACCTCCACTGTACATCCGTCCAAGGGTGCAGGAGATGTGCAGGAGCCTCCCTCCACCAGCAGCACCACCACTGTGCAGCCGTCACCACCGGCGGACACAGTGTAATCCTGCCTCCATGGGCTGTTGTGCTGGCTGCCCCCGCCAGAACAGTGGGCAAGACACCCACTCAAGAGACCGTGGCCCATCTCTCCCCAGGATCAAGCACTGGACAGGTTGCCCCCTCCAGAACCAGTGGGCAAGACACCTACTTAAGAGACTGTGACCCATCACTCCCCAGGATCAAGCACAGGGCAGGTTGCCCCCTCCAGAACCAGTGGTCTTGTTTCATCTCCTGGCTGAGGTGCCCCCCTGTTCCCCCAGAGGTCCATGCCTATTTAGCAACTGATGCCCCTGCAGTGTTCTCTCCGTGTTGAAGCAGGTGACAAGTGGGGCCTTGGAATTTGGCCTGTGCCCTTGTGGCCCACACAAATTGAGGACTGGGCTATGTCCTTTTTTCTGTAAATTTGTATATATTTGCTATATTGCCTAACTTATTTCTACTGTGTTGATCTTATTACAAACACTTTGGCAAAATCATTTTGTCTTTGCATTTTTCAGCCGATTTAGGGGGATAACTTGTTTTCTTGTGCAGCTCGTTGTGTGCATGGGGTGTATGTGTCTGGTGGTGTTGTGCGTGTGTGTCACTCTCTTTTCCTCCCCCCTTCCTTGTGTGCTAGGTGGCTGTACTCACCGTTGTAGTCTTTGCCGGCGTTGGTGTTCGTGGTGGAGCCGATCGTAGAATATCATCGGAGTACATGCAGTTCTGGTTCCATGGAGGCGTGGTTCTTCCCTGTGTCTCCAATGGTGAGTCCTTTCACTTCTGTGCAGTGTTTCCGCCAGGCTTTTGACGTCACTGTTACCGCCCCAGAAAAGGTGGCAGATTGTCTGGTCATGATATGGTGGGCGGAACATTGACTTCCGCCTGGCTGTAGGTGGCTACCGCCGTGGTGGCTGTTATTTCTGCCCTGGCGGTCGGTGTTGTACATTGGCTGTATTTCGGAGATCTTTCCGCCATGGTCATAGTTTGGCGGTAGTTACCGCCAGCCTGTTGGTGGTCTTACCGCCACTTTATCACCGACCGCCAGGGTCGTACTGAAGGCCTATATTTGTAAATTTTAGTGTTGTATGTTAATTGAGTACTTTTACAATTATTTTCAGGTGATATAAATATTTAAATGGGCATTACAATTGTTTACATACTACATATTTGCTGTTGTCTTAGTTTGTAGAAGTGTTTCCACCAGCTTTCCTTATTTTTGCTGAGGCGAGGGACATGTGAATAATCTGATCCTGTTTAAAATAAAATGTGTTATAATTAAATGCTTAAAAAAAGTTTTGTTTGATTTTAGTGATAGCTTTAAGTTAAATATTTTATAGCTTGTTGTGTGGTGGTGTTATAAATTATTTTGTCTGTTTTGGTGACACAAATTAGTGTTTAAAATGTTATCTATCTATCTATAGCCATAGTTTCAGTCAGACTCTCAAATCAGGGCCTCAGTAGGCATAGTTCCAATTAAATTGTATCAAATATTGATGATTGTTGTCTGGATAATTAGTTGGGTTCCATTATGATAGATGATCATTAACCCATTCGCTGCCAGGCCTTTTCCCCCTCCTGTGCCGAGACTTTTTTTGGCTATTTGGAGCACTTCGCGCTTAGGCCCTCATAACTTTTTGTTCACATAAGCTACCCACGCCAAATTTGCGTCCTTTTTTTCCAGCATCCTAGGGATTCTAGAGGTACCCAGACTTTGTGGGTTCCCCAGAAGGAGGCCAAGAAATTAGCCAAAATACAGTGAAAATTTCGTTTTTTTCAAAAAAATGGGAAAAAGGGGCTGCAGAAGAAGGTTTGTGTTTTTTGCCCTGAAAAGGGCATCAACAAAGGGTTTGCGGTACTAAAATCACCAGCTTCCCAGCTTTCAATAACAGGCAGACTTGAATCAGAAAACCCAATTTTTCAACACAATTTTGGCATTTTACTGGGACATACCCCATTTTTATGATTTTTTGTGCTTTCAGCCTCCTTCCAGTCAGTGACAGACATGGGCATGAAACCAATGCTGGATCCCAGAAAACGCAACATTTCTGAAAAGTAGACAGAATTCTGAATTCAGCAAGGGGTAATTTGTGTAGATCCTACAAGGGTTTCCTACAGAAAATAACAACTGAAAAAGAAAAATATTGAAATTGACGTGAAAAAAACATCAATTTTTTTCTACGTTTTACTCTGTAACTTTTTCCTGCAATGTCAGATTTTCGAAAGCAATATACCGTTATGTCTGCTGGACTCTTCTGGTTGCGGGGATATATAGGGCTTGTAGGTTCATCAAGAACTCTAGGTACCCAGAGCCAATAAATGACCTGCACCCTGCAGTGGGTTTTCATTCTATGCCGGGTATCCAGCAATTCATTTGCTGAAATATAAAGAGTAAAAAATAGCTATCAAGAAAACCTTTGTATTACCAAAATGGGCACAAGATGAGGTGTTGAGAAGCAGTGGTTATTTGCACATCTCTGAATTCCGTGGTGCCCATAGTAACATGTGAATTACAGGGCATTTCTCAAATAGATGTCTTTTTTACACACTGTCTTACATTTGGAAGGGAAAAATGTAGAGAAAGACAAGGGGCAATAACACTTGTTTTGCTATTCTATGTTCCCCCAAGTCTCCCAATAAAAATGATACCTCACTTGTGTGGGTAGGCCTAGCCCCCGCGACAGGATATGCCCCAAAACACACCGTGGACACATCACAGAAAACAGAGCTATTTTTAGCAAAGTGCCTACCTGTAGATTTTGGCCTCTAGCTCAGACGGCACCTAGGGAAACTCACCAAACCTGTGCATTTCTGAAAACTAGAGACCTAGGGGAATCCAAGATGGGGTGACTTGTGTGGCTCGGACCAGGTTCTGTTACCCAGAATCCTTTGCAAACCTCAAAATTTGGCTAAAAAAACACATGTTCCTCACATTTCTGTGGCAGAAAGTTCTGGAATCTGAGAGGAGCCACAAATTTCCTTCCACCCAGCGTTCCCCCAAGTCTCCCGATAAAAATGATACCTCACTTGTGTGGGTAGGCCTAGCGCCCGCGACAGGAAACGCCCCAAAGCGCAACGTGGACACATCCAAATTTTTTAAAGAAAACAGAGGTGTTTTTTGCAAAGTGCCTACCTGTAGATTTTGGCCTCTAGCTCAGCCGGCACCTAGGGAAACCTACCAAACCTGTGCATTTCTGAAAACTAGAGACCTAGGGGAATCCAAGATGGGGTGACTTGTGTGGCTCGGACCAGGTTCTGTTACCCAAAATCCTTTTCAAACCTCAAAATTTGGCTAAAAAAACACATGTTCCTCACATTTCTGTGGCAGAAAGTTCTGGAATCTGAGAGGAGCCACAAATTTCCTTCCACCCAGCGTTCCCCCAAGTCTCCCGATAAAAATGATACCTCACTTGTGTGGGTAGGCCTAGCGCCCGCGACAGAAAACGCCCCAGAGCGCAACGTGGACACATCCAAATTTTTTAATGAAAACAGAGGTGTTTTTTGCAAAGTGCCTACCTGTAGATTTTGGCCTCTAGGTCAGCCGGCACCTGGGGAAACCTACCAAACCTGTGCATTTCTGAAAACTAGAGACCTAGGGGAATCCAAGATGGGGTGACTTGTGTGGCTCGGACCAGGTTCTGTTACCCAGAATCCTTTGCAAACCTCAAAATTTGGCTAAAAAAACACATGTTCCTCACATTTCTGTGGCAGAAAGTTCTGGAATCTGAGAGGAGCCACAAATTTCCTTCTACCCAGCGTTCCCCCAAGTCTCCCGATAAAAATGATACCGCACTTGTGTGGGTAGGCCTAGCGCCCGCGACAGGAAACGAACCCAAAGCGCAACGTGGACACGTCCAAATTTTTGAAAGAAAACAGAGGTGTTTTTTGCAAAGTGCCTACCTGTAGGTTTTGGCCTCTAGCTCAGCCGGCACCTGGGGAAACCTACCAAACCTGTGCATTTCTGAAAACTAGAGACCTAGGGGAATCCAAGATGGGGTGACTTGTGTGGCTCGGACCAGGTTCTGTTACCCAGAATCCTTTGCAAACCTCAAAATTTGGCTAAAAAAACACATGTTGCTCACATTTCTGTGGCAGAAAGTTCTGGAATCTGAGAGGAGCCACAAATTTCCTTCCACCCAGCGTTTCCCCAAGTCTCCCGATAAAAATTATACCTCACTTGTGTGGGTAGGCCTAGCGCCCGCGACAGGAAACGAACCCAAAGCGCAACGTGGACACATCCAAATTTTTGAAAGAAAACAGAGGTGTTTTTTGCAAAGTGCCTACCTGTAGGTTTTGGCCTCTAGCTCAGCCGGCACCTGGAGAAACCTACCAAACCTGTGCATTTCTGAAAACTAGAGACCTAGGGGAATCCAAGATGGGGTGACTTGTGTGGCTCGGACCAGGTTCTGTTACCCAGAATCCTTTGCAAACCTCAAAATTTGGCTAAACAACCACATGTTCCTCACATTTCTGTGGCAGAAAGTTCTGGAATCTGAGAGGAGCCACAAATTTCCTTCCACCCAGCGTTCCCCCAAGTCTCCCGATAAAAATGATACCTCACTTGTGTGGGTAGGCCTAGCGCCCGCGACAGGAAACGCCCCAAAGCGCAATGTGGACACATCAAAATTTTTTAAAGAAAACAGAGGTGTTTTTTGCAAAGTGCCTACCTGTAGATTTTGGCCTCTAGCTCAGCCGGCACCTAGGGAAACCTACCAAACCTGTGCATTTCTGAAAACTAGAGACCTAGGGGAATCCAAGATGGGGTGACTTGTGTGGCTCGGACCAGGTTCTGTTACCCAGAATCCTTTGCAAACCTCAAAATGTGGTTAAAAAAACACATGTTCCTCACATTTCTGTGGCAGAAAGTTCTGGAATCTGAGAGGAGCCACAAATTTCCTTCCACCCAGCGTTTCCCCAAGACTCCTGATAAAAATGATACCTCACTTGTGTGGGTAGGCCTAGCGCCCGCGACAGGAAACGAACCCAAAGCGCAACGTGGACACATCCAAATTTTTGAAAGAAAACAGAGGTGTTTTTTGCAAAGTGCCTACCTGTAGGTTTTGGCCTCTAGCTCAGCCGGCACCTGGGGAACCTACCAAACCTGTGCATTTCTGAAAACTAGAGACCTAGGGGAATCCAAGATGGGGTGACTTGTGTGGCGCGGACCAGGTTCTGTTACCCAGAATCCTTTGCAAACCTCAAAATTTGGCTAAAAAAACACATGTTCCTCACATTTCTGTGGCAGAAAGTTCTGGAATCTGAGAGGAGCCACAAATTTCCTTCCACCCAGCGTTCCCCCAAGTCTCCCGATAAAAATGATACCTCACTTGTGTGGGTAGGCCTAGCGCCCGCGACAGGAAACGCCCCAAAGCCCAATGTGGACACATCAAAATTTTTGAAAGAAAACAGAGGTGTTTTTTGCAAAGTGCCTACCTGTAGGTTTTGGCCTCTAGATCAGCCGGCACCTGGGGAAACCTACCAAACCTGTGCATTTCTGAAAAACTAGAGACCTAGGGGAATCCAAGATGGGGTGACTTGTGTGGCTCGGACCAGGTTCTGTTACCCAGAATCCTTTTCAAACCTCAAAATTTGGCTAAAAAAACACATGTTCCTCACATTTCTGTGGCAGAAAGTTCTGGAATCTATGAGGAGCCACAAATTTCCTTCCACCCAGCGTTCCCCCAAGTCTCCCGATAAAAATGATACCTCACTTGTGTGGGTAGGCCTAGCGCTCGCGACAGGAAATGGCCCAAAACACAACGTGGACACATCACATTTTTTCATAGAAAACAGTTTCTACCTGTGGATTTTGGCCTCTAGCTCAGCCAGCAACTGGTGAAACCTAGCAAACCAGCACATTTTTGAAAACTAGAGACCTAGGGGAATCCAAGATGGGGTGACTTGTGGGGCTCTGACCAGGTTCTGTTACCCAGAATCCTTTGCAAACATCAAAATTTGGCCAAAAAACACTTTTTCCTCTAATTTAGGTGACAGAAAGTTCTGGAATCTGAGAGGAGCCACAAATTTCCTTCCACCCAGCGTTTCCCTAAGTCTCTCGATAAAAATGGTACCTCACTTGTGTGGGTAGGCCTAGCGCCCACGAAAGGAAATGGCCCAAAACACAACATGGACACAACATACTTTTTCACAGAAAACAGAGGTGTTTTTTGCAAAGTGCCTACCTGTGGATTTTGGCCTCTAGCTCAGCCGGCCCCAGGGGGGGGCAGAAATGCCCTAAAATAAATTTGACCCCCCACCCCCCCAAACCCCCCCTTCCCGGGAGCGACCCTTGCCTACGGGGTCGGTCCCCCTACGTGACATTGGCGCCAAAAAACAAATCCCCGATGCCTAGTGGTTTCTGCCCCCTTAGGGGCAGATCGACCTAAAATCGGCCAATCTGCCCCCAAGGGGGTCAGAAATGATCTAAATACAATGTGCCCCCCAGGGGAGCGACCCTTGCCTGATGGGTCGCTCCCCATCTCTAAAAAACAAACAAAAAAAAAAAAACAAAAAAAAAATTTGCCCTGGCGCTTAGAGGTTTCTGACTCCCCTGGGGGCAGATCGGCCTAAAATCGACCAATCTGCCCCCAAGGGGGGCAGAAATGGTCTAAATACAATTTGCCCCCCAGGGGAGCGACCCTTGCCTGATGGTTCGCTCCCCATCTCTAAAAAAACAAACAAACAATAAAAAACACACAAAAAAATTTTGCCCTGGCGCCTAGAGGTTTCTGCCCCCCTGGGGGCAGAAATGGCCTAAAATAAATTTGCCCCCCCAACCCTCCTCCCCCGGGAGCGACCCTTGCCTACAGGGTCGCTCCCCCTGCGTGACATTGGCGCCAAAAAACAAATCCCCGGTGCCTAGTGGTTTCTGCCCACTTGGGGGCAGATTGACCTAAAATCGACCAACTGCCCCCAAGGCAGAAATGGTCTAAATACAATTTGCCCCCCAGGGGAGCGACCCTTGCCTGATGGGTCGCTCCCCATCTCTAAAAAAACATGTCTTCCCCAAGCCTACCCACCGCTGTTTGAAGGCTGTTCATGGCAGCAGTTGGATTAAATTATGGTAATTAAATATCATTTTATGGTAAAAAAAAAAACTAGAAACTCACTGAAAAAAGAAAGATTACAATGGACAGTATAGTTAAGAAATATAATTAAAACACCTTAGAAATTCACTAAACAACCAAATGTTACATGGATGTATGCCAGAAGCGTGAGTTATAGTTACTTTAGGGCATGAGGTATAGTTTCTTGAGATAAGTATAGCTTAACTACTGAATGCATATATGCATATATTTATATGTTTGTGTTTAAATATAGATTTTTTGCTAATAACTTTGTGTGTAAATATGTATATGTATATGTAAATATATGTATGTTTTGCCAATAACTTTGGTGCCTTTTCATAAATCTTCATGAAATTTCAAAACTAGTACACACCTGAGTTCAGCTGCTATGTAGAACGTTTTGGGGTGATTTGTCATGCTGAGGTCTGGTTGGCTGCCAACACTACAACCAGTAAAAGCTGGCAGCCATTTTGGGACTCAGCTGTGTGTCAAAAACAAATTTAAAAAAAGGGGGGCTGGATAGGAATACCCTAACTCCTTAAGACTTGCGGTGGGGCCAAAAAGGATCACGAGGATCTGCAACTCTCTACAAAAATTGTTGTTTAAAAACAAGCGTGGTCTCCCATGCTTGTTTTTTGTTTTACAGACTGCATACTGCTCTGAGGCAACCACCTCCCTGGGGCAAGGCCTATGTTTTTGTGCAGATCCCCCTCCTGGGCCATTTTCAACTCCGGGTACCTTCCTGGGGCAGCCCGAGCAATTTGAATTGAATGGGGCTGCATGCCCCCCCCCACTGGAGCCATTATTAGCCCAGGGGACCACCACCCCCAAGGCTGGCACCCTTTGTCCGAAGGTGCCCACCCTCTAGACATAGATGTTTTCTTTCAATTGGCGGGAGATTTGTCAGATCTGGCCAAGCGAGGGCAAACAGTAAGTATGCTACCAGCTGGCGGGATCAGGAAAACTGCTCCCGCCTGTTGGGAGCTGATTTTTCATCGGTTTCCCTGCCCGCAATTGAGAGGGGAGGAAAAAGATGAATAAAATGCTCCCGCATGCAGGGAGCAGCATTTTTTGTTGCTCCATGCGTGCACACGCCTACCGGCTCCTGTTGGAGGTGGGGAGCTGGCAGGCACCTTGGGGGCATTCAGGCTCCCCCCGTGGCCCTCAACAATGCACGCTGGGTTCCCTGGGCACCCAAAATGAAGTTGCTGGGCCCCAGGGGATTGGGTCCCTTGGGCCAAGTTCGGTCTAGAGTGTATTGGTGTGTCATAGAGTACAGTGGCATGGAGTGAGTGTACTGGTGTATCGTAGGTTGCATACTTTTATAAATTGGAGTGGGGTCTCATACAGTAGAGTGGAGTACTGTGTTGTATCGCAATGTGTTGTGTAGTGGAATATAGTGTTGTACATTGGAGTGAAGGGGCATAGAGTGGATTATAGAGTTGGACAGTAGAGTGTACAGTGATAGAGTAGAGTACAGTGTCATAGATTGTCATGAAGTGTGGTAGAGTTTTATTGAGTGGAGGTATACAGAGTGTCATACAATGGAGTGGCATAAAGTGGAGTGATGTACACTGTAGTAGTGTAGAGTGGATTACCGTAAAGTGAAGTAACATACAGGGGAATATCGTGCGGTGGAGTACTGTACACTGGAGTGTAGAAGAGTAGAGTTCATAGAATAGAATAACATTGAGTGGAGTGGCATACAGTAGTATGGCGTACAGTGCAATAGCATATAGTGGAGTAGTGTCCAGTGGAACGGCATACAATGGAGTGACATAGCCTGGAGTGGTGTACAGTGGCATTGTATACAGTGTAATAACGTACATTGGAGTGGTGTAGAGTGGAGTCTCGCACAGTGGAGAGACATAGGCCTCATTACGAGTCTGGCGGTCTACTGGCCGCCAGACTTGCGGTGACGGTCCCACCGTCGACAGGCCGGCAGTGAAGACCATCATATTACGAGTGTGGCGGTTTGGCCTGTGCCAAACTGCCACTTTCCTGTTCCTACCGCCATCTCTGACCCGGTGGTCCACCAACGACCGCTGGTGGTGTTACGAGTCCCCTTTCCACCAGGGATTTCGTAGCGGTAGCACAACCTCGAAATCCCTGGCAAAAAGGCTACCGGCGACAGGAATTTGCATTTCTGTCACTGGTAGACAACTCCCCACCCCCTTATTTACCCAAGACTCCCCCATCCCCTCTCTGTTGATGACCCGTCTCTAATAACTATGGTGGTTTGGGTCAAAATGCCGACATGCTTTGATGTGAACTGTTGATCATTGTGTTGTGTCTTCTAACATCGTCATTCTGGATGTTCTTTCAGACAATGAGATCCAGTTCAGCCCAATTTGTAAATAAATGTATGTATCACACTGGTGCACTTTGAGTTCATCCTACTCACTTTCACTGCCCCATCACAATACAGGAGGACCTCTATGTATAAGCAACATTTTTTTCTTTGATAAGCTTTCTTTTCAAAAAGATTTTATTCTCAGATATGAACCTTTTAATAAGAAGTCATGATTTTGTTTACATTTAAATAAATATTACGAATGGCTGAACAAAACACCTTACCTAGGAGGAAGTTTTTCATTCATGATTTGTCAAGGGCTGCACTCCCCGCAAGGACCACTTGTTTGATGATAGTTTATTTTTTGGGCTTCCTTGCTACTTCTAGTAGGATTGCGCTACATTTGAAGCCCAAAAAGAACGTTAAACAAATTAAGATTGTCATTTTTTTCCTAATGTCCAGTTTTGATGTCATCCATATAGTAGTTTGTGTAGCTCACTGCTGGGTTGCTTTTCCATTTTGTTGCCCAGGAGGACATACGTATTATGGTTTTTGTTTGGGTTGTTGGGCACAGTTTCAATTTGTGGGCTAGAGAGCATACAAAAAAAATTTATGTAGAGGAAGATGTATTCTGTTTGTTGTGTATTTGTTTTTAGATTTCCACTAGCATGTGACCAAAAATAGGTCTCTCAGTTGTTCATTTAGTAAGCCTGAAACTTTACATATGCAGTCTAGTTTATTTCTTGGGCCCCTTTGCTACATTTAGTAAGATTGTGCTAAAATGAGGGCCAAAGTGAATGAAAGGCAATCATTGTTATTGTTATTGTTATAAAAATTGAGATTATTATTTGTCTCCTTGTGACCTATCAGGATTTCCTCCAAATAGTAGTTTGTGGCTCATTGCTAGGGCGATGTTTCATTTTGTTGCACAAGGGTGCATAAAAATGAAGGTTTTTGTTTGGCTTGTTGGGCCACTTTTATTTTGAGAGGTAAGAGCATGCAAAGGAAACCTTTGTAGATTAAGATATATTATATTATGTGTTTGTTTATAGGTTTCCATTATCATGTGACCATAAATGGGTCTTTTAGTTGTTCATGTAGTAAATCTGCATCTTTATATACATAGTCTAGTTTATTTTTTGGGCTTTCTTGCTATTGCTATTTTAGTAGGATTGTGGTACATATGAAGGCAAAAGTGAATTAAAGACTATCATTGTTATTGTTATGAAGATTGGTATTATTATTTTTTTCTAGTGGCCAATTATCATGTCCTCCAAATACTAGTTTCTGTGGCTCACTGCTCAGTCGATTTTTCACTGCCAGGTCTTTATTTGTTTTTATCCAAAGGGATGCATACGAAAGCTGATTTTTGCTTGGCTTTCTGGGCCATTTTTATTTTGTGACCATAAATGGGTCTTTCAGTAGTTCATGTAGCAAGCCTGAAACTTTACATATGCAGTTTAGTGTATTTAGTGGGCTTTCTTTCTACTTTTAGTATTATTGTGCTACAAGGTATCACAAAGTTGAAAAATGTTATAAAGAAAGAAATACTTACTTTACTCACCTGCAGTTCCCAGAAAAATCATCTGCGCACCCTAATACCTAAAGCTGTCAAATTTCAGCAAAATCTGAATGGCCATCTTTGCGCTACATGGAAAACAACAGTCTACGTAAAATGAATTGGATTTCAAGCCTGTTTTAGGACCCCCTGTTTTGGGTGAACCCCTGGACCGAATTCCGCAAATCTTTCAGTACTCTGAAAATGAAAGAGAAAGCAGCAGGTCTGCTAAGTTTTGAGGGCATTCTTCAAATGGGTAATGGCCCTAAGGGGGAATAGTGGCCTCTAACCACCACAACAAGTAATGTGTTTAATTTCTTCTACCCCAACAAGGTTGAAAGAACTTTATTTCCATTGCATGTAAATAAATTACCAACATGAATCAATATACTTGAATAAAACTATTTAAGTTAGATGTTCCCAAGATAATGGCGCAGTGAAAAGTTATTAGTGCAAAAATGATGTGTCAAGTGTTAGCTACAAATATATACAAAATGTGGTTAAAACCTGTATGGCAGGTGAACTTCAAAAAGACCTCTTCAATCCAGGTGTCCGGAAGTCAATTATTGCATTCAAAAATAATCCACAAGAATTATTGTTGATGTTTTGACCCCACACAGACAACCAAACATTAAGGGGTCTTCATCAGGATATAGGTCATATCTCACTTAGATAGCACCCTCACAGCATCAATTAAATTACACTCTGAAATGTATGTATGTATGTATTTACATATACACACCCATAAATATAATTTAAATCTGTATATGCATATTAAAAAAAATCATATTTAATAAGATTGCATTTTTTTATTTGTTATTTTAATTTGTTTAGATTGGAATATGGCTGTAATTATGTATCTTTTATTTTTTGGTGCACTTCTATCTTGATTTCATTATAAAAATGTTTATACAGTATTTTTGTTTTGTTTATATGCTAAGAAGATTATTATTAATATTTTACTCTTATTTAGCAGTTTATTATATTTAAATGTATTATTATAGTATTTGAGTTAAATATAGTTAAATATGTTCATTCATGACTGACAATATGTTTGAAAGCAATATTGTCTTTATCAATATTTTGGTAATATTGCATAGTTTTAATATTCTGACAATGTTTTTGTTTATTTTCGATGTTGATGTTGGGGTACTTGAGATATTTATAATGGCAATATTTTTGGGGTCAACAATATATTTTTTTGCTTTTTAAACATAGGATGGTGCTCTTTTGGTAATCAGTTTTTTACTGATGTTTGCGTTGTTCTATGTTGTTGTGCTCAATATAGTGTCATGGAAGCAGCCACCTATCTGCTTGTTTCTGTCTCTGTCTAAAGTGCATGTCTGCATTCCTGCAAAGTTTGACTCTGATTGCCACACCATTTGCCTTATGAAGAAATATGAAGTGTTTGAATTTAGACCTTTATTGCTGATACCTCTCAGTCTGAAATGTATTTTCCTGTGTAACAAGTCTTCTCCATGATTAGAATTAAAATTGAGGAGCTGTTAAATAATGCTTGCAAAGTCACCAAACGTTGAGTGGGTCATATGTGCAATCGAGTAGATAAAAGTTCCCACAGGTAATTTGCATACATGTTTTCTTAGAAGTCATTTGTTTGGCTGACATAGAAGGTGTGCAGAGATGTCTGCAAGGCATGTTTTATACACTCTATGGGCTTTAGCCACAGCCACTCTTGCCTTTCGTTCTTTGTTGTGCTTGGTGTAAATGCTTCCTTTTTATTGGTGCATTTTTCTAAATGTCCCTCCTTTGTGTGCTTAGTTCCCTCCCATGCATTTTCACTAAGCAAACATTTTTGTTGGCCATCACAGTACGTTCACAGGCATTCATGCTTCCTCCTGCTACAGCTTGTGATGGCCCCTCATCCCTCCTTCCGTCTGGTTTTGGTTTTGCCTTTAATCCCAGCCACGATTCATTTTCTCCACTTGCCTTGGTGCCATGTTTCATGTTACAAATTATTCTACTTCTTTAATTAACTACTCCTTGTTTCTTTTTCTTCTAGCACTGCATGGGCATAAGTGCATGCCTTTCCTGGCTCCCTGTTGGTGTTCCCTCCCCTAAGGTATTCCATTGCGTCTCCAGTCATATTCAACTTTTCTCTTTTTTCCCAACATATTCAAGCCTGTAAATTTTAAAAAAGACATCTGTGATATGATATATGATGCATGAATGTGTATGTGATCTGGCAATGGTTGCCATACCATCATGAGGTGAGGTCTTGGTGGGGGCTAGCTGCAAGGTTATGACCATCCCTTGCAAGCATAAGGTGCCGTTTGATTATAAGTCCGCTTGGACCTGCAAGGACTGTAATTGGACAGTTCAAACTCCATTAACCCTGAAGGAGGCTAGGGCCCAGGATTGGGGGTCAGTGACATCTGGAATATCAGTACACCAGAATACGGTAGCAAAAGGCCTGTCATTTCAATACGCTTTGGTAAAGGTCCCTTCTCTTCCTAAACATAAGGTGGAAATCTATGGGGTTGATAGATACTTGGCATATAGATTGCTTGTTCATAACAGAAACTTGGGGAAGACCAGACTCAGACCCGGACTTTGTCGCAGCATCTCCTCCAGGATATTCTCATTATAGTTTAGATAGACCCGGAAGTAGGGGTGGGGGTCTGGAAATTATTTGCAGGGCTAATTTGGTGTGTGTCTGGTCTGGCCCTACTGTGGAAACATGTGAGATGATGGTCTTTAAGATCTCTTACAGTAAGGGCATCATGTTGGAGGGCTTACTGATCTATCGTCCACCGGGTCCTCTTACAAACTTTGTCCAAACTTGGGTTAATTTGGTAGAACCAATAGTATTGTCCCCCAAAACTATTATTTTAGGAGATTTTAATGTCTATTTTGATGAGACTTGTAATCCAGTGGTCAGGGAGTTTTTAGATCTTATGGAGGCTTTGGACTGGACTCTTAGAGTCTCGGCAGCCACTCATAGTGCGTGGCATATACTAGATGGAGTCTTTGCTCGCACATCTATACAGTTGGCAGTAACTAATATTCAGCTTAGTTGGACTGACCATCATATGCTATGCTTTAAAATTGACACCACACATCTTCCAGATCTGCCTGTAGCAGAGAATAAGGTAGTGAGACCATGGAAGCAGATTAGAATGGAATAACTAGTCTCTGCTTTAGAAGAAGGCTGGGACAGAGCTGAGATGTCGGCCCGGCCCGGTCCGGCAGCCGGAAGAAGTCTAGTTAACCTTGGTTCTCTAGTGAACTAAAAAGGTTGCAGAAAAGCTATCGACAACAGGAGCACCGGGGGAAATTGAACCCAGTCCCAGAGGAAAGGGCAGCGTTAAAATCCATCCTTAATGCTTATAAAACGGCACGTTTTTCAGCTAAATCGAATTTTTATACCGCTAAAGTTAAGGAGGCATTAAACGCTCCCCGAGAACTTTAATGTGATAAAAACATTATCCACCCCTCTCAGGCCCCTGGAATTGGAGAATTCCCAGGTGTTTTGTGACAAGGTCACAAGGCACTTTGAGAATAAAATTCTCCGAATACATACCGCTTTTGTTCCCCATGTGGTCTCTAGGGATCCCCCTTTGGACTCGGTTACTGATTTTAAAGTAAAGGGCACATTTTTATTGGAGTTCCATGCCTCAACTCATGATCATATTAAAAAAATGATTCGCGAAATAAAGTCAGGCTCCCCTTTGGACCCGTGCCCTCCTTCCATTTTCAGACTGGCCCCTGACCTGATGGCTCGGGCTTTGGCCCTGATTTTTCAGGAGGTGTTAGACTCTGGTATGTACCCCCTCTTGGAAGGAGACTATAGTTGTGCCATCGAAGAAGAAGCCAGATGGTGACAGTCAGGATTTAAACAATCTACGGCCAATAGCGCTCCTTCTCTTTCTGGCTAAGATCTTAGAGAAAACTCTGAATAAGGAACTAGGGGAATTTTTAGTGGACAGGGGAGGCTTGGACTCTTCACAACACGGTTTCAAAAAGGCACACAGCACTGAGACTGCTTTGATTTCTTCCTCTGATGCGATCCGGAGATTGGTTGATGAAGGCCAAGGGGCCATCCTACTACTGTTGGATATATCGGCGGCATTTGATGCGATCTCCCCTTACTTATTGACGTCTCGCCTTAGTCAAGCAGGGATTAGAGGACAAGCCCTTAAGCTTTTAGAATCTTTTTTGTCAAATAGATGGACAACTGTAAATTGCGGAAATTTTAGATCATCACCTTATATAATACGTTGTGGGATCCCTCAGGGCTCCTCTTTAAGCCCTACCATGTTCAATCTTTATGTTGCCCCTTTGGCTGACATCATCCGATCGTTTGGGTTTATCCCGGCCTCCTATGCTGATGATACTCAGCTTATTATCCCTATTGAAAAACCCTGGGAAGAGGTCGTGGATCGGTTCAGTAACTGTATGCAAGGTGTCAGTAATTGGATGAAGCCAATTGGTTGAAAATGAACGCCACTAAGATGGAAATTCTCTCTTTTGGGCCGGCAAAAGAGTTATGGAACACACGCTGGTGGTCATTAGATTGTGGCACTCCTCCTGCCCCTACCACGGTCAGTAGGAACCTGGTCATTCTTTTCGACGACCACTTATCTTTTAAAAATCATGCAAATCACATTTTGAAGACATGCCTTTGGCTGATTAAAATGCTCTGGAAAATTTGTCCTTACCTCAAGCAGGAATGGAGAGTCTCTGCTATATTAGCACCCGGTCATGTCTAAAGTTGATTACTGCAATGCCTTACTCCTTAATGCGGATAAGACAGTGATCAACAAGCTGTAATTGGTCCAAAATGCAGCCACTAAAGCGATTTAAAATCTTACACGGTGGACTTCAGTCAGCGGGAGCCTTAAGAAACTTCATTGGCTTCCGGTGACTCAGCGTATCATTTTTAAATCACTCTGCCTGACCTATAAAGCAATTCATGGAATTGGTCCTTGTTATCTCACCACTAGGCTCTGTTGGTATGTCACCAAGAGAAATCTGAGGTCCGCCAAAGCCCATAGACTTCAGGTCCCCTGTACATACAGAGCAAGATGGGGGGATAAAGCTTTTACGGTGGCTGCTGCTAAATGTTGGAACTCGTTGCCTTTGAACATTAGACAAGAACCAGTTTATCTAAGGTTCAGGAAAGTGGCCAAAACTTGTCTCTTTCCTCGATAGCCTCAGTCTTGCCTCTTGGCTTATCTTTTAAGTAGCGTTCCGGTTGTGACTGTTTGTGTTGGAAGGGGTGTCTGGTCTTTTTATCTTTTTTTCCCTCTTTTTCACCTTCTACCTTAGCGCTTCGATGCTCTTTGTGAGTCGGAATGCGCTTAATAAATACGATATACATACATTCATACATATATACATCATGACACTTGTGATGATTCTTGCACGCTCATGTATCATTGTACCTTTTTTGCTGTTGAGCATTGGCAATAACCAATTTGTGTCGGTTTGTTGATGGTTGTCTTCATTGGGGAATAAATGGCAAAGCCAATAGATCAGCTGTGGCAAAACCGAAAGATAAGACTAGTTGGCTTTGCCAAGGCTTGCATAAAATCATTTGTTACTTTTTGTTGTTGACATGTAAAACTTGTGTGATTTCGTGCCTGCTTCCTAATTAACCTGTGTGTCAACAATACCTCTTCAATAACTTGCAATAGGCTACCAAACAACTTAAAACACAAAAAAAATCTTTATCACTTCATTTGGTTGTCTACTAAACCAGTGGACGGATTTTGTGACTTTAACTTATGGTCACTAAGGTTATGCATGCTTGGTCTCTTTTGGTATCTGTATCTACTCCTGTAGCTCGTAGGATATAAATGACTGCTTTGCACTGTTAATAACGACTTACTGTACATATTTCACTCAGTTCACTGCATTTTTTGTGTAAGTGTATGGCCTGATAATCAAAGTATATTGCTGAGCTCCTTGAAGTGTTGTATTCATTTTGGGGTTTTGGTAATTCTGTTGTTTCGGACGTTAGTGATGACCAATTTATGTGGCAATAAAAATGCAGTTATGCATTTACAACTCCAGTAGCGCTAACTCTGGCAAATGCAAAACCTCTTGGATTGCAAATGCTTGTTTTCTATTACTGACAGAAACATGACGGAGTGACACACTGGTGTGTCAAAGTACTGCAGGATAAAATGGCTACGAGATTACAGGAACAGCTATGCCATTCTAAAATACTTATACACACCTATGATGTGGCAATACTCTTTCTGTGGTTCTTAATATTTCTTGTGCGCTGACTTGGCCATAACACATGCTCGGTTCTGGCTTGACAGCGCTGCTGCCACCAGACCTGACGTGATCAATAGACATCATTTTTTAAAGGCGAAAAGTTATTTTTCACATCATGAGCATTGTATGGTTGACTTCATGTCCGGACTGAACTTTTGAAAGTCCAACTAGAGGTTTTCCTGGCGGGGTGAGCGCCTTCTAAAGGGGCGATTGGGCCTCGCGTGTCCGTTTCTGTCATGCTAAGGGAGATTATAACAACACATTTTCAGCTCTTTTCTTCTGTTTATTCCCCTTGCACGTGAGGATAACCCCTACTGCTCCCGGTAATGTTTTTTCAAATCTTTTATGGCATAGCCGTGCTACATGACTGTTAAAAAAATAAAGTGAACTCCTCTTGTCGGCTGTATGTATGTATGTACAATAAAGGAGCATTACCCGCCTCCACAAAAGTGATATTAAATACGAAGTACAGGTCGTGGTCGTCTGCCTATCGTTAATATTTTCTCATGACGTTATATTGAAATTTCATGGTGTGGAACCAACAGGTAGCTCAGTGCTGTCCTCAGACCGTGTCCTGTTCTCTATGAAGGGTGTGTTTGCTGACCTAATTAAAAGACAAAGACAAATATTTACGAACTGCTAATGTTTATTTTGTCAGTTCATCCGGATTGGAAGCAAAAATAATTTTGTTCTTCGTGTCAGGCTGGAACGCATAATCGTGAAGAACATACTGAACTAAAAAAACCTTTCACGACAACTGACACAGCAGTCAAGCAAGAGACCTAAGTGTGATTACAAGTGAAGCCAGGATGACAGGCTTCAAAATAAAAATCAAGTCGAACAAGATGTAGGAATATGATAAAGAAACATATTTTCCTCGGTGTAATCTTTCTGCTACGTAAACCCCTGGGCATTGACATGTTAGAGAAAAACCTGCAAGATGATTCCGTTGTCAGGGCCGACCAGACACCAATCAGGACACTGCACACTGAAAAGGGCAATGACTGAAACACATATCGGCTCTGGATACACTTGGCTGTGGCTCGTGTACACTTGGTCCGCTCGTACTACACCTCACAGCCATATCACTCCACAAAGGTGTGTGTCCCCATGTACCCGTAACACAGACTCCTACAGCGAGTAACATCATGAAAAGGGGCATATTTAATAAAAGGGGCGCATGCTTTGCGCCACTTTATAAATATGGCATAGTGATTTGCTCGTCTAACGCCACATTAGCGCAAAAAAATTGCACTAATGTGTCGTTAGAATGGAACTAGGCCCTCTTAAACTAAAGTGCCTGCTGCGCCACCCTGTGCCACCTGGAAAGGGCAGAAATGCACTGTATCTACACATTACAGTGCATTTCTGTCCTCTCCCTCTGAGCTGGCGCACAAATTGTTGCCCAGCGCGGGCACCCATGCACCATCGTGCAAGGGTGCCTGCATTGTGAGGATGGTTGTTTTTGTTCTGCAGCACACATAGAATGAGGAAAAAACGGGGAGAAATAAAGATATTTCTCTCTTTTTGTCATTCTAACACCACCCCTGAGGTGGTGTAGGAATCTGACGCATTCCTAGACTTGTAACTCTGGAAATGCATCAGATTCCTTTGGATTCCATGGGTGTTGCGTGGGAACACTCCAAGCAACACCCATGGAATACCCCTTTCATGTAGTGTTATGCGTGAAAAGGGTCCATAACTACAAGGCCATGAAAAGCCAAGTCATGAAAACAAAATGATGCTCCTGAGACGCAGTGTCCCATCAGGGCCTCATAAATGAGGCTCTAAATCCACGATATATATAGCAACAGTCTTAATGTGTTGATTTTCTTTCACACTGAATTGCATCTGTATTTTGTTAAAGTAACCAGATTTTGAGAAACAAAACGCAGTACAAGCCAGCCATAGAATTAGGACTAAAGGTTGACAATGATCAAGGTATATGATATGAGAGAGAGAGAGAGAGAGAGAGAGAGAGAAAGGCAAGGTGTGGCAGTGACTTTCAAACATTGAAAACCTTTCTAATATCCTTGTTCTTTTGAACTCTTCACTTACATGGTTACATTTATGTAACATTAGCTATGGCAGGCTCTTCACCCTGTTACACACCACCTCCCTCCCCTAGCACCCTCCCACCCACCTGTCCTCTGCTGAAGGTATGCAGCTGACCACCTCTTACCAAAAGAAAAAGAGAAATTACTTTGAGTGTTTGGGGGTGGAGCTTGCCGGCCTGCAAGATGGCTGCAAGTTAATTTAGCTCCTTGTTATACTGTAAAGTTGTGGTGCTCCTTTAAGGAAGTGCGTGTTTTGGCATTCTAATGGAAAGTTTTATTGTGACAGCGTTGGTCGTTCCAAGTCAGTTGGGATGTGGCTGGCTTATGGAAGGACAGCGTCTGTCAGTTGTGAATAAAGCTTCAACTTTTCATCTTTAAATGATATCCCGGTGCAGCGTCATTACTACATTTTTGGTGACAAGCGCCAGTCACACCGATAACGCTGCAGGAAACGGATCAGGCGCGCTTCGTGGAGAGTTGAACTAATCATCAACAAACCTATGCACTGGATGTTAAACATGACTGCAGCTGTTAAAGTGGAGCAACGTCGCTGTTAATCAACGTGTTGTGGGATTTTGGGAGGTGAGATATCTATTTCTGTTCAACACACCGTATTCAAGCACGTGCCTGTGTTTTCAGTGTGCTACCACCTGCCCGGACACGCGTGGCCGTAAACAAAGACGGTGCCATAGAAAGTGTACCTCGCGCAGTTGCGGCGTCTGCAGCTGTATCCAAGGTCGTGCCTGTGGCTTTGAGTTTTCGTGCAGCAGTACTGTTCAAGTTCAGATTGGCACTTTCTCATCTGCAGCTACGCTCAGTGTTTAGTTTTAAAGGAAAGGTCCCTGGCGTTTCATATCTATACATGAAGTGATGGAAATGAAAAGAGGACTTCAAGTTAAAAGGGTTTCTTTGATGGCAAAAGTGATTCCTACTTACAAGGAGTGTTTTGAAGACTTATCAAGCTACACATTAGAGTGACATTATTTTCTATTCTCATTTTGTCATTATTATGGAATCATCAACAAACATTCCTCCTACGTTTTGAGACCAGCAAGAACAGTGTACTCTTTTCATTTATTGGTCTATGCTTAGGGAGAACGTACACTGGACCATTATTCTCCCAGTCCCTCCTTTTGTTTAATTTAGACCAGCAAGGCCAACCAGCTATTCAGTGGGAGGCTTGGAGAGACATATTTGAAAACTATTTAGTAGCATTAGATGGACTACATTTTTCACCAAAAAGAAAAAAGGCATTGTTATTAAGCACTATTGTCAAGGAGGCACATCATATTTTTAAATATTTACCTGAAATATGGAATGACTATGGGCAGCCATTACAAGATGTGTTTGAGGAAGCAAAACTATGCATGGAGAAAAGGTTTGCTAAAGAAGAGAACATTGTGATGTTACGGTATAAGTTTTATACCAGACATCAGAGATAAGGGGAGCCGTTGGACGACTTTATTTCGAGCCTACGTGAACTTTCCATGAAATGCAGGTTGGTCTTGTGACTGATGAGTTGATTCGTGACCAGCTCATTGTGCAGTGCAGAAGCAAGAAGACTCAGGAGCGGTTGTGGGAGGCGAAGAATCCATCTCTCGAGGATGCAATAACAATAGCTAAAATAGTAGAGGAGTCAGAGCTTTGAATGAAAGAAATCAGTAAGAAAGATTATTTAAATGGTGAAGGTGATGTAGCTCTCATATCCAAAAAAGGTGTTGCACCTAGATATGGGGGATCAGTCAGTAAACAAGCTGCCAGAGATTTGAAAACTTTGAAATTTAAAGCATGCTCTAGGTGTGGGAGCTCATCTCACACCTGTGAGACTAAATGGTGCTTTGTGGCGAACAAGGATTGTAGAAAGTGCAGTCGCAAATGGCATTTTGCTAGTGTGTGCCAAGATGGTTCCAGGGCACATGTTTCTTCGACAGAACCAATTGGAAGCAACTGGAAATGGGAGAGATGCTGGACCTAAGGGTGTTTTTTTGGTATCAAGCAAAAAAGTGGAACTAATGGTGGATTCAGGTTCATTGTATACAATAGTTCCAAAAACAATGTGGGAAGAGGAATGGCCTGAAATTCCCTTGTTATCCAAGGATATTAGTCCAAGAGGGTATCAATGATAAATTTTTTGGGATACTTCGAATCATCTATTGAATTTATGTTGCGGAGTATTGAAGGGAGCGTGTATGTAGCAGAATGTTGTCCTCCCATATTAGGTTGGGTACATCAGTATGAATTGCACATTGTTATAGATCCCCATTCGGTTGAGAAAGTTTTAATAGTGGATGACTTAGGTATGAATTCAATTTTGAATGGAGCAAAGGATGTGTTTGAGGAAAGGATGGGAGAGTTGAAAGGGTATGGTCACAGAATAGTATTGCAAGAAGGAGCAGCGCCATTAAAGCATAAAGTGAGGAGAGTACCTATTGTGGTAAGGGATGAAGTAAAGAAAATGCTAGATGACATGAGGAAAGAAGGTGTGATTGAACCTGTGGAGGCTTCTTTGTGGGTTTCTCCAGTAGTTACAACCAAGAAAAGTGATGGAAGGCTCCTCTTCTGTGTGGATTTGCGGAGTTTGAATCAATTTCTGGTGACAGACATGTTTCCGCTCCCAAATATAAATGAACTCTTGACACTACTTAAGGGGGAGCAGATATTTTTCTAAGTTCGATTTAAAGAGTGCTTACCATCAGATTAGATTGCATGAGGATTCCAGAGCGCTAACAGCTTTTATAACAATGGAGGGCACATTCCAATTTACCAGGATGCCTTTGGGTTATCCTCAGCTGCAAGCGTTTTTCAAAGAGAAATGTCAGAAATCTTTAAAGGGGTACAAAACGTAATTTTCTTTCACGACGATATTTTGATTTTTGGACAAACAGTTAGTGAACATAATAGAGTTCTCAAGTTAGTGTTGGACAAGCTCAGAGGAGCTGGATTAACTTTGAGGAGAGATACATGTAAATTCCTACTTGAGGAAATTGATTATTTGGGCCACACAATTTCTGGGGAAGGATTCAGACCTAAGGAAGATTTGCTGAAAGGCATTAGGGCTGCACCTGTTCCATGTGACAAAGATGAACTGTGCTCATTTATTTGATTTATAGAATATTACAGCAAGTTTGTAGAAAATTATGCTCAGAAAACAGAGAACCTGAGGAGGCTGTTATGGAAGGGTTGCAACTTCAAATGGGAGAACGTTCAACAAGTGGCATTTGATGCAGTGAGAAGAGATATTTGTGAAGCTGGCATTTTGACACCCTTTGACACTCAATGTAAGACCATTTTGACAGTGGATGCCAGTGTGTGTGGCGTGGGAGCTGTGCTGTGCAAATACAAAGAAAAAAAGAGGTAACTGTAGTTTTTGCTTCATGCTTTCTGACGGAGAGCGAACAGAACTATTCTGTGATTGAGCGTGAAGCATTAGCTGTGGCTTGGTCCGAAGAATATTTTAGAACCTTTCTTTGGGGCATAGTTTTTACCTTGCGAACTGATCACAAACCATTGCTTAAAGAGTTAAGCCCTGGTAGGACAGGAAAAGTCTCTGCTAGGCTAGCAAGACTAGCTTCTAGACTTCAAGAGTACCGCTATGTTATTGAGCATATTCTGGGATGGAAAAATACCTAAGCAAATTGTCTTTCTAGGCTTTCTTTGAAGCGGGAGGACATGGACAAGAGGGACATCGTCCAGAAGGAATAAGAAGGGGCAGTGGCTTGGTTGAATGTTATTGAAGACTGTGGGAAAGGAACGTTTCCAGCGAAAGATTGGGAGTCTTGTGTGGAGAACGATTCTATTCTCAAAGGAGTAGTACGTATGGTGTTAGAGGGCAAAAGAAGTGAAAGCGCAGTCATCGCGCCTTTGAGACCTTACGTAAAACTTGTAGATGAATTGATATTGGTAAATGACAAGTTAATAATGAGGAATGACAAGTTTGTACCACCAGAGGGTCTTCAAAAATAACTTTGTGTTGGCTCATGAGGGTCGTTTAGGGCAAACTCTTATAAAAAAAAGGGTCATAGAAAACTTTTGGTGGCCGGGGATGGATGACATGATTTCTCAATGGATGGAGGACTGTATAATCTGTAAGGAAAGTGAGAAAAGATTGAGAACAGGAGCACAAGGTGTATGTAGCCATATAGAGGATCCAGGTCACCTTGGAGTGCTGTATGTCTAGATTTCATGGGCCCCATTCATAGTATTAGGAATAGGCTTGAAAATGCCTTATTCATGGTTGATATTCATTCAAGATAGGATATAGTCAAATTTTTACAGGATCTAACTATGAGGAGTACCATAGAACCATTGAATGAAGTGTTTCGAGAGGAATGTCTCCCTCGTGTTTTGATAACAGACAATGGCACACAACTCACGGCACATGAGATGAAGAAGTTCCTTGAGAATTATGGAGTTATACATCATCGCACTGCATTGTACAATCCACACGCAAATGGAATGGTCGAAAGGGTTAATCGCCTTGTCAAAGGTACCATTCTTATGACCATCCAAAGTGGGAGGGAGGTAACGAAAATTGTTGACGAAATGGTTTGGGTCTATCGCACTACAGTTAACAAAGCTACAGGAGTTTCTCCATTTGAGATAATGAAAGGCAGAAAACCAGGGGCAAAGTTAATTCCTGCGCAGATGTCATATGATGGTGTGAAGGCAAGTGTGCTTGTGGAAGAAAAGGAAAAGGAAAATGACTTGGCTGTAGGTGATTGGCTGAAAATAAGACATTGCAGAGTGTCTGGTGGTTTATCAAAATTGAAGGGCCCATTTAGAGTTGGAAAGGTGAGTGATAGTTATGTGGTGTTGGAGAATGGTAATAAATAGAACACAAGGAGAATGAATTTGTACCAAAAAGGGAGCAAAGGGAGAGTGAAGCCTGGACATTACACGACTGGGTGTAACAGTTTCATGTTGATGAGCGATCATGAGTTTGGAAGTGAGTCCAAAGGCATGGCATGTGAAGATGTTGAGAAACTTGGAGTGGAAGCTGGTATAAATTCTACCCCTCATGATGGGGTTGTAGATCAAACTCCTAGCCTGGTAAGAGATTTTCGTAGTCAAAGAGTTCAAAAACCACCGTGCTATTTGGAAGATTATGTTCAACATGTATAATTTTTGTCACAATTTCATGCTGATTGTTTTTCTCTATTTTTTATGTCAAATGTGGAAGGTTTTATGTTTTTTTGTTTTCTGGTTTGTAAGTGTTATTAAGGAGTTCAGAAAGGGGGGAGATGTGTTATAATGTAAAGTTGTGGTGTTTCTTTAAGCTCCTTTAAGGAAGTGCACGCTTTGGCATTCTAATGGAATGTTTTATTGTGACAGCATTAGTCATTCCAAGTCAGTTAGGATGTGGCTGGCTTATGGAAGGACTGCGTCTGTCCGTTGCAAATAAAGCTTCAACTTTTCATCTTTAAATGATATCCCGGTGCAGCTTCATTACTACACTCCTATGGTCGCCACACGATCCTTAATGATCTTGAAGCCCCAGACAGCTACATTGTCCTTGGTCTCTAAGCCTGCACTCCTATTGTAGTTGAGAACACGGCCGGGTGTTGATTGCTGATCTGTGTGACACCAATCTGCTGTATGAACAATGCACCATGCCCTGTTGGCGGCGTGCCTGCTGAGGCAGACCCATGGCCGCAGGCACACATAGGTGATCCATGTTCAGCTGAAGTATTCTCCTGGATGTGGCCTCCTATGTGGCCACTTCCACTAGGGGTGCCCACGCAAAGACGGTGGTATTTGTGACATATCCCTGGATGCTCTCAACCGACCACAGACCGACACCACCGGGGCAAAGCAAACAGAGAAAAATAAAAACACTCTCTGGCTTACCCATGTGCATCCGGCACTTCAGTAAAAAAAAAAGAAAACATAGGTAATCGCCAGCCGTGGCCACAGGGGAAGATTTCCTCTTCTTGTAGGCTGGAAAGTCCTATGCACGTCCCGTCACATGGTCGCCAGATGTTGGAGGGAGATTTTTTACCACATAATTTGCTGCACATATGTGCTTTCTAAAATAAAAGAATACACAGGAGAGATGCAGGAATTGAGTCGGAATGCCACAATTTATTCAAGAAATAATTCAAACAATAAATGTCATAAAAGACACATTTCTTATGTGTATTAATCCTTAACGCTTAGCAATCGAATAAGCAACAATTGTCAAACGACACCTTTGAGATGAAGAGAAAAACCTCCAATATTCTAAGTTCATAAAAACCACGGCAATGCAAGGAAAGGGAAAGTGAGAGAGGAAAAAAAAAGTTTTTAAGTATAATACAGTATTGCAACCTTAGTCAAGGATTCTAGGCAAAACAGTTAACTGGGAGCACGCCCGCTTCTGTTAGCTGAGAGTTCACTTCGACAGGGTGGTCAACTAACGGATCAGAAACAGCCTTTTTTATACCATTTTGATGAGGAGCTGCTAACCGCAAGCCTGCAGGTGTCCTGAACATTTTGTCGCACAAAAGTTCATCCCAGTTCATGGTTGTTTGTCTCATTTTTACCTTCACGCCAAGTAGCTGTCTTAAAAGCTAGCAGAGAAACATCTTGCTGACAAGAAAATAAATGACCGGATTACAGGTTCATGGTCTTAATAGATCATGATGTCTATAATGCTATCAGGGAGGCATAAGGCCTACCATCATCAGTGGACATCTATAAAGCAGTCTGGGCAATTTAAGCAAGCTACTATGTATGTGTCTGGCAGGGCCAATCATAGCTTTCATGCTCTGGGAGTGGGACAGACATACTTGAGACATTATATGGTAAATCTGGACTCTGCTTCAGGGGTACAGACCTTTCATTCTGCTCAGCACGGTGAGGTGGGGGCTGCGCTGATCTTGTGGGCCCGATGGGGCCGCTGCTGCAAACGGTTCTGCTGTGAGAGACTGGAGAGAGTGGGAACCGGTGGAGGGGGAGCCCTGAAGGAGTGATTCTATTGCAAGAACAAAAGGCATGGCTGGTAGTTACTGGAGGCCAATGAGGGCTGCCCAATGGACAGTAGGGAGCGTGTGGCCCTCTGTATTCTTTTGGACATTGTAGATGCTACTTGGGGTATCAGGGGCATGTGGAGAGCGCTCCACCGGGCTGCCCATGCCACAACAAGTATCAAGAACTGACAACTTAGCGTGCGAAAGCCGCAGTAAGTACTTATAACCTCCCTAAAGGGCCCAGGACTGCAGGTTTCCCCCAGCCCCCTGTTCTCTAGCTTGCCACTGATTGCAGCCTGTGCAGTTGTACTGGTGGATGACGGCAAACCACTACTATTCAGTGATCATAAACAATTGCAACAATTTCTGAAGCTTAGGATGGCAGATGGTGGCTGGCGGCTGGCGACCATCATCACTCACCCAATTAATGTCCCTCTTGATGGTATGGTCGGACAGCTCGACTACAGGTTTCCTGCAAACACTTAGATTTGATACCTTTTATATTTAAGGTGACTCAGGTGCCCAGCTATGAATCCGCCATTTGGGGTGATGATTGAGACTAGGAGTCTGAACACACAGCAGCCCGAGCTGTGTAGTCCCCTTGCTCTCCATGCTGTACTTGAATGGGCTGTGAAGGCCACGGACAGGACCCGTAGGCATTGTTACACTGATTTGCACACCATGTGGGTGCGTTTTCCTCCATCTTTTTTCATAAGGGCTACATCTAGAACAGTTAGGTGACCCAAGAGAAATGATGTGGTCTGCTGACTGGTAACATCTGCACCAATGTGAGTTCCACAGAATCTGGGAGCTGTTATCTTTGGGAGAGAGGTGGGTGGGACGGGGTTGGCATTTATGCATAATGACATGATTGCTGGGGGTTGGCCTGTCATGGGAGGTGGGCGGGATGTTGGGTCTGTTTTGGTTGTTGTCTTAGTTTGTTCAACACGACATTCAATAACACACTGTTGGCCTGTACTACTCAATCCACTCTTCACAGACAGCAACACATGACAGAGGTAAATATGAGACCTGATGGCCGCTCTCTTCATGCACCTATAAACTTGCTAACTTGGAATGTTAGGGGCCTAAATGACCAGAAAAAAGTGATAAATGTTATTGCATATTTAAAGCATCACAATATAGACTTGGCAATAATTCAAGAAACATCTTTAGCCCTAAACAGCAAGATGTTAACTCCATGTACGCTACAGGGCCAATTTGTGGCTGCAGGATATACCTTGCACTCTCAAGGGGTACTGATATGGACTGCTAGGGCATCAGGGCTGCAGATCCAGGAACTCATAAAAGACCAGAGTGGCAGATACATTGTTGTGCGTTGTAGTACAGATGATTTAACCTTCGTGCTTGTGAGACTTTACAGACCTAAATACGATAACCCACAGTTTTACCATGATCTGTATACAACACTGACCAGACTGGAAGATATGCCGCAGATTTTGGGTGGCGACTTCAACTGCGTAATGAACCTGTTGCTGAATCACTCATCTGGGTCCCCTAGATGCCCTTCTGCTCCTGCACATGCTGTGACTGACATTGCAACCAACACCAGGCTCATTGACATATAGAGACATAAGTACAATTTACATACACGCATTGACTACTGGCTGGTGTCCAGAAGCCTGGTGTCTCAAATAACCTGCTGTGAACCTTTGCCCAGGACATACTCTGACCATTCCCCAGTCCTTCTCACACTAGAGATTCGTAAATGCAGGGCTTCCCCTTTTACGTGCCACTTTCTGCCTTACTTCCTGCTGTATTCAGAAATGACCTAGCACAGGCCATAGAATAATTTTTTGACACAAATATAGAGACGATTTCCAAATTTAGTGTAGCATGGGAAACTTTTAAAGTATACATAAGAGGGATAGCCATTGTCAAACATGCAGATGTCTTGAAATCCATTCGAGGTCGACTGGCCCAGTTGGAAAGTGAGATCGCTGAATTGGAGGGAGAGCACCTATCTTCGGCGGACAGTGGGCTGCTGGGAGTACTCAAAGAAAAACTAACCGAATTCCAAGACACTGCGCAATATGAACTGCAAAATCTAGGTAAGTATGTGGTAGCCTGCAGTTATGGAGAGGGAGAACACCCTAGTGCGGTGTTGGCAGCACTATTGAGACCCAATAGGGAGCTTGATGTCGTTTTGGAGGCACAAACGGAAGAGGGACAATCAACCTGTGACCCAATGTGTGTCTCGAAGAGATTATTATGTAGACTTATAAACATCTAAAATCCTGCAATGTACCTGGCACTACAGACTATTTGGAACTTATCGCCATGCCCTGGCCATCAATTGCTGATAGGGAATATCTAATGTCCCTGTTAGACCTGACAGCCTTAGGGTAGTCACCCCTAACTTTTTGCCTGCCTCCCTCCACTTTTTGGACACTGTTTTTGCTGGTTTATAGACTCTGCGCACTTTACCCCTGCTAACCAGGGCTAAAGTGCATATGCTCTCTCCCCTAAAACATGGTAACCTGGAATCATACCTGATTGGACTATTAATTTACTTATAAGTCCCTCGTAAGGTGCACTTTATGTGCATAGGGCTGGTAAATTAAATGCTACTAGTGGGCCAGCAGCACTGGTTGTGCCACCCACTTAAGTAGCCCCTTTTCATTGTCTCAGGCCTGCCATTGCAAGGCCTATGTGTGCAGTTTCACTGCCACATCGACTTGGCATTTAAAAGTTCTTGCCAAGCCTAGAACTCCCCTTTTTCTACATATAAGTCACCCTTAAGGTATGCCCTAGGTAACCCCTAAGGCAGGGTGCTGTGTAGGTAAAAGGCAGGACATGTACCTGTGTAGTTATATGTCCTGGTAGTGTAAAACTCCTAAATTCGTTTTCACACTATTGTGAGGCCTGCTCCCTTATAGGCTAACATTTGGGCTGCCCTCATACACTGTTGAAGTGGCAGCTGCTGATCTGAAAGGAGCAGGAAGGTCATATTTAGTATGGCCAGAATGGTAATACAAAATCCTACTGACTGGTGAAGTCGGATTTAATATTACTATTCTAGAAATGCCACTTTTAGAAAGTGAGCATTTCTTTGCACTTAAATCCTTCTGTGCCTTACAATCCACGTCTGGCTGGGCTTGGTTGACAGCCCCTTGTGCATTCACTGAGACACACCCCAAACACAGGGTACTCAGCCTCACTTGCATACATCTGCATTTTGAATGGGTCTTCCTGGGCTGGGAGGGTGGAGGGCCTGCCCTCACACAAAGGACTGCCACACCCCCTACTGGGACCCTGGCAGACAGGATTGAACTGAAAGGGGACCTGGTGCACTTCTTAGCCACTCTTTGAAGTCTCCCCCACTTCAAAGGCACATTTGGGTATAAAACAGGGCCTCTGCCCTACCTCATCAGACACTTGCTGGAGAAGAAACCTGAACCAGAAACTACATCCTGCCAAGAAGAACTGCCTGGCTGCTCAAAGGACTCACCTGCCTGCTTTCTACAAAGGACTGCTGCCTTGCTGTTGCCCTGCTGCCTTGCTGAACTCTTGTCTGGCTGTGAAAGTGCTCTCCAAGGGCTTGGATAGAGCTTGCCTCCTGTTCCTTGAAGTCTCAGGACCAAAAAGACTTCTCTCTTTTACTTGGACGCTCCGTGCGCCGAAAATTTCGACGCACAGCTTGTTTCGCGGCGAGAAAAACGCCGCACTCCGACGCTGATCGACGCGACGCTCTTGGGACGATCGAAGATCCGACGCACGGCCTCGCAAGGACAACGCCGCCCGACCTCTAGAGGAGAAATCGACGCGACGCCTGCCGTGAGATCGGAATTTCAATGCGCAGCCCCGCAGATCGAAGTCTAGAGGAGAAATCGACGCGACGCCTGCCGTGAGATCGTAATTTCGACGCGCAGCCCCGCAGACCGACGCGCAGCCGGAGAACAAGCAGGAAAATCCACGCACAGACCCGGGACATCTGGTAATCCCCGCTATCCACAGAAAGAGACTGTCCCCGCGCCGGAAAACGACGCCTGACTTCCCCGCGTGGAAAATAACGACGCAAGTCCGTGTGTGCTGGGGAGAAATCGACGCACACACCCTTTTTCCACGCACCTCTTCTCTTGTGGCCCTCTGAGGAGATTTTTCCATGCTAAACCAGGTACTTGTGCTTAAAAGAGACTTTGTTTATATTCTAAAGACTTAAGACACTTTATATCACTTTTCAGTGATATCTCTACAATTTCCCATTGCAACTTTATTCTTTTTGACCTACAATTATCCTGATAAATATTATATATTTTTCTAAACACTGTGTGGTGTATTTTTGTGGTGCTATATGGTGGTATTGTATGATTTATTGCACAAATACTTTACACATTGCCTTCTAAGTTAAGCCTGACTGCTCGTGCCAAGCTACCAGAGGGTGGGCACAGGATAATCTTGGATTGTGTGTGACTTACCCTGACTAGAGTGAGGGCTTTTGCTTGGACAGGGGGTAACCTGACTGCCAACCAAAAACCCCATTTCTAACATTGGTGATCAGCGGTGAGGATAGGACTTGTATTTGTGCAGTGACATACAGTAGCTAAGTATTTCACTACCTACCCACAGTTGAAGGTCAACTTGGTTTTTATCTCTTTTTGAAAACCCGATTTTTTTCCTGACAATTTTCAAAAACTAAATCCTCACTCAACATGTCTCTGACTGGGTCTCAGACAGGGGACTTTGACCTAGTCCAGTTGGATGCATATACGGTCAAACAACTAAGAGGATTCTGCAGGGCATTGAGGGTACCCACCCAAGGGGCCTCCAGAAAGGAGGACTTTCAAGTGGCGCTGAGGGCCTGGGCAGAAGCCCATTTAGAGGATGATGAGGAAGAGGAGCCAGAACATGGCCCCTCAGAGGAATTTTCACTATCTGTGGATGGTGTTACCACTGCAATTGTGCCCCCTTCCAGACCAGGGAGCAGTGTCTCTATGCAAAGCCTGACCGCAGAGGAAAGGAGAGAGGAAAGGGAGTTCCAATTGCAAATGGCAAAACTGAAAATTGAGGCTCAACAGGAGGAGAGGAGGGCAGAGAGAGAAGCCAAACAAGCTGAGGCTGAAAGAGCAGCCAAACAGATTGAAGCTGAAAGAACAGCCAAACAGATTCAAGCAGAAGCTGAAAGGGCAGCCAAACAAGCGGAAGCTGAAAGAGCAGCCAAACAGGTGGAAGCTGAAAGAGCTTTGGCTGAAAAGAAACTATTGTTGGCTCATGAACTGAGTCTCAAGGAGCTGGAGATCAAGGCGAGACAGTCTGAATCCAGCAATAATGGTGGCAGCATACAGACAGGACCTGCTGGAGAAAAGAAGGTTCGTATACCCAAAAATGTGGTGCCCAGTTTTGTGGTGGGAGATGACATAGATAAATGGTTAGCTGCTTATGAAGTTGCACTAAGGGCTCATGAGGTTCCTGAAGGGCAATGGGGGGTAGCTATGTGGGGTTATGTGCCGCCATTGGGGAGGGACACACTTCTCACATTGGATCAACCTGATCAAAACACATACCCACTTCAGAAAGCCACTTTACTTGCCAAGTTTGGGCTGACCCCTGAGGGATACCGTCAGAGGTTCAGGGACAGCACCAAACAAACCACACAAACATGGGTAGATTTCTTTGATTTCTCCAGTAAGGCACTGAATGGATGGGTGCGGGGCAACAAAGTAGCAGATTATAAAGGTTTATATGACTTGATTCTGAGAGAGCATATGCTTAATACTACTTATACAGAGTTGCGCCAGCACCTAGTGGATAGCAAGCTGACTGATCCCAGGAAGCTTGCTGAGGAGGCGGACCTCTGGCTTAGCACCAGAGTGTCCAAGAAGGTACCTGGGGGGGACTCCCACAAAGGTGGTCAGGGTTCCCAACAGAAGAAAGAGGGGGGAGATAAACTTGCAGATAAGGAACTCTCCAAAGGCCCCCAAAAGAATTCCCAGGGAGGGGGTGGCAACCCTTCCTTTTCCAAATTTGGGAAAAAGCCAGGGACATATGACAGGTCAGGGAAATCTAGCCCCAAATGCATGGAGTGTTACCAGTATGGTCACTACAAAGGCGATCCACAGTGCCCCAAGAGGGCACCGTCCACTACCGGACAGGCACCTGGGTTGACTAGTGTAGCGCTCGGGGGGGAGATGGACCCAAGTAGCTTTGGGGAGCAGGTAGAGATTTCCCTAGTGTCCCTGGGAGAAGGAGAAATGGTGCCCAAGGCCCACATGCCCAAAAATACTTCCAAGTACCGGCAGTGGGTCACCATTGATGGGCAGAAGGTGGAGGCTCTGCGTGACACAGGAGCCAGTATGACTACTATCAAGAGTCAGCTGGTGTCAACAGAGCAGATAGTACCTAATACATTCCACCAGGTCAGAGTCGCTGACAATCGCGAGAGTCACCTACCGGTGGCTCTGGTTCCCTTTGAGTGGGGGGGGGTCTCTGGTACTCTGAAAGTAGCTGTGAGTCCTGCCATGCCTGTAGATTGTCTGTTAGGCAATGATCTTGAGCACACTGCTTGGAAAGAAGTGGAGCTCAGGTCTCACCTGGAGATGTTAGGGTTACCTGAGTGGGTCTGCCTGACCACACGGTCCATGGCTGACCGAGAGGGAAGTCAAGGGCATCTGGAGCCTGGAACGATGGCCCAGAGAGCTGCCAGGAGGAGGGACCAGGGGCACGGGAAACCGGCCCCAGAAGTTCCCACAGTGGCTGACGGGGCTCCTGAGGAGGAGGCTCCCGAGCCAACTGGGGAAGACATTGCCGCCCTAGGTGACTTACCTGAGCTTGCTGGCTGGCAAGTGGAGGGTGGACCCACCAGGGAGGAATTCTGCAAGGCGCAGAAAGAATGTCCCACTCTGGAAGGTTTGAGGAAACAAGCCTCAAACCAGCAGCAGGCGACGCCTCTGGCGCTCACCACCTATATTGGGAGAATGATCTCCTCTACAGTGAGCCTAATGTTCCGGCCTTTGGGGCAGCACGTATGCTGGTGGTCCCCCAATGTTACAGAACCTTCCTACTGGGTCTGGCTCACGACATTCCCCTGGCAGGACATTTGGGGCAGGACAAGACCTTTAACAGGCTTGTCACCCACTTTTATTGGCCCAAAATGAGGACACACTCAGATAAGTTCTGCAGATCTTGTCCTACCTGCCAGGCCAGTGGTAAAGCAGGCAAAAGGGTTAAAACCCCCCTGATTCCACTTCCTGTCGTTGGCACCCCCTTTGAAAGGGTGGGCATCGACATTGTTGGTCCCTTGGACCCCAAAACTGCCTTAGGCAACAGGTTCATCCTGGTTTTGGTGGACCATGCCACCCGTTACCCAGAGGCAATCCCTCTGAGGATCGTTACTGCACCGGTGGTGGCCAGAACCCTGATGGGGATATTTACCCGTGTGGGATTCCCCAAGGAAATAGTGTCTGACAGAGGCACTAACTTCATGTCTGCATACATGAAGTCTCTGTGGGATGTGTGTGGTGTAACTTACAAGTTCACCACCCCCTATCACCCCCAGTCTAATGGTCTTGTGGAGAGATTCAACAAGACCCTGAAGGGCATGATTGGTGGCCTCCCTGAGACCATGAGGCGTAAGTGGGACGTCCTCTTACCATGCCTTCTCTTTGCTTACAGAGAGGTCCCCCAGAAGGGGGTAGGGTTCAGTCCCTTTGAGCTTCTCTACGGGTACCCTGTCAGGGGACCCTTAAGCATTGTCCAGGAGGGATTGGAGAAAGCTCCAAAGACACCCCCTCAGGATGTGGTCAGCTATATGTTGGCGAAACACTGGTATGACCAGAAGGCCACCCTGGTAGAGTTTCAACCTGGAGACAAAGTGTGGGTAATGGAGCCAGTAGAGCCCAGAGCTCTCCAGGACCGCTGGTCTGGCCCATTTGAAATAAAGGAGCGGAAAGGGGAGGCCACTTACCTAGTGGACCTCCAAACCCCTAGGAATCCCCTAAGGGTGCTCCATGTGAACCGACTAAAAGCTCATTTTGAGAGGTCGGAGATCACCATGCTTCTGGTCACAGATGAAGGAACGGAAGAGGAGAGTGAACCTCTCCCCGACCTCCTCTCTGCCCAAGAAGGTGATGGGTCAGTAAGCGGGGTCATTCTGTCTGACTCCCTGACTCTAAACCAGAAAGGAGACTGCTATGAGCTGTTGGAGCAGTTCCCCCCCCTGTTCTCCCTTACTCCTGGACTGACCCACCTCTGTGTTCATGATATTGACACTGGTGACAGTCTCCCTGTGAAGAACAAAATTTACAGGTTATCGGATAAGGTGAAGGCCAGCATCAAGGAGGAGGTCTCCAAGATGTTGACTCTAGGGGTTATCGCGAAATCCAGTAGTCCCTGGGCCAGCCCAGTGGTGTTGGTCCCTAAGGCTACTGCCCCAGGTGCGAAGCCAGAACTCCGGTTCTGTGTGGACTACAGGGGTCTCAACTCAGTCACACGGACTGATGCTCACCCCATCCCCCGAGCTGATGAGCTCGTGGACAGGCTAGGCGCTGCCAAGTTCCTGAGTACGTTCGATCTTACTTCAGGGTACTGGCAGATCGCCCTGACTGAGGGGGCCAAGGAAAGATCCGCCTTCTCAACCCCTGATGGCCATTACCAGTTCCGGGTGATGCCATTTGGGTTGAAAAATGCCCCCGCTACCTTCCAACGGTTGGTTAACGGGGTCCTAGCTGGTAAGGATGCCTTCTGTGCAGCCTACCTGGATAACATAGCTGTCTACAGTTCCAGCTGGGAGGAACACCTGCTTCACCTCCAGGAGGTGCTTCAGGCCCTGCAACAGGCAGGCCTGACCATCAAGGCCAGTAAGTGCCAGATTGGGCAGGGTTCCGTGGTGTACTTGGGACACCTAGTGGGTGGTGGCAAGGTGCAGCCACTCCAGGCCAAGATTGAAACTATCAAGGCCTGGCAACCACCACGAACGCAGACTGAGGTGAGGGCCTTTCTAGGCCTCACAGTATACTACCGCAGATTTGTCAAGGGCTATGGTACCATTGTAACACCCTTGACAGAACTCACTTCCAAGAAACAACCTAGGTTGGTGAATTGGACAGAGGCTTGTCAGAAAGCCTTTGACGCCCTGAAGGAAGCCATGTGCACGGCCCCCGTACTCATGGCCCCTGACTACTCCCAGGAATTTATCGTGCAGACAGACGCTTCAGAGCATGGCATAGGGGCAGTCCTAGCACAGCTGAATGAGGAGGGCAGAGATCAACCGGTAGTCTTTATTAGCAGAAGGCTATTACCACGGGAACAGAGGTGGAGTGCTATTGAGAGAGAAACTTTTGCTGTGGTCTGGGCACTGAAGAAGCTAAGACCCTACCTGTTTGGGACTCACTTCCGGGTTAAGACAGACCACAGGCCCCTCAGATGGCTCATGCAGATGAGGGGTGAGAATCCAAAACTCTTGAGGTGGTCCATTTCCCTACAGGGGATGGACTTTACGGTGGAACATCGCCCAGGGGTTGACCACGCCAATGCTGATGGTCTCTCCAGGTACTTCCGCCTTAGCGATGAGAGCTCCCAGGAGGTCGGGTAGCTCTCCCCACTTTCAGCTGGGGGGGACAGATGTTAGACCTGACAGCCTTAGGGTAGTCACCCCTAACTTTTTGCCTGCCTCCCTCCACTTTTTGGACACTGTTTTTGCTGGTTTATAGACTCTGCGCACTTTACCCCTGCTAACCAGGGCTAAAGTGCATATGCTCTCTCCCCTAAAACATGGTAACCTGGAATCATACCTGATTGGACTATTAATTTACTTATAAGTCCCTCGTAAGGTGCACTTTATGTGCATAGGGCTGGTAAATTAAATGCTACTAGTGGGCCAGCAGCACTGGTTGTGCCACCCACTTAAGTAGCCCCTTTTCCTTGTCTCAGGCCTGCTATTGCAAGGCCTATGTGTGCAGTTTCACTGCCACATCGACTTGGCATTTAAAAGTTCTTGCCAAGCCTAGAACTCCCCTTTTTCTACATATAAGTCACCCTTAAGGTATGCCCTAGGTAACCCCTAAGGCAGGGTGCTGTGTAGGTAAAAGGCAGGACATGTACCTGTGTAGTTATATGTCCTGGTAGTGTAAAACTCCTAAATTCGTTTTCACACTATTGTGAGGCCTGCTCCCTTCATAGGCTAACATTGGGGCTGCCCTCATACACTGTTGAAGTGGCAGCTGCTGATCTGAAAGGAGCAGGAAGGTCATATTTAGTATGGCCAGAATGGTAATACAAAATCCTACTGACTGGTGAAGTCGGATTTAATATTACTATTCTAGAAATGCCACTTTTAGAAAGTGAGCATTTCTTTGCACTTAAATCCTTCTGTGCCTTACAATCCACGTCTGGCTGGGCTTGGTTGACAGCCCCTTGTGCATTCACTGAGACACACCCCAAACACAGGGTACTCAGCCTCACTTGCATACATCTGCATTTTGAATGGGTCTTCCTGGGCCTTGAGGGTGGAGGGCCTGCCCTCACACAAAGGACTGCCACACTCCCTACTGGGACCCTGGCAGACAGGATTGAACTGAAAGGGGACCTGGTGCACTTCTTAGCCACTCTTTGAAGTCTCCCCCACTTCAAAGGCACATTTGGGTATAAAACAGGGCCTCTGCCCTACCTCATCAGACACTTGCTGGAGAAGAAACCTGAACCAGAAACTACATCCTGCCAAGAAGAACTGCCTGGCTGCTCAAAGGACTCACCTGCCTGCTTTCTACAAAGGACTGCTGCCTTGCTGTTGCCCTGCTGCCTTGCTGAACTCTTGTCTGGCTGTGAAAGTGCTCTCCAAGGGCTTGGATAGAGCTTGCCTCCTGTTCCTTGAAGTCTCAGGACCAAAAAGACTTCTCTCTTTTACTTGGACGCTCCGTGCGCCGAAAATTTCGACGCACAGCTTGTTTCGCGGCGAGAAAAACAACGCACTCCGACGCTGATCGACGCGACGCTCTTGGGACAATCGAAGATCCGACGCACGGCCTCGCAAGGACAACGGCGCCCGACCTCTAGAGGAGAAATCGACGCGACGCCTGCTGTGAGATCGTAATTTCAACGCGCAGCCCCGCAGATCGAAGTCTAGAGGAGAAATCGACGCGACGCCTGCCGTGAGATCGTAATTTCGACGCGCAGCCCCGCAGACCGACGCGCAGCCGGAGAACAAGCAGGAAAATCCACGCACAGACCCGGGACATCTGGTAATCCCCGCGATCCACAGAAAGAGACTGTCCGCGCGCCGGAAAACGACGCCTGACTTCCCCGCGTGGAAAATAACGACGCAAGTCCGTGTGTGCTGGGGAGAAATCGACGCACACACCCTTTTTCCACGCACCTCTTCTCTTGTGGCCCTCTGAGGAGATTTTTCCACGCTAAACCAGGTACTTGTGCTTAAAAGAGACTTTGTTTATATTCTAAAGACTTAAGACACTTTGGGGGTTATTCTAACTTTGGAGGAGTGTTAATCCGTCCCAAAAGTGACGGTAAAGTGACGGATATACCACCAGCCGTATTACGAGTTCCATAGGATATAATGGACTCGTAATACGGCTGGTGGTAAATCCGTCATTTTTCCGTCACTTTTGGGACGGATTAACACCTCCTCCAAAGTTAGAATAACCCCCTTTATATCACTTTTCAGTGATATCTCTACAATTTCCCATTGCAACTTTATTCTTTTTGACCTACAATTATCCTGATAAATATTATATATTTTTCTAAACACTGTGTGGTGTATTTTTGTGGTGCTATATGGTGGTATTGTATGATTTATTGCACAAATACTTTACACATTGCCTTCTAAGTTAAGCCTGACTGCTCGTGCCAAGCTACCAGAGGGTGGGCACAGGATAATCTTGGATTGTGTGTGACTTACCCTGACTAGAGTGAGGGCTTTTGCTTGGACAGGGGGTAACCTGACTGCCAACCAAAAACCCCATTTCTAACAGTCCCAGCTTGACCAGCGGAGATACGCAGAGCCCTTAAAGATATGACGGCAGGGAAGGCCCCGGGCTCGGATGGGCTCTCAGTGTCATTTTACAAGGCTTACCAAGAACTACTAATACCGCATTTGCATACTTTGTCTGGGGAGATCGCTAGTGATATACTAATGCCGGCATTCGTGAGAGCAGCAATAATTATTACCTTACTTAGGCGTGGGAAACCCCTACAACAATGTTCCTCATCTAGGCCTCTTTACCTACTTAACATAGATAATAAAATCTATGAAAAATCAATGCAAAAATCCTAGTTAACAGGTTAGTGCCACTCCCACCTGGGGTAGTTGGACTAGAACAGGCAAGATTCATTCCTGCCCATAGCTTCACAATGAATCTCAGGACCTTATTTGGTACTATACAGCAGGTGAAACCAATAGTACGAGCAGCTGCTGCCTTTTTAGATGAAGAAAAGACCATTGACTACGTTGAATGGCACTTTATACTGGCAGTGCTGCACTGTATCTGAGTGTGAGAGGTGTTTCTTCATCTTGTACAGAGTCTATACACTAACCAAATGACACTTGTGAGGGTTAACGGAATTGTTTCAGATCCATTAGTTATCACCAGAGGTACCAGGCAGGGATGCCCTTTGTCACCATTCCTGGAAGCCCTTGTGGCAGAGTCATTAGCATGTGCCTTGGGGGAATATCACAGCTATAGAGGCATCTGCATATCCGGATACACTTTGACAATATCCTCTTTTTTTTTCTTCATAAATCTGTTTATTAAGGTTTTATTACAAAATTGCATCATATACATTTTAACACAATACATTGTGTAGCATCATTAGTGCTAACCACTATTCGACTGAGATATAACATGGTATTGCATTATAATTTACAACATACCCTGCAAACCGCTCGTATGCTTGGCCCTTCTTCTGAACCATCTACAGACTGTGTCCAGCAGTGCTTACCCGTTTAAAATACTCTTCTAGTGCTCTCTTAATTTGCCTTTGTGGACTTAGTGGGTGGCACTCTGCATAACATCTATTGGTGAGCGTGTCATTTGGCAACACTATTCCCATCTTAGAGTTGTGGTTCTAGTGTCATTGTTGAGGAGACAGATGTTATTAACTCTGTATGAACTAACCGTGTAAACTAATAACAACTGCTGGTTGCAGACATCTATACTATTATTTCCCACACATTTACTTCCCGATCAGGTTGAGGACCAAACTGCGTCAATTCAGCATGCCAGCGGAGAGGTTAGGCCAGGCTCCAGGTTCAATAAACTATGCCTTGCTGTCTTCTAGCAGTGCATCAGAGCTCGCTAATTCCCATACTTAATCACCCAACGCAGCACATCATTCCTTTAATGGACGTTCAGTCGAACTAATCCAAACCTCCTTCCTCTAGATCCCCGCCCACACCCCGCAATCGTATCATCAGCTCTTCCCAGCCGGTCGACAACGGAAATTGGCGCAGTCCCAGCACCTCCTCAGTGCTGCACCCTCTGCTCCTGCCCATGCCTCGAGGGAGCGTCTCCAGGCCTGCGCCGGCGGAGGGTCCGGCGACTTCCACCTACGAGACACCAGCCGCCTCGCCACAATGAGTCCCAGGTCCGTGAAGCGCACCTCCACTCTGTGCCGCTTACTTCTAGGGAATAACCCCAGTATGCATGCCTCCCAAGTAAAAGGGATCTGTTGAGCCGTGCAATCAGACAGATTATCAATTACCACCCTCCAGTAGGAGCACAAACTAGGACAGGACCACAACATATGTAACAAGTTTGCGCCAACCTCATGACATTGGGGACAAGCTGCGTCCAGACGGACAAAGTATTTATTCACTCGGGCTGGTGTAAGGTAGGCTCTGTGGACCAAATAGTACTGGATGAGGCGAAATCTGGAATTACTGGGTATGTTGAAGTGGCCCGAAAGGGCTGACCTCCACTGCGCCTCCACAATTGGACCGCCCACATCCACCTCCCATGCCTCACGCAGCGCCTCACTTTCCAGGGCAGTGTGAATTCGCAGTGCATCTGCAAGCCAACTAATAAAGCGACGACCCCGACCCATCACCTGTAAATATTGAATCAGTAAATGGGTCGGAGGAGCTACCGAGATATCTCCCCACCCGATCTTCAGGGCCCGTAACAAGGAGTTGTACAGTAGGAACTGACTGGGTGGTAGCCCCAGGTCCTGAAGCCTAGCGAATGGGAGCAGCTGACCCTCCTCATAAAGATCGCCCAATGTGCACAGTTCTACTTCGTGCCACGCATGTAATTCGGAGTCCGAAGTGACCTTGGGGCCCCGCGGCGTGCCCGACAGCGCCAAGGCCGTGCAAATGGGACCACCTGTCCCGTTAGTCGGAGGGATCTGCGGAAGCATCTATGGGCCACCCTGAGGAACAATTGTTGCGGAGTCGGCGCACGCGTAAGCGGATGGAACAGGTGCTGAATCTGCAGTAGTGACCAGGGACCCCTCTCCGATGCTGTGTCAGCCAGCTGGGCATCCGCCAGCCACCTGGATATCCACTGAAGCTGGGCCGCCAGGTAGTAGTGCTCCAGATTAGGGACTGCCAGGCCGCCCCTGTCGGGCGGCAGGTACAACTTCTTTAGGGCAACTCTGCATCGGCCACCATTCCAGATAAAGGGGGTGATTCCGATAGAGGCGGGCGGCGGTAGCCGCCCGCCTCGCGGGAACCGCCATATGGCCGCTCCACGGTCGAAAGACCGCGGAGGCCATTCAGGCTTTCCCGCTGGGCTGGCGGGCGACCGCCAGGAGGCCGCCCGCCAGCCCAGCGGGAAACCCCTCCCCACGAGGAAGCCGGCTCCGAATGGAGCCGGCGGAGTGGGTATGTGCGACGGGTGCAGTTTGCACCCGTCGCGTATTTCAGTGTCTGCATTGCAGACACTGAAATACACAGTGGGGCCCTCTTACGGGGGCCCCTGCAGTGCCCATGCCCTGGGCATGGGCACTGCAGGGGCCCCCAGGGGCCCCGCGGCACCCCCTACCGCCATCCTGTTCCTGGCGGGAGACCCGCCAGGAACAGGATGGCGGTAGGGGGTGTCAGAATCCCCATGGCGGCGGAGCGCGCTCCGCCGCCATGGAGGATTCTCCCGAGCAGCGGAAAGTCGGCGGGAGACCGCCGAATTTCCGTTTCTGACTGCGGCTGAACCGCCGCGGTCAGAATGCTCGACGGAGCACCGCCAGCCTGTTGGCGGTGCTCCCGTGGTCGGTGACCCTGGCGGTCACCGACCGCCAGGGTCAGAATGACCCCCAAAGTCTCTCAGCCCTGTTTCCAGGGCCCTAAAGAAACCAGGGGGAACATAGTGTGGGAGGTTGGAGAAAAAATACAAGAGGCGCGGCAGGACCACCATCTTCAGGAGTGCTATTCTGCCCAACACCAATAGCGGCAGCGTCCTCCAGAATGACATTTGAGACCTAACCGAGGACACCGCTTTTGTGAGGTTGCCCTCAAGCAAATCCTCCTCACGATGGTACACTCGAATGCCCAGATACCGGAACGTGCATGGCTGCCACGGAAGAGGGCTCCCGGCCAGACTAATCCCCGGGTCGGAGAGTCCCGGATCAAAGGGAAAGAGGCACGACTTAGACCAGTTGACCCTGTGTAATATGTAATTTCCTTTTGAACTTTATATGAAATTGTACGTTGTACTTTATATAATATTGTATGTTATTCTCGCATGTATTTCACGCGCGTTGCTCCAATGGAACCTTTGTTTCATTGGTTGTTCTTCTTTGTTCTGGAGTGCGGGCGGCTCGGTTCTGAGTCAGCCGTTATTCCAGGACAGAGGACGGAGAGGCAGCTACGTGCGTGGGTCCCTTTTAGTATAAATAAACTTACCAACACATCTTGAGACTCTGGTTCTTCGTTTATTTACAAGTGTCCTGCCACACCCAGAGGCCGGATAACATCGCAAAGCGTTACAGGAGCAGCCCAACCTCCGGCGGATCTGCGGGATTGACAATATCCTCTTATGCAGATGATACTTTGCTATATGTTTGTGACTCATACCGCAACCTCACGCCTATGGTCCACAAGGTAGTGAGATTTGGAGGTAATTCTGGCCTTAGGAATAAATGTGACAAATCTTTAATTTTTCCCCCCACTCTGGCTATGGCCCAGGCGTCACTGTGGATTTCCCCCTTACGTGGAAGACAAACTTGGTCTGAATCCCAGGTGCTCAAGTACATACGGCCCGTCTGTTGACCTACTTGACAACTATGGGAGAGCCATACATAAATTGTCAGAGGTCATAGATAGATGGACAAGCTCCCCCTCTCCCTGGTGGGGCGTGTAGCCCTTGTGAAAATGGTGGTCCTTCCGAGGTTTTTATTCCTGTCTCAGAACATCCCAATGTTGCTCCCTCAGTCGGTATCTCTATGTTATGATCCCTTCTGATTAGACTAGCCTGGGTGGGGAAACAGCCAAGGGTCCTATGACATGGATGCCTATGATAAGGCCACACATAGGGGGTTACTCTAACTTTGGAGGAGTGTTAATCCGTCCCAAAAGTGACGGTAAAGTGACGGATATACCACCAGCCGTATTACGAGTTCCATAGGATATAATGGACTCGTAATACGGCTGGTGGTAAATCCGTCACTTTTCCGTCACTTTTGGGACGGATTAACACCTCCTCCAAAGTTAGAATAACCCCCATAGGCTGCTTGCAGATAGCTGGATACACAGTCCCCCTGATGTGCCACATTCATAATCAAACGTGACATCTCGAGTACTCTCACACTACCGCATCAAATCTTCATGCTGCCCCAAAAGACAATATGGCACTTTTGATTCCCTGAGTATCACATCGCACGCATGGCACAGCTTCATGACTCAACAGGCACTCCCCCTAATATATTCTCCACACATGAGGATAGACTTGTGCACGTGGTTCTCACTGGGTCAGGATAAAGGCGCAGTAGATATGTTTCACAAACTAGGCATTGACACCATGGGTGACTTTTTTCTGGATGGCATTATGCACCCCTGGGACTCTTATGCCAATCACTCTACAACACTGACTTAAACTTATGAAATAACAATATATTAGGGCCCGACACACTCTACCGGGGATCATTGGGGACGAACTTCTTGAGACACTCAAACTGCAGGCATTCTCCTGATTAATACAAGAAATAGTGCAGGGGAAACTGGTTACCAGACTAAGGCCGTGATTTAAATTTTTTTGTGCCGCATTACTGTCATTTGTTTATGCAAAAGCGGCGCAAAATTACAAAATTCAATTGTATTTTGTAAGTTTGCGCCACTTTTGTGTCAATAAATGACGGTAATGTGGCACAAAAAAAGTATAAATGAGGGCCTAAATGCCTTCACACAAGAAGCTCGTAGGGCCAGATTACTTAAAGCTAGACTCGACTGGCAAAGAGATCTAGGCATCACATTAACTGACCTTCAAAAGCAATTCTGCTGTTCCATGATATGATACATTTCCCTGAATGGGAGGCACAGACCGATCCACTTTAAATTCCTCAATCGAGTTTATTACATACCTGATAGCCTCCTGAAATATGGACTGTGTACCACAGCTGACTGTCCGAGATGTGGGGAGGGTGATGCTGGCTTTCTCCATATGGCTTGGACCTGCCCTGGCGTATATGGATTCTGGACGGCAATATTTCTAGAATTGAAGCATATAGTAGGTTTCAAATTGACAGCTACACCATTGTTGGCTCTACTTGGCTATGATAAAGACATAGGGGGGAGGTCAGGCGACTGGTGGCCATGGGTCTTATGCTTACCAAGCGCCAGGTGGCAATGAAGTGGGATAATGGGCCATCACCTTCACTAAGAGATCGGAACGCAGACATGACATACTGTAACGCCCTGACCGACACGCACTATGAGTTGGCCCCTCCATAGGCTTGTCCCAAAAATTACTGGGGTCCATACCAGACCTATTTTATTGATAAGGAGACTGGAGAAGCCGATGGAGAACAATCGCTTACACCAGAGTCGGTTGCAGATTCCCTTACCGTCCACCCATAACACCTCTCAGTGCCTTAGAAGTGTAGGAAGTACAACCCCTATGTGTGTGTAATTGAGAATTCTTCCGGATGTAGCCCGCACAGATTGCAGATATGATTGATAAGATTACGTACCCCTGATGTACACCACTTGCAGACCTCGAGTGCGTCACTGTACTATATACCCAATGTGATCAGTGTCAACTAATGATTTACTTGTTGTGTGTAATATGTCGTATATTGTTTTTCCTTTTGTTTGAAGGAATAATGTAAAACATTATAAATAAAATAACAATTATTTGGGTTGTGTCTGACTTTATAGGCACCTGTGGATACAAGAGCATATGTTTTAGTTGTACTTTGGATGATGACTTGACCTTTGTCTTAAAAAGTATTTAAAATTGAGAAAACTGTTGGGACGCTGTGACAGTCCTCCTGAAACCGGGACTGCCTTGGGAAATCCAGAACGTTTGATCACCCTAATCTTTGTGAAGGTTGCAGGTGAGGGTAAAGGACCTTAACGGGAGAGTGAGGGCAGTAGCTCATGACGGCAGATTGTTCTCACCCAAACAAGGGTCATTACTACACAGTTCAGAACTGTCTAACATTGACTCATCGCTGTTCTGAAAGACTGGTGAATTTATATTGTTCTCCCCTCAGTAATGTAATGAGCATTCCCGCGACCGTTTGAACATGAACGCATTCCTAGTTACCGTTTTGTAGTTTCTTTCGGCAGTTACCATAGTTCTGTTTCTGGTGACCGCTGTTCAAAGTATTGTATACAATAAATACAAGGGCTCACACTATTGATTTCTCAGGAATCTGGGATAGATTAAATGGGTTATATTTCTATATACTCTAGAACAATCATAATTCGACGTGGAATGTTGTGATAATGTAAACAACTGTGTAACAGGGGACCATAAAAGCTAGTAAGTCAAATATGTATTCATAAAACAAAGAAAACATAAGGTCATGCAGAATAGAGTATAGCAAAAAAGTAGAACTAGGTACTCAGGTGGTTGACGTAGTAATATACATAAAATTATTAAAAATAAACGTGAGACCAGGTATAACCATATGACCCAGATGTCTTTAATTGGGTTGTATTTCAATAAATGAGGAATTACAACACAAGCAAGAGTCAAACAATGCAGGACTGATGTGGGCGCAGTTGATTAATTGTGCACCTCCATGGGGTAGCAGAGTCAGCATCAGGACAGTGGCTTGCTGAAGGCATGAGAACAGGGTGCCAAGGGAAGGCAGTAATTTCCTAGTCCAAGGCAGACCAAATACCAGGGAATTTGCTTAGGGATGCCACCGAAAAATGTGTCCACAAGATGTTGGTGCAATTAAGGAATTGCGTCTGAGTAAATTGTTGACAACCACTACAGTAATATCGCTCCAGGCAAGTAAGTCATTGAGGCAACCGGTGCCAATTAGAAGGGACTGATCAAGTATGTGGAAGGGCGTCTTTAGGCTATGTTAGAGTCACAGGGGAAGGAACAAGATGGCACCCCATCTGGAGTCAGAAGAGCATATGTCACCAAACCTGGCGGGGACGTCTCTGTCCAAGGGGTGGGGGATTGCTCGGTGAAAAGTAGCCTGCACACTTTAATAGAGTCACTGCCCCATTGCTGCCACACTTTGGACATCCTTGGGCCTAAGAAACGTTTGCCTTATTCTCCAGTGACCCTCCCAGACAGACTCTTTCCCTGCTGGGAGGGGCACTGAGTGCCTTGCTGCACTTGCAGCGTCCTTGAGACTCAATCAGCGTTTGGAATCCTATGTAGCCTCCTGCTACTTTTCCACCAAGTCGCACTGCCCTGGACAGAAACCTTCTCTGCCAATTATAGTGTCATATTCTCCTCACTTTACGCTTGTGAGAGGAGGCGTCTTTTTGCATAGTTAGCCCCCACTTTTTGCCGGATGTTGATGTGTTCTAGAAGTTGGTAGTGCCCGGGGCCCCTGCTAACCAGGTTCCCTGGGCCAGAGCTCTTTCCCTAAATCTGTTATGATGCTTGGCACAATTGGATACACTCTTAAATATCACTGTAAGTCCCTAGTAAAGGGGTACACCTGTACCTAGGGTATGGGATATTAGGTGTAGGCCTCTGAGGACAGCAGCACTGATTGTGCCACCTCTAGGGTCCTGCACCCAGATGCACCCAGCACTGCCAGTGCAGGCTGAGTGTACTGGGGAAAACCTAAAAAGGCAACCTCGACATGGCAACCTTCCTGGGTGCCCTGTCCACCCTACACTGCATATGATGTGGGTAAGTCACCCCTCTGTTAGGCCTTACAGCCCTAAGGCAGGATGCACCATACTAAATGTGAGGGCATAATTGCATGAGCAATATGCCCCCACTGTGCTTATGCCAAACCTGAGACATAGTGAGTGAACAGGGCAGTCATTTTAAGTACCTGTACTGGACACTGGTCAAACATGCGTTCTCCAGTTACATGATGGCCACTCTGTACCCTGGGTTGTTTGGTATCAAACAACTCATAATATTAAATTGAAACTGGTACCAGTGTTGGATTTAACCCTAAATGTACCTAGGAGCCACCTTAGGGAGAGCCATGGCTCTCTGGTTTGTAAGACAATGCCCTACTGCCCCTGACACTTGAGCCTCCAGGCCTGCAGAGGGCTTCCCCCTTGCAAACCCCCACCTTTAGCGGGAAACCAGACAAGGGTAGGAGAAGTGGCCTCACTGAGCATGCACCACCCCTCGGGGCTTGCAGGCGAAGTGGACCCTCCATCTAATTTTTCTCTATGTTAAATGGCAGGAAAATATCCATTAGGGTTTAGGGAAATGACCCTTCCCCAGGAAGTGGTCACTGAAGTGGGTGTAGCCACCCAAAGGTAAGTGTCCCATTGGACACTACCAGGTCCCTCCTAAAACGTCCACTAAGTTCAGTATTTAGTGGGCTCCCCTAGACCAAGATTTTAAATTCATCAGGAAGAAAGAAGACAGCACCAAAGAACCCACCAAGACGAGAACAGAGGACCTGCTGCACCAGGAGAGGCTCCAAGACCCCTGCTTGCTGCACCAGTGTCCCGACAATCGCCGATGCGAAGGAGCTTACCATGGGACCATCCTCAAAAGACCCAGAGGACCTCCGGGCTTAGCAAAAAGCCCAAGATCTCCCTCCTGGGTGGAGGCACCACTCGAGAAACCACAGGAACCTGCAAGGAACCTGCAAAGGGATGAGGGACACGTCACTGAACGGATGATATCTCCACAACCGGAAGCTGCATCCAGACCTGACAACATATCAACAAGAGCCCGGATGAGCCCTGCAAGTGTGCCAAGTTTGGTGGCACAGCACTCTCCCGTGGCCGAGTTGTGGCAATACCCCTGGTACTGACCAGTGCACATCATACATCATCAAAAACAGCTCCCCTAGAGCTCTAACTGGACCAGGAGGAAGCCCCAGTCGATGGATTTCAGTGACACCCTGAAACTCCAGGCAGAGCACCCGTGATGTCCTGCACGACCTCAAGAAGCAGATTTATCTCCAGCTCCAAATGGTCCCTTTGCGCACAGCATCCAAGACCTCCAAAATGCCCTGCACCTGGCCGCCCTGAGCCGTGCATCATGGGATCTGCTGTGTGCCTCTGGTCCCCAACTCCTTGCGACCTCATCAGCCCAAGGGGACCCTGAGGCACCCACTTTAGATCTGCAAACCAACTCCTTTTCCAGGTGGCCCGTCCAGGTAGCCCTGTGCCTGTGCAAGAGGTTTTCCAACACTGCTCCCAGCGGAACCGGGAGCCGCCCGAGGATCTCCAGCTGGCAGATGGTGCCCACCGATAACATTGACCATCTTGCCAAAGAAGAGACTGGTAACCCAACTGTACGATTTTTTATGCATTTTTAAAAGTGACTGCCTATTTATTCCAATGGTGCATAATTACGCACAGAAAGACTAACTTTTTCACATATTTGAAAAGTCATATCTCAAAAAGTACTTAACGTATCTTAAAGATTTTGGTCTTAAAATTCATATAAAAATAAGAAGTATTTTTATAAATTCTAGTCTCGAGTTATTCATTGAGTATGTGTGGTGCATGACTGAATTTGTGAGTACAGCAAATACTTAGCACATCTCCTAGATTAGCCTAACTGGTCGACCAGCAACCTTAAAAATTGGAGCATTAGGTGGTCTAATTTTTACCTATGGAAACCGACGTGCGGTTGTCTGGGCCCCCTGCATAGTGTGCCTAGTTTTGTGCACTAGGCCAGCCTCTGACAATGCTCTAGTAGGTACCAATGTCATGTCATTCCATTGTTCAGGGTAGGCATGTATAATACATCTGGAATTTCCCTTATCTTGAACCCATAGCGAGTCTTCAATTTCTATGTGGAATGTCGCGGAATTCTGATGTAGCTCATGCAGTCATTGTTTAATCGTGTTAGATTTGTGCTCCTTGCAGTAGTGGTTGTGGAAAACCAGGTAGGTGCAATCAGTATGATATCTCAAACAACTGTACCAAACTTCATGGAGGTGGGCATGTATGTTTTTGGAATGATTGGGTTTATTGTGATGGATGCACAAAAAGCCATTGTTGATTCATTCTAGGTCCTCCTGCTGCTTCACACCTGTCTAGATGCTCTTTTTTAGTGTTCTCATAAACATTTCCAGCTACCCAATTGCCTGCAGGCCTTGTGGGGTGATTCTCATGCATTTAATGTTCAAAGTCTGCGAGTATTGGTAAAAATCACATCCTTGGAACAGTGGGCCATTATTGTCAATCTAGATTATCTTCAGAATCCCAGAAATTGCTAGCTTCAGCAGATCAGATTCAAATGCCATGAGTGAAACAATCTTGACATCCGGAATCTTTGTCCACGTACCAGTACGTAGGGACCATCTGGTGCCGGGCAAAGTTCAGTGCCCAAGTTTGTTCATGGTTCACCACGTTCTTCTGTGAATCACAGGTGCCTGCAATAAGTAGGACCCAATACTTAACAGAGCTGGCAACAATCAATTAGGTCTTCGACTAACTTGACAAAATGACAAATTTTCCCTTATTTTGGCTTCACCATGCCTTGATGCCCATGATGTGCAAACAGAAGTATTCCATTGGTTAGAGTGTTGGGTTTGATGATGTTATTCCCTCCCAGTATGACGCCGTCCTCAGTGGCACAGGTTTCATGCAGCACTTTTGATAGTAAAGGTAAAATAGTAAGCTTCTTCGCTAAGGTGGGTCCCCAAGAAACATGTTTCAAGTGTTCTGTCTGGCGGCAATTAAGGTGGCTTGACGGCATTCACATTTTACAGTTGCTTTCTGGATGTCTGCAAATTTAATTGATTTTGGAATTGGCTCCTGGGAGACAAGGCAAAACAAATATGTTTCTCAATGCTCATGGTCTTTTAGTACTCAGCGTGCCTCAAAAGCGGGGGGAACATAGAGAAGTGCTAAGTGTGGTTGTTGGCCCATAGCTGCATGGCTCACCTCTGTAGTTCAGGTGATGGTTGTGGTGCCATGCCTTGGAACAGCAGGATCAGCAGGTTGAGATCCATCAGAGTCTTAAAGCTGTTGCTGCGTAGGTACAGACTGAAATGCTGACTTTATGTCCAAGGTGTCTTGCTTGGTCCAGGAGTATCTAGATTAGATGTAAGAAAGTTACTTACTTGTGAATAATATGGGTGCCCGGACATAAGGCTTGTGTTCTTATAGTAATATGGCACTCAACCTACGTAAGTCAATTTACCATTTCGCTAAGTATTTCATGTGGCACCCTACTGAATGGCCTTTTTAATGTCAAGAAATGCTTTTTGTGCATTTTGGACCAGACAATCGAGTGTTGCTCTTTGTCAGGTCGTTTAGAAGTTGCATGATGGCGGCAAGGCTTGAGAAAAATCTACCACATGCCATGGAAACTTCGGACTTCTGTCATAATCTGTTAGTGTCCAGTCTGGTTGCTGTCGGTGCTTTTCTGGGACCTTATTCTCGGATTTGCTCAAGAAGATGTATCCAAAGAACAGGAGATGTCACATTAGGAAGTAATTGTTCTATTTCTGTGGATTCATCCATAGTAAGATATTCTTTGTAGAGCTGCTTTCAGCTGACTGTGGTGATCCCAATTGTAAGTAGCAAGTATCAGAATGTCATCACTCACATTCATCATGCCATCAAGCCCTGTCAGGGCTTCTCTTGTGGTCTTTTAGGAAGCCTCCGTGGCTGGGGCGATGTTGATACTCAACCACCTGATTTGTCTCAGCCTATGATGAGCAGGGAAGATTGTGGTGTATCTACTTACTTCATCAAAGTGCAGTTGGTGGTATTCGGCAGTTAAATTTAATTTAGAAAATCATTTGGCTCCCTTGAGGTCTGCCAAAATGTCATCAGTTGTGGACACCAAGGGGGTCATTCTGACCCTGGCGGTAATTACTGCCATGGCGGAGGTTGGCGGTAGCACCGCCAACAGGTTGGCGGTGCTCCGCCGGGCATTCTGACCGCGGCGGTACAGCAGCGGCCAGAAGCGGAAAGCCGGCGGTGTCCCGCCGACTTTCCGCTACCCATGGGAATCCGCCATGGCGGCGCAGCTTGCTGCGCCGCCATGGGGATTCTGACAGCCCATACCGCCATCCTGTTCCTGGCGGTTCACCCGCCAGGAACAGGATGGCGGTATGGGGTGTTGTGGGGCCCCTGGGGGCCCCTGCAGTGCCCATGCCAATGGCATGGGCACTGCAGGGGCCCCCGTAAGAGGGCCCCACAAAGAATTTCAGTGTCTGCTTTGCAGACACTGAAATTCGCGACGGGTGCAACTGCACCCGTCGCACCTTCCCACTCCGCCGGCTCCATTCTGAGCCGGCTTCCTCGTGGGAAGGGTGTTTCCTGCTGGGCTGGCGGGCGGACTTTCGGCGGTCGCCCGCCAGCCCAGTGGGAAAGCCAGAATGACCGCCGCGGTCTTTTGACCGCGGAGCGGTCTTTCGGCGGGAACCGCTTGGCGGGCGGCGACCGCTGTCCGCCGCGGTCAGAATCACCCCCCAAGTGTGCTTCCCCCCCAATGGCTTTATTGGGTAGTTGCATATGGATGCATACAAATGTGCGAGGTTATATACGCTTGTTTGTTTTACCCATTACAGAAACCAAGGACCCGTGACTAACTGACAGAAGCCATGCCCCAGACTATTTCACACGCGTTGACACTTCTAGTGAATTGTATCAGGCTATAACTAATGAGCACGCTAGTGCCATTTCCAATCAATTAGAACTTTGCCTTGACAGGACGCTCTTCTTGCTGAACCAAGTTCCAGTCAGAGGTGGTGAATCTTGGCATCTGTACATACCAACGTTAGACTCAGTTTAAGGTGCAAGCATTGACTTTTGTTCATGACATTCACTGGTACATTAGCTTCTGTCACTGCAGTCACATTGAGGTCCTGAATCCATCATCTTGCATTTCTGGCTATTTGGTGATGTGGTGCAATTGACAAAATATTAAAAAATATCGCTTCCACCTCCTTGTCTTCACCATATGGCAAAAATTGTATGGCTCTTGTCTAGGCAGTCTGCCTTCACTGTGCGCACTTTGCGTGGGGGAATCAAAAACCTCTGTTGAATTATTTTACTGTTTATTCTTCTGGTTCGGTCGCCCACATGACAAGTAGTTCTTCCTTTGAGTTAGGCATGAATCTAACGGATGAGTTTAGATTCTGTAGTGTTTGTGCATTGTGTGCATGTCTGCAAGTGCAGTTTATTGAAAAGTGCCTATTCTGAGAAAACCACTTCTTATCTGCAAATTCTTTCCACCTTGACCATGAGCATTTCTAAAGTTTTGGGTTCGATTAACTTCTTTGCATATCCCAATTTCCAGTATTGTGACAAGTGTGTTGGACACCTCATGGCACCTTTCCAGGAATAGAATGGTGCTGCTAACTAGTATTCATGATCATTTCTCAACATATCTCTTAGCCATGGTTTTCTTCTATGCACGAGAATACCAGGTCACACAGGTGAGCATCAGAATACAGAAGCTGATGAGGACCCGGCAAGTTTCCCACATAGCCAGTGCTTAATTTGTGAAAGAAAGCGTGCCAGTGCCCGAAGCTGTGCACAAAAGCCAGCGGCCGATGCAATTGAACGTCGGCTCTCTCCTTTTCTCACTGTTGCTGGTTACTGTGTTCTGTTTGTGATGGTTTTGCTGTCTTTTTTTTCCTCCATCTTTCCTGTCTATGGCCCTCATTCTGACCTTGGCGGGCGGCGGAGGCCGCCCGCCAAAGTCCCGCCGTCAGGTTACCGTTCCGCGGTCGAAAGACCGCGGCGGTAATTCTGACTTTCCCGCTGGGCTGGCGGGCGGTCTCGTTCAGACCGCCAGCCAGCCCAGCGGGAAAGAGGCTTCCACGATGAAGCCGGCTCGGAATCGAGCCGGCGGAGTGGAAGCTGTGCGACGGGTGCAGTTGCACCCGTCGCGTATTTCACTGTCTGCGCAGCAGACAGTGAAATACATGTAGGGGCCCTCTTACGGGGGCCCCTGCAATGCCCATGCCAGTGGCATGGGCACTGCAGGGGCCCCCAGGGGCCCCGCGACCCCCCCTACCGCCATCCGGATCTCGGCGGTCCGACCGCCGGGATCTGGATGGCGGTAGGGGGGGTCAGAATCCCCGCGGCGGTGCAGCAAGCTGCGCCGCCGCGGAGGATTCAATGGGGCCGCGGTACACTGGTGGGACCCCGCCAGTGGTGCCGGTCCGACCGCGGCTTTACCGCCGCGGTCGGAATCCCCATTGAAGCACCGCCGGCTTGTCGGCGGTGCTCCCGCGGTCCTCCGCCCTGGCGGTCAAAGACCGCCAGGGTCAGAATGAGGGCCTATGTGTTTTGCCTTATCTTGTAGTTGGCACTCAGCATGTATTTGATGCTAAACAATGAAGGACCGGTCCCCAAAAATAAGTGCTGGTGCTACCCCCTCCTTCCCGGCAACCGCCAGCACAGATATTTATTGCCCTCAGGCTGAATGGGGGCCCTGCACCGCAGTTGCAGCCGTGGCCTGAACAGGGGCGGCTCCTCCATATGGGCGGAGGAGTGTCGCCCCATGCCAGCAGCAGTACCTGCAAACCTTTCAGAACGAAAGGATGATAAACTATGTATATCATCCTTTCGTTCTGAAAGGGGCGGTGCACTGGGTGTGATGTGCACTGAGGGGGAGTGGTCAGCACTCTCCCTCAGAGCGTATGTGTGTTTGGCCGGCTGTCTTGGGCCGGCCAAACACACAAGCGCAGTAGGAACCCCCAGCCAATTACTGACGATGCTCTGAGCAGCGTCAGGATTGACGCAGGGCAGGCTGGGAGTCTGTGCCTGCAGCAGAATGCAACAGAGACGGAGGAGCAGCACGCAGAGAGTTCAGATAAGTTTTTTATTTTATTTTTTTAAATAATTGAATGTATTTTGCCCCCCCTGTACCTGCCCCGCCCCTTTTAGGAGTTGCAAGCCACGATTGGGCCTGAGCAAGCATGAAAATTGTTGAGTAATTCCACACTGCACTGTTGCACATGTCCTAGTAGGGAATATTGGTAATTCTGGCCAACATAAGAATTAAATTGTTTCTAAAGTGTTGCAGTTCGGTTGATCTCATAAAGAAAGAATCTGGCAAAAACTCAAATGTTTCCTGAAAAAACGTCTTAAAGATTTTATGACACATTGGGGTTGTCATTCTGTTCTTAACAGTAACAAGAATGTAGCCAATATTAACAAGCATTTGCAATTCAACGGGTCTCGCGTTTGGTCGTGTTAGAGCTGATAGCTTTGTAAACTCCTAACCCGACTTTTCACTGGTAATGAAACCTATCGGCAAAAGTGCATTTATGTACTAACCGGAAAAAGTGCAATTAACTGTGCAACAGGGTCGATATTATGTAAAGCGCTCGACTTCTGCCAAGCGAGATAGCGCTGGGAAAATAGAGAAAAAGTAGTCCACGAGCCCTGTGGAAAACAGCGAGCCACACATGTTTTCTGTACTTGGTCGATGCGCTCAAGGAGGACTATCCACTGGAAAAAGCATGACGTATGCATGCCTTCCACTAATGAAATCAAGCAGATTCTAACAGGCAAGCCCACGAACCAATGACAGACACTGACGTGACGTGGACGGGGCTCCGAGCCCTTTTTAATAACTAAAGCGTCTCGCTTAGCGAAACGCATGCGCAAGCGCATGCGACGCAGGCTTGACCCTTAAAACAGTCTCAGCTTCCAATCGGCAGTCAGAGGAACCCATGAGACCCTCTTCTGCCCTGAGCAGGTCTGGCTAATAAAGGCGAGATAAGTCCCTTTAGTTTTGTTCTCTCTTGTGTATTGATTGTTCAGCATTTTTAAAGAATTTATTTTCATTTTGGCATTTTGATAATTTATATTCTCTGGCAATATTTGCTTGCAGTTTGGACACCATACTGATGTTCTGTATGTGTAAAGACGGAGGCGTACCAGGGAAGCACAATATTGACAGATTGTAGGCAACTCCTTGCCTTTAATGTGTTTTTCTCAGTTTGCACTAGTACAACATGCTCTTGTAGACTATACGTTGTAATGTCGTGCATTTAGATGTGAAAAAGGGGGTGGGGTGGGGGGAATGAGAAACCATAACAAAAGTGAATAATCATGCTCGGTTCTTCTGTCGGAATGTCTTTTGGAATCATTCTATTTATTTTTACAGCAGTTGCATAACACAGACCTTGTCACAGGTACACCGGAGGACTTTAATAACAATTGGAGCGTTTTATCAAGTTAATAACATTGATGGTAGGATGCATGTTTAATGCTTCTTGTCGGTTAGTTCTGTTTCTCTTCACTCTCTCTCCGTCTTGGACTCAAAGGCTTCCATGGACATTTCTCAGGCGTGAGTGGTAGGTTCTTCAGGCTATGAGGTGCCGTGCCGGTGTCTTTGGTCTTTACATTTTTGTTGGCTGCAGCTCTGTGGTCTCTTGGAGCCAGCTCTGACCTCATCCTTGGCATTACTTTTAAATTGGCTTCAGATGGTTATTGGTGTGCATCACTTTGCAAAATAATGATGGCAAAAGGGCCAGTGCATTCGGAGCTCACCTCCTACATCTCTTGTGCCCTGTTGGTCTTGAGCTTGGAACCCAGTAAGATCGCCTTTACCTTCCATTCATTCGGTAATTTGAGTAGGGTTAGATAAGTAATGATAATAATACTTATTCCAGTGTGTATATATGGTGAAACTTTAAGAATGCTGTATGAAAATATAATTATAGCTTGGGTAATATGTTTAGTATCTTCTACTCGGGTTTTTATGCTCGTGTTACTTCTTGCAGGACTTTGTATTCGAGAGATCTGCATCAACCAGAAAAAAGATGGATTATAGCTGCAGAGGAGGTTTTTCAAGGACTCTCTGCAGGTTATCGACTGCCAGTAAAAACGGGGTTATCATTGCTTGCATCTTCTTTCAAGGGTCCATGGGAAGTTGGGTTTCTTGCTGCTGTTCATTACATTATGGAAAGAGCATGCAACATATTTCCCTTTGATAAAATCAGGACTTTTCCTCATGATAGTACTAACTGCATTTTCACAGTTAAACTGCCATTGTGCATTCCAAACCATTTAAGTGACTGAAGTGTACAATTATTGCATGACCGTGCTACAACTGGCAATTAAGATTATTTTTAGGACTCTACATAGAGACAATCTTAAAACAGACATTTTATCTGGAGGAAATGTTAGATTCCGCAACAGAGGACGCATGACAACAATGAGAAATGGAAATAAATTCTAACTGTTGCACAGCAAGAGCAAGAGAAGTAGCTATCAATAGGGCATATGGTGCGGTGATATCGGGACAAGTGGAGCGAATGACCAGCGTATCCAATGTATAGTCGTCATTTACTATCTGACCACATGATATGGGCTCAATTTTCTTGCATTAGGGCCTTTGGCACCCTTTCTAAACCACCGAGAAGAGTATATTTGAAACAAGCATTGCCAAAGCGAATTGGTCTGGTGTTGGCTACCAGCGTTTGGCTTTGTCAATGCTCGATTTAGTTTTCACATGGTTTATGTAAAACCTTATCCATTGGGGAAACTGTCCAGCTCACGCCAATATCAAAAATATTTTGCCTTAGTTGTGCTTGGCACTGAATGGAAATATTTTGTGTGCAGATGTGCTCCCTGTGAAATAGCTGAAAGCCATCACTAAAGGTGAAGTTAATGAGACAACAGTGGAAGAAGAGGGCTAGCTAAAAGCCCAAATAAGAATGCAATACGTATAATTTCAGTAAAATTAAAATCCTTGGCAAACACCAGACCCACAAAAATGAAGAGAAAACAGTTAGGGGGTTATTCTAACTTTGGAGGAGGTGTTAATCCGTCCCAAAAGTGACGGAAAAGTGACGGATTTACCACCAGCCGTATTACGAGTCCATTATATCCTATGGAACTCGTAATACGGCTGGTGGTATATCCGTCACTTTACCATCACTTTTGGGACGGATTAACACTCCTCCAAAGTTAGAATAACCCCCTTAGTGTTTCCAAAAGCAGAACTATGAAGTTAACCTTTGTTCTTAGTGGATAGACTATACATTTTAACAAGCATTTGCAATCCAATGGTCTCACAATTGTGAGAGCTATTGGTGTTGAAAAATGACAATGCCTTTTACCTATGTGTTTTGGTTTGGAGTGGAGTGAAGTGAATGTATTTGGTGTGGAGTGGAATTATGGGTTGGATTGTAATTTGTTAGTTGTGGAATTGTGTGGCGGAATTGTGTGGTGTGTAGTGTATTTGTGTAGTGGATGTGGCATGGTGAATAGATAGGGATGAGAGTTGCACAGAATAGACAGGAAGACAGAGAGGGACAGGTAGTTTGTGCACAAAGTGGTGAATGAAGTCCAGACTGAGGAGCAGAAACAGTGTATGAGAAAGAGAGAAAGAAGGTGAGAGCAGGTGACAGTTGCATAAAGAGGGAGCACCTGTACAAGTGCCGAGAGGTAATTACTTACAAAACACCTACATCTATTGTTTTGTGACCGCTGGTGTTTTGGTGGTGTTTGTTACTTCCCCTTGCTTTGGGCACAGCTATCCACTGCAGTTGCTGCCACTTCCTTACTATTGTTCCTAAAGCTTCGGCTGTTACTGCTAGCATGGACATCCCCTTGCATATAAACGAAAGAAGGAAGCACGTGAAAGAAGCCTAACTCTGAGGCACCTTCCAATACTGAAAAAATCGTGCGGTCATCTTTGCACTTGTGTTAGAAAGGTAAACAAAGCTCATGTTATACTGTGCATTATCACTCAGTGAAGAAGATGACAACAAGCTGTTTTTTATAGAAATAGAACTGGTCTTCAAATGTCGCCATTTCCAAGTCCTTCTGTTTTTCCACTTGGCTGATAACACATGTGGGCGGGGGTATGAAAAGGGACAGAACAAAGGTCCTGAGAAGATGCAGATCAAAGAGACCTGACGAATTGGGAAGTGATTTTTAAATGAAAGGGGATGCTGTACCCTCTAAAACGAAATATTACATCAACCTGAGAAGGCCTTGGAGCTCAGGGCAGTTCTAAAATGATGCCACTGACTCGTTATATTTTTCTTTACAGCATCAATATTTCAGAAGAACTTTTATCACCAGCACACTGACCCTCCCACAACCAGAGCACAGAGAGCAATTATGAACAGAAGTAAGACGGACGCATTGCCAGTGTTAGCCTGATTAAAAGAACAGAAATGGCACTGTTACTATTTTCTGCCTTCAATGATTATCTTAAATTGAAAAACAAAAGAACACAGTATGCAATGGAACATGTGGACTCTCCTACAGATGAAGAAAGGGAAAACCCATTGAAGCTTTGCTTGTCTGGCAGCCTGACAACAGTAGCAGAGAAGGTGTAGAAAAAAACTCAAAAAGTTCAAAGCAGAGCGATGGCCGCAGTACACTTGTGTCCTCATATCCACAAGGCTATCTCCTACCAGACCCAGGCCATGGTGAAACTCTATGTGCACAACCAAAGATTCCAAGCACAGTGTTTTTTTTTTGCCCTTCCCTGGGGAACAGCGCAGGCTCTAACTGGCTGAAATCATGTTGTCAGAGATTGGCTTCAGCTTAAAGAAACAGGTATAGATTTGTTCCAGCACTTAGGTGGTCATTCTGACCCTGGCGGTCTTTGACCGCCAGGGCGGAGGACCGCGGGAGCACCGCCGACAGGCCGGCGGTGCTCCAATGGGGATTCCGACCGCGGCGGTAAAGCCGCGGTCGGACCGGCACCACTGGCGGGGTCCCGCCAGTGTACCGCGGCCCCATTGAATCCTCCGCGGCGGCGCAGCTTGCTGCACCGCCGCGGGGATTCCGACCCCCCCTACCGCCATCCAGATCCCGGCGGTCGGACCGCCGAGATCCGGATGGCGGTAGGGGGGGTCGCGGGGCCCCCGTAAGAGGGCCCCTAAATGTATTTCACTGTCTGCTGCGCAGACAGTGAAATACGCGACGGGTGCAACTGCACCCGTCGCACAGCTTCCACTCCGCCGGCTCGATTCCGAGCCGGCTTCATCGTGGAAGCCTCTTTCCCGCTGGGCTGGCTGGCGGTCTGAAGGCGACCGCCCGCCAGCCCAGCGGGAAAGTCAGAATTACCGCCGCGGTCTTTCGACCGCGGAACGGTAACCTGACGGCGGGACTTTGGCGGTCGGCCTCCGCCGCCCGCCAAGGTCAGAATGAGGGCCTTAGTGTGCATGGCACCCACATCTGGGTATACCAGTCCCACTTCAGGCGACACACTAAAGTAAACAAAAAAGTGATAGATGGAATCCTTGAATTAATCTCAGCCATTGGTAATTACTATTCCCATTAGAGTAGGATGAGGCTGATTTGCATGTGGGTGGGTCCAAACTGAGGTAGCATGGTGAGCTAACAATGATGGATTGGGATGTGGCCCCAAGTAATTGGCAGTGGCTCAGAATATTTCAAGCATTCCATCATCACCCTAAGTGTGATGGGTATGCCTAGACATGGGTCCCATGCTCACTGAACCACCGGAGTCAGGCTATACCTGGTTGATGAGCCCTTATCAGGGTAAACCTGGTCTTAAGTTATTTGTAGTCCGGATCAGGGAGGACCTGGCCTGGCAGTTCGGGCTGGGCCGTTCTCATTGGAGCAGGGTCAAGGCTGATTTGCATAAAGCTTGGTCCACACAGAGGTGGCATGGTGGGTGGAAAATAATAGATTAAGAAGCAGTCCGAATGATTGCCAGTGGCTGAGATTAATTCAATAATTCCACCCATCCCCTTGCCGTTGATATTGTTGTTGTGGGGCTGTGCGTGCATTTGTTTCTGTTCTGAAGGGATATGTCTTGACAGTTCTGCTGGACTGTTCCTTTTGGCTGTTTCGAATACGTAGCACAGTAAGTAAATGATAGGCTGGAATTTGGCTCGGTGTAATTACCAGCTGCTGAAGTTAATTTAAGCATTCCATCTGTCACTGTTTTGTTCAACTCTGTGCGATGCCCTAAGTGTGATCTTTGTGACCAGATTCATATTATGCGCTTAGTGTGCAACTGACCTCATTCTGCACCTGACTGATTTGGCCCAAAAAGGCAAAACTGGTTTGGGAGTGCATTTGTTTCTGTTCATAGGCGACCTGGCCTGCTAGTTCAGTTAGACAGTTTCCTTTACAGCAAGTCAAGGGTTGATTTACAAAACAATTAGTCCCTATCTTTAGTGGTAGAGAGAGAAAAAATCCAGTGGTCTGTAACGTGGCCCAGAGTAACTACCAGTGTCTGACATTAATTCAAGCTTTCCAGCCAGCACATTTATCTTCTTCATTGCGTGATGTGATGCATTTGGAGTATTTTGATACAAAATTGTGCTTCTAGTGAAGTGTGTTACAGTGCTTTTATGGTGCACTGTGATGCAGTGATACTGATGGTTCGGTGGTGGTGCCTAATATATTAATCCTTTCAGTACAGTGTGATGCAGAAGTGCTGTAAATGTAGAATGAGACAGAATGATGGATGTGGCTGATGGTACATCATGATGGTAAAGCTGGTGTTGCAGTGCAATACTCCGAAGTGTGGATCTACAAAGACAGGGAACCTGCACACATAAATCAGAAATGGAGAATGTTTTGCCTGGAAATATTTACATATGATAGTTATTTATTTTCATAGTGAAATGTGTGCTGTGTCAAGACTACAACAGTATGATGTAATAAATATATGTATACATGTGTCCCAACCACCATGGAGGGATACTAACAGGAAACAAAAACAACTAGGTAGATCATCATAGAGAACAGGTCACCGATGTCTGTAGATACATAAACAGAGGGACAAATGTAAAGGAAAGGGCTGAAAACGTAGCTAAGTTCATCAGTGCCAGCAGGAACAGCGGCTGATGACTCTCACGTAGTTGAGGATTTTAAGAAATTACTCGTGAGACTGCTCGGAAACAACATTCATAACAGTGATCCCACAATACATATTCCAAGTGTATACTCATGTGCTAGCACAAACCTAGCCGAAAGTTAGCAGAGCACTCTACAGGTCAAAGGTAAAGATACTGGCAACGTGTAACAGAAGGAGTAGCTGGTTAATAAGAGAGAGGGTGAACAGTTAATAATAAATATATCAGGCACAGCCAATAGACAAAATTAAAAGAATAATTTAAAATAAAGACGTTGCACATCCCAGCTTGGAGATGCATGCTCATGGCCGCCAGAAACAGCCAGGCATAGTCACCACAGGTTGTTAACCCCTTCTCTGCCAGGCCTTTTCCCCCTCCTGTGCCAAGCTTTTTTTTGGCTATTTGGGGTAGATTGTGCCTAGGTCCTCATAACATTTTGTCCACATAAGCTATCCACACCAAATTTGCGTGCATTTTCCCCAACATCCTAGGGATTCTAAAGCTGCCCAGAGTTTGCGAGTTCCCAAGGAAGAGACCAAGAAATTAGCCAAAATACAGCTAAAATAAAAAAAAAATCAAATAAAATTGGTAAAAGTGTTGCAGAAGAAAGCAGGTGTTTTTTCCCCTGAAAATGGCATAAAAAAGGGATTGCTGTGCTACAGTCACCATCTTCCCAGCTTTCAGGAACATGCAGACTTGAATCAGAAAACCACATTTTTCTACACAATTTTGGCATTTTACTGGGACATACCCCATTTTTACTATTTTTTGTGCTTTCAGCCTTCTTCCACTTGGTGAACAAAATGGGTATGAAACCAATGTTGGATTCCAGACAGCTAATTATTTCTGAAAAGTAGATAAAAGTCTGAATTCAGCAAGGGCTCATTTTTGTAGATCCTACAAGGTTTTCCTACAGAAAATAACAGCTGAAATAAAAGAAACATTGAAATTGAGGTAAAAAAAACAGCCATTTCTCTCCATATTTTACCCTGTAACTTTTTCCTTCGATGTCAGATGTTCAAAAGCGATATGCCAATACGTCGGCTGGACTATTCTGGTTGCGGGGATATAAAGGGCTTGTAGGTTCATCAAGAACCCTAGGTACACAGAGTCAATAAATGAGCTCACCCTGCAATGGATTTTCATTGTATACTGGGTATACAGCAATTTATTTGGTAAAATATAAAGAGTCAAAAATAGGTATCAGGGAAACCTTTGTATTTCAAAAATGGGTACAAAATAAGGTGTTGAAAAGCAGTGGTTATTTGTACATCTTTGAATTTGGGGGTCCCCATACTAGCATGTGAATTACAGGACATTTCTCAAATACACTTCTTTATTTTGCACTGTTTTACATTTGGAAGGAGAAAATGTAGAGAAAGACACATTTTCTGTGTTCCCCCATGTCTCCCAATACAAATAGTACCTCACTTGTGTGGGTAGGCTTAGTGCCCCAAAAGGAAACGCCCCAAAATGCAACATAGACACATCACATTTTTATGAACACGAGACTCAGCACACACATATGTCCAGTTTTATTAGGAAGGAATTTCCTTATGTGTCACCGATCCTCATGGGATGCCATGTATCATAATATTCCACCAGTCAAATCTTCATAAAAGAATTTCCTTTATTGATTCATGATATAATTGTCCATATGTAGATTCAAATGGTGATCACACTAGCCATAGCCAATGCGTTTTGTCCTTACGGACTTCTTCCGGGCTAGAAGCGTTGGCTATGGCTAGTCTGATCACATCAGCGTGCGATCGCGTGCTGACATCATTAGAGGGCGCTCCCCCAGGAGCTGGTGCCAGGATGTAATGGTTACATCCTCGGCACAGGAGCACTGTGCCATTGGACATAACCATTACGTCCCCAGCACAGAAGGGGTTAATTGCACTTTGGAGTAAATACAGTCATCTCTTGTCATGACATATCATTTTCAACTTTCTCAAAAAGAGTAATTTCTACTTCTCATCAAAGACAAACAACTATATCATAAGTATAAGTGCCTACTAAAAAACGGTGCGTATTTTAAGATAGAACACAAGTACTACTTTAATTCTATAATTAAAAATAAGGTTAAAACTAGATCTCTGCTTGTAAAATTATAACTTTCCTGGACAAGAGTGTGGTGACAAGGAGCAAGCTCGTAACGTAACGTAACGTAACTCAGGGAAGAAAGGGTTATGAATATTTCTCGTTAGACACGTGTCACTTTTCTAAAATATATTTAAATTAAACCTATCATTACTTACTGTGTTTCTCCTGTTAGTGTGATATTCTCTGACAAGAGAGAACTGCCAAATAAAAGTCTCTTCGCTTTCAGGTGCCAGAACTCCCTTTCACCTTTAGTGTGTACAGGTACTTGATTCTTGTAGCCGCAAAATATTGTTTTCATGCATGTTCCATACATTCTATTTCCCAGGCCGAACCCTCCCAGTGGAGACTCTGTAATGCTACTGACTATGCGTTGCAGATTAACATGCCTGCTCAACAGAGGCTGCTGCCCCCCCCCCCCCCCCCCGGCGAGCCTCCACAAAGCTGTAGAACTGCTCCGTTTCTCTCACATCCCCCTCAGCGATTTACCACCGCCTCCCTGCCTCCGTGTTCTTCTTAATGACGAAGGAGAAATAGAACAAGTGTGGCGAGGGGGGAGTGGGTCTGCAATACATAGAAATGGTGGTTGGGAGGTGATCTGAAAAGCAGCAACAGGGAGGAGAGGATGTGGTGTGAAGTGGCATAAAGGCCAGAGCTGCCAGCTTTGGCTGTGAGAAACCGAGTTCAAGTCTTGGTGTTGAGTTAAGTATGTGCAAAAAATAAAGTTTTGATGGCAACCAAACTTAAAGATAAAACGTGGCATTCCACGCTGCAACAATTGAAAAAAAAGAGTTTGCCCCAACAACAAATGAAAAATGCAAGCAGAAGGAAACTGTAGTAGAGCGGTGCTTTCTTCTGCAAAAAACGTAAGTGAGGTATTGCTGCATGAACCACTTAAGAGGCAGCAAAGAAGAGCGACAAAGGACTAAACCAATAGTAGCAGTAGGGAAGAGCAAGGTCCTTTATTCAATACAACAGGTCTTCTAGACAGTGCATGCGCACTGCCTTGGCTAGACCTAAAAAGGGGTGCACTAAATTGAAATAAAATTTGTTTCTAAATGCATTTTTTACCTAAATATTATTATGAAATCATCATAGAAAACAAACTCATGGCCATGCATAGAGAAAATAAATACTAGACATTCAACTCTTGTTAACTCAGAGAATGATGTGAAAGCCAAATTTTAAAGTAACATGCCACAGAAATAAATCCTTCCTTTTTAGTGTGGACGCACTGTCACTCCCCATCACAAGTTATCATTATTATACTTTTACTTTGTGAAAGGATTTTCTCAGCCATTGAATAGTCAGGGTTTTATTCCACCACTTGTTTATATTCATATTCATTGTTTTCTGCTTCTATAATCATCTCTATGGTTAGGAAGTTTTAGGAATTAAGCCACGTACTGGCATGTGACTTTTAGTTAGCTTCATTCCTCATGTTCACCACTTCATCTGTCTAAACACACAACTCACTTGTACACATAATTATTTATTTAATAGTTTTCTAATGCACTGGTGAACCGAATTAGCGTTACGGCACCATACATAAAAACATAAAAGTCACAGAACGAATGCATCTATTAATGAATGGAGAGACTGCTTACATCGAGAGCAGTTACAATAAAGTTGGACAAAACAGATGTTACTTCAGGACTGAAGATCAGGTTTGTCCGGAAGACATATGGATAAGTGGAAACATACATTTATACGACGTATACTTTAATATCAAATGGACGGTCGTTTACAAGGAGGGAAATGTCATGCCAGTTGCAATTAGGAAGGCCAGTATCAGTAATTTGAGTTGACGACTAAGGGACTGATTTAGAGTTTGGTGGATAGGTACTCCGTCACAAATGTGACAGACATCCCATCTGCCGTTTTACAAGTGCATTATGCCTTAATTCCCTAATAGTTAGGCAGAAGGCATATCCCTCAGTTTTGTCATGGAGTACCCATCTGCCAAACTTTAACTCGGGTCTTACGTTTTTCCAGTAGTAACCTGGTGAAGTGCATTTTTAACTGTTCCTGAAGGTGAGTAAGGTGGACTGTAGTCTCAAATCTGTGGGTTGGAAGTTTCAGGAGGATGTGGCTGTCCCTGACTAAGTTTGTGCTTGTGTGAATTCAAACTTTGGGACTTAAGTTGAAGTGATTGTCTGCTTCTGAGTCCCCTTTGGCCTCAAGAGATGTCTAAAAGATCAGCCAAGCAGGAAGGAATATTTAAGTGAATTGCTTTCCAGTCAAGGCTTCCAATATTACATTCAAGTCAAGCATATAAAGATAGCCAAATTAATGCTCTTTGTGTCAGAGTAATGTGTTTGGTGTGTAATTTGTAAAAGAATGAGTGCCCTTGCCCAGTGCTCTGCTCAGAAGCCCGTGCCCATCTTGGCGCTCTGAACATCGAGCCTAGGTAGTTTTTAGTTAAGGCTCCCAATTTTCAGTTTTTACTGATTGTTACAGATAAATGCAGACAGAAAACAATGTCTTTCCTTCCTGTATTTATTTTTAAAAGAGGAAAAATACTGAAAATTGTGCTTCTTGTAAGTTGCTCTCCATGCTGTCTGTCATGAATTATGGGCCAACAGCTGAGCAGATAACATAAGAAATTGAAAAACAGGATAAGATTTTCCTAAATACAGGCATATGTTGATATAGATATAAAGTAAAAGGTAAAATGTACCTGTGGGTGTAGTGTATTTTTAAGTTTGGCTGCTTAATTTGGTAAAATGTGACACACATCAAAGTATGAATGCATCTCCACCAGTATAAATAAATGTGAAAATATTCCATTTTGCAATACATTAATTGCCGGAAAAATAAAATAAATATAGATAAATACCAATAAGTGGGCCAAAAAATAAACATGGGTAAATACAGATGGAAATGTTAAAAAATAAATACCATAAAAACCCGGTGCCTTATCCTTAATCCATTGCATGCCCCTTTAATCCACTACCGGACACACTCCTCCTCACTAGCTCACTTCTTCAGGTTCCAGCTTTCACCCTTTGTGGTGGTTTTTTCATTCCTCTGTCTTTCTATTTTGTTTGTTTTCCCTCTCTTGTACTCGTAAATGACTGATGCGGAAAAATGAGGTCTACAAAAATGAGTGTTGGCGGCCCACTCCAGCACCACTGGTTCAGTTTACACTGAATACACTCATATTTTTATGCAGTTATGAAGTGGAGTTGGACTGGATGACAGCCTTCCTAGTGTGTTTAGTTTGAGCCAGTAGTCGAGGCGCTTATTTTTGGAGAGTGATACGTCACAAGTGCTGACAGAACCAAAGCAATCAGTTTTGTATTTAAATAGTAGTATTAAAAACAAGCATTTGCAATGCAATGTGTCTCGCATTTGCTCAAATTAGAGTTGTTAAAGTTGTAAACTCTTAACCGGACTTTTCTTGCCACATAAATTGAAAATTAAAAGTAAAACAGTTTCACATAAGCGAGCCGATTCACAGCACAACGGCCACCATGAGCATCAGTGTGAAGAGACACACAAAAGAAAAAAGAAGTTAGCTCGCAGTCAAACCTATCTGCAAAAGTGCAATTAGCCATTTAACAGGGGCGATGGCCAAGGTGGCAACAAAACCTCCCCAAGGAGGGACAAACGTAAACTATTTGCCAATGTCATGAAAGGATTTTTGAAGGGCAAGCCCAAGAAGGAGTGGGAGTGATGGGTGTGAGGTGGTCGTTGTTAAAAGCCTAGATACATACCAACATGCCGGAAAAGCAGCGCTTGTGAGCTGCTATGCTCAACCTAAAAACTGCAGCCGAGCAAAGGCCGATCTTTCACTGGTGTTGTGATGCAGCTTCACAAGCCACAACAGGACATGAGGCATCGCAAAGACCTTGTTTCCAGCCTGTCCTCCCTCTGGCTGATGGTGTTCTCAGCTCGGCGGCCAGAGCCCCAACAGGTCATTGCGTGCACTCCTTACAATGATAGAAAGGCAGAATCTAGCCGTAGTTTTGGGCAAAAACCTCACATTGCTTTAAGCTCTTTTCATAAAACCACCCCTCTTCTTTCCAAGCGATGTTTAATTGGAATGTAAGGTGTTTGTTTTATACACACATTAATAAAAACATTATATCGAGATAAACCACATATGCTACAAAAAAGTTATGGCAGTACACAGCAGGGGCAGGACTCCAACACTATTCAATACACATCCATTCTGGAGCAATGGGAAAATGTTTCTGAACACCTTCGAGGAACATTAGCACACCATTTCCAGACCCACACAGGTTCTAATATCTGCCCTAATGAGGCTCGAATCTCTGTATCCAAAAACACCAGTTGATTATGGCGTACTTATGGCAGCGCACAGGTCATGAATCCAATTTCATAATCAGGAGAAGCTTCTTCAACCATGATTATCCATGGAAAGAAGAGGAGATTAACAATATACCTTCTGGAGTTTCCACAATCTTTGTTGTCCTGATGATGACCCTGCACTGATTAATCTGTTATTGGGGTTAAAATGTCTACAGAACTCATAAATGTGGACTGTTTTTTTCATTTTTAAGGTGGATAGGGATATCCGATGCACAGATAACCTATACAATAACACATAGGCCCTCATTATGACGTAGGCAGTAAATGCCGCCTACCCCCACGGCGACGGCTGCCAAAAGACCTGCTACCAGCTGACCACCATATTATTGTCCGTAGCTGGAATTCCGTCAGAAGTCTGGCTGAATTCCAGCTACAGTCTTGGCGGCAGAATGTGGTAAGGAGCGCCACAGCAGTAGACCACCGCCGTCCGTATCATGATCCATGATACGGCCTGGCAGTGTTCTGCTGGTGGACGCTGCTGCTGGCAGCAGCGCCGCGTCCTGTCTTCTGCCGGAGGACCCCCTGCAAGCAGGTAAGTTGGGTGCTCTGACAGGGGAGGGGGGTGAGGGGTGTTGTGTGCTTGTGTGGGTGAGTGTGTGTTTGTGTCTGTGTGCGTGCATGCAGATGTGTGGCATGTGAAATGCCTGTGTGCATGAATGGATGTGAGTGTGTGTGTATGTTGTGATGTGTGAATGCGTGTGTGCTTGTATGTATGTTAGTGTGTGTGGATGTATGCATGCACGGGTGAATATGGGTATGCATGTGTATGTCTGTGCGTGTAGGTGTGTGTATGTTGGGGGGACTAAAGGGGGAGGGGGAGGAGAACTCTGGGGAGAGGGAGTGGGATGGAGGAGACCTCTATCAGTGCCAGGGAAGGAATTCCCTAGCACTGATAGTGCCTACCACCATGGTTTCCGTGGCGGTAGAAAAACCACGGAAACCATGGCAGTGGACGAGGTTAAGTTAGCGTGGAAACCCAGTGACGGCCGCTGGGCTGGAGACTGTAGTCTCCAGCCTGGCAGTCGTTACCGCTGTGGCAGTCGGTATGGTACATTGGCAGTTTGGCTTTTGCCAAACCGCCAATGTCATAATATGGCAGTATGTACCGTCAGCCTGTTAGCGGTACTACTGCCACTATAACACCGACCGCCGGGGTCGTAATGACCTCCATAATTAGTTCCAGTCACATATATTTGTTTTGTATGTATAGCACCAGTGCACTTTTTTCACCTTGTCACTTCGCAGTGTAGAAGCACCTTTGTTATTATGATATTATGATATTCTTGTTTTGAAATTTTCTGTGGGAATACAAAAATAAAATTTGATGTATTTTTTGAAGAATTTCCTTTTGAAAGGGGTTCCTAAACAATAAGAAGTGTGGCTGTGGAATTCAAGGGTGACACTTCCCCCTTGGGGACCATTTGTGTTTGATATTGTTTATACCCAGGTCCCTGGGTTATGAGTTATTACCCCGTATTGTAGATTATGTTTTATGATTGTAGTCAGTTGAGTCCAGTTAACTCTGTCAAAGGCTTTTGCTGTATCAACCGTTAAGACTGTGAGGGGAATACTATAGGTGGTGGCCAAATCAATAGAGCCCAAGAGGTCAAAAGTTAATTTGTGCAGGAATCTTCCTCTCACAAAATCCACCTGATCACAATGTAAAAGCCCCCTCCCACTACCCCACAAGGCATCCTTAAAGATCCCAGACCACAGTCAAGGAAGCTGATCTCATGTTTGACTTAAAAAATTCTCCTGTCTGTATGTGGAGGTGGGAAACCACGTCACTATCCAACAACAATGTACGATCAAGGGTCCACCTGCTTGCCTCTTCTTTTAAAATATGTTTGATTGTTAATACTACAGCTGAGTCTTCAGATAAATGGGCAGCTAGATAAGTTATATCATGGGATGCTTCTTTTAACACCCGATCAACAAGGAAGTAATCTATCCTTGAACCATGACCACACTTTTTGTTTGGAAGTACCCTCTTGTTTCCTTACTCTCTGCCTCAATAAATCACACACTCCTAACTGCTTCATCATACTCTTGAGATAAATCTGATCTAATCTCAAAAGAGAAGTCCTTCTCTCTCTCTCGGATTTCATCTTTAATGATTTTAGCAGAATATTTTCTATTGAGGCATAAGTTTGGAAGTTTAGGAGGATTTTCCATGGTTTAGTTTTATTAGGATTTCTCCTAAACAGATCTCTGTGTATTCTCTGGATATCCCGTGCTGTGTCTTCCTCCCTGTTTATAAGGAAACCACATATGCTTTTAAGTCGTCATCTTCCACCCCCTCCAGAACATTTAGAATCCTTAAAATGTTTCTTCTTGAGCTGTTCTCCAATTATAATGTTTCCTGGATTTCCTGCTCACTTCGGCATAGTGTCTGTATTTCCACCTGATTTTTCCCCAACTCATCTTGAAAAACAACTACTGTGTCTTTAAGAGCCTCGGTCCATACGCTCAGAAGATCTGTTTTTTCCTCAAGAACTTCACAGGAACCACTTATTACTCCTTGATTTGCTTCAGAGGCTGTAAAGCCCTTTTTTGATGTTAGCCGAGACTGACAAAATCATAGTTTCGAGGGCAGCATTTTTTGCTGTGGTTGTTTGCTCTATGGTCTCTGGGGATATAGTTTTATGTATAGGCTCCTGTGTAGGCTCCTGAACTGACACAGAACCTAAAGAAAAAAGACATGCTTTGGTCTGATTGAGAGTTACTTCTTCCCTTGCTGCATTGAGGTTCTCCTTCAGACTCTCCAGAATCTCAACCGTATTCCTCCCTTTCCTGACCATGTCCTGCCCACTAGGCATCACTTGCAATTTTTGTGAAACTTCTTTTCTTAGTTCCAATCCCTCTCTTGAGTCTTCTTTTGCTTCACTATAGGCTCCCCTAATATTTACTACTGTAGGCAAAACCTTTAAAAGAACATGCCGTACTGAGGGGGTAATTTTTAGTTTCCTCTGATCAATTGGATCAACTCTTTTACCCACTGTTATGCTATTAATTGTGTTTGACCAATGACTTTGTGTTTCACCACTGCGCATATTAGTTGCTCAATGTTCACCAGTAGCACATTACATGTTGTATTCAGTTTAGCTGCCTATTGGCTTTAACATGGCATTAGACATTACATTTGATATTTAGGTTAGCTGCCTATTGGCTTTAACGTGGAGTTAGACATTGCAGTTGAGACATTGCAGATCAGCTGTGTTTTTCCAAGCTGTGTTTTTCCACATGATAGACTAAGCTGTGTTTTTTCAAATTTAATTCACACCAAACCCTAGCTGATAAGGGAGCGTAGATTTTGTGCTTACCTCTCAATCCAGTCTGGGAACAAGTGAAGTTTGGAGACTTGGCCACTCTCCAAGTTTATTCGGTTCCCACACTGAGTTTGCTTTTAACGATGGCCCTGGGCGGCAGCGAGAGAAAGATCTTCTTCCAGGACTTCAGGCAGGGACAGACGTCAGTTGCCTGACTCCCGTTTGGGTGGAAAATCTCTTTCTCGCAGTTGAACCGGAGTCATCAACTTGCAGACCTTAGAAAGATGAAGCGGAGTGACAGGCCCTACGGTGATGCAATTTTGACTTTTATGCTTTGCTTTGAGGTTATGCTATAATATAATCACATGTATTTGCTGTTTACATTGCAACTGAGAAGTACTCTGATATATTTTGCTTTCATTGCTGCGACTACTTTTAAACGTGTGCTTCCAACCTACTAATCTCGTCTGTCAGGAACCTCGTGGTGAAGTAATAATAACAATAAATGTCTTCTTTAAACTAAGAAGTGAGTTCCAGAGAAGTTTTGTAAGCTCGGTCATAAGATAAGAGAAGGAAAGCAGAACACCCACCTTTCCACTTTTTTGTGAATCACTCCTTGAAGGTGCTTGCAGTACCTGTGGTAAAGGGTGGGAGAAACCCCCACCGCTTCAGATTCTACCACTTGAAACAGTGAGGAAGGAAGCTTTTGAGAGCCCTGCCTAAAGGAATTCCTAGTAGAACCAGATATTTTCAGAAGCCTGACCTTACCAGTGTTTTTCCAAACACAAGCATTCAAGCCTAGAAGCACAATTGTCTCAGAATTTTAGCCTACCTTGGTTCTCCGTTTCCTTTCACTTACTTGAGGAGCATGGATGCTTCTCCTAGCTTAGCGTCCTGGTGAGGCTCCTCCACTGTCAAAGCTTCTAAAATCACATCCACTGTGGTCGCAGGGGCAGACCTTGTGCTGGTGCTGCCCCCACTGCCCCAGTGGGGAAACGCATGCCGCTGCCCTGCGACTCCTCCTGAGCTACAGGGCAGCTCAAGACCAGCGTTAAAGCTTGCTGGACTGTTTTCCTCTGACTGCTTCCTCCTCCACTGCAACACCCTCAAATACGGTAGGGCTGCACATTTAATCCCCTGGGTTGGGGAGAACACAGGATTAGGGGAGAACATGGTGGCCCACGCCATAACAGGTCGCTAGAGCGATTGTATATTGGAATGTCTGTCTGGTGTTTGGAGAAAGGAAAACCCTCGTGCCCATATCATTTTCCAGAATAGCAATAAGTCTGTTGGTTACATGATCTGGTAATCTATCAAGCCCCTGTTTTTGACAAATTTACATGATTAGGAGATTTTAATATGGAGGTGGACATGGAGTCTAATCCAAGTATTTTGTCAGTCTTCAACAACACAATAGTGTATAGTTTACCTTCACAATCAGCTAGGCATACCCTTGGCTTGCTTTTTAGTGCTACTTTATCCTTTAACCTGTCACACCATGTTGGAATGGGCATGTCCCCTGTGGGGAGTAAGCATGTGTTCCCCTGCCCTCAGAGTTCAACTGCATGTTTATCTGGTATACTCACTTTTATTTTGGTCCTAGAATCAATAAATGTTTGAACAAAAGCTTAGTCCCGTGGCTGACTATGTGATGTCCTGGGCCTGTGTAGTGACCAGATTGGCTGCACCCAGCGTGCCCTCTCTGTGGGCAAAGGACTCCTTTCCCTGTCCTGGGTATAGTGTAGAAAGCTCTGGTGGCAGCATGCTGTTTTGGAAGATTAATAGCGCAAGAAGACCTTTTTACCTGCACACTGGGAGTGAAGTGTATCGACCCGCTTATGTAAACTTCTGTTGTTATGTTAATAACCACAACCTTGTACTGATGTCTTGTGTGTGTGTGTGTGTGTGGTGAGTATGTGTGTGTGACATTTGTGGCATATATACAGTGATATGGTTAGGTGCGTGAGTGAGCCTAGGGACTGAAACCATTTTGGATACCCATAACCTGGCATAGCACAATATAAAGAGTGTGGAAAACTCTCCCAGAAAGTGGAAGTGTATTGCCTGCATTCCTGTGGCTGGAAAGTGAAGATCCTGGCAGAGAAGTGGGGAGAATGGAAACAGGGCTAGTCTTCAAAAGTCTATTAGGCCTTTGTTAGCAAAGGGGCACTGCCATGTGGTTGATGATAGGGGTGGGAATGGGACTGCAATTTCTGTTGTTCAAGGTGAGGACGTTGCTAGGTTTGGCCATCCCTTCTGCCCCCTGCCCCCAATTACTGTTTCAGTTGGATTGATGACAGGCAGGTGCATAACCTGGCAGTCCATTTTGCTTGTGTCATGGATCTCCAGTTTTCTGACAGCTCCAGTGCTATCTGCAGTGAGAAGCATTACTCTACACAACAGTTGTTTCTGGAGAGGAGCCTGAGGGGACACTTGAAAGGAAAATCGCCCCAGGCTGGTTTTGCAGTTTTAGACAATGGATCTACATCACCTGTCTAGAAAGTGTGTATAAAAGTGGAACCCAAACCATCCCACTTTGTTCAAGTTCTAATTCCTTCATTCCCATGGAAGGGCATGCTCCATAGAATACTCAAATGACTGCTGTGTCACCAGGGCTGGTGTCTGCCTGACAGCAAGTCTCTCAGCGATGAAAAGACCTAAATGGAAGTCTGCTTTTTCTGCTGGAGAAGCTTAGTATCTGCCTCAAGTCTCTAGAAGCATGTCTGTCTGCTTACCTCCTGAGAGAGGGAAGGTATTGCCTGGCCCTGCAGTAGTAGAGACTGTCCTGGATGAGTGAGTCCAGTGTGCCACAGGTCTAAGGGACATCCAGAGAGAGCTTACTACCTGGTAACAAACTAGGAGTCATCCACCCTGCAGAGGCTACCTGGCCTCCCATAACTGTTTCTTGAGGGGAACCACATGTATCTATGCCTGGTAGTCTTGTTGGGCTGTATTTGCATATCACACGTGATTAGAACTACAACTGTAATGGATACAGCATTGGCCAAATCAGGGTTGCATCTGCCTATTGACTTGATGGGGTGTTGGGGGTAGATCTACTGTGAGTACAGAGTCAGCCTGATTGAGTCTATGAGGGAGCGTAGCTCTTATACTCAAAATTAACATGAAATGTTTATGAACTAATGCATAATAATGCCGCATAGAAAATGTATTAATGTGATATTGCTAAACACGCACTTGAAATGTGCCCACGGGGAGTGACCACCAATGTATACAATGACTAATGAAGCTGACTAATAATGAAATAATGATACGTTAATATATGATTTTACACTAATATTAAGAGTTATATGTTAAGGTTTTGCTAATAAATCAATAGGCCTTAGTTAGCATGAGCCGAGGCCTAGCTGCCCGGTTTCATATTAAATGTGTTTTTCTAACGTGCAGTGTGCTGACTTGCTGGAGGACATGTACCCGTACTTTTCCAAATCTAAAAGATGAGTGTAACTGTAGTAGATCTGTTCTCACGAAATTTGACTTGCTCAAAGAAACATTTTTGCTGAATGCAACAGTGTAGACTGGTTACAGGTACAAGGTCGCCTAAACTGGTACAGACAATGGAACTACGGACTAAGGATGCGAAAGGACCACAAGAGTATGAACTCATAGCGGACATTCTACCAGCTGGAGACGTCAATCACAAGAACCAATAAACTACGTGAGAACTGTTATGGGGTGACAAATTTGATAGCACCCTTGGAAACCCATTGGATGGAGATAGTGGGGTGCCAACCCTACCCAATCAGAAATTAGGGGACTGTACAACAGAAAAGGGATAAAAACCTTTGACAAGAAGAGCCATTAGGATATGCCATTGCGAACTTTTGCTATGACCCAGACACTTTGTCACTCTGCATAGAGACTTTGCTGTTTGGTTCTTCAAACCATCCTTGCCCTTATCTTGCCCGTTCTATACTTCTCCTCCTTATGAGGAAAGTGTCCTTTTTACCTGTCTTACTGAATTCCCTGGCTGATGGCAAATCATCTGATGTCCTGAGGACGAAGACTGACTCTGTATGCTGACCCATTATGGAGGGTAACTATTGATGATGAAATTGTAAATTGTCTGTTTGCCTTTCCTTTCTAGGTACCAACTGCTTCATTTGACAGAGACCATAGATAGATGATTTCCAAATTTGTGTTACCAAATTGTTTTGCATGAAGCCCAACATGCCAATGCTAATTCGAGGTTAGTTAAGGGGTTCACTAAACGGACGCAAATAGACAAATGACTGAATCAATGCTTTGTTGAATGATGCACTAATTATACTCTGCTAAGGTTAATTCATGTTGACGTCGAGCTATGTTCTAATGTTCGTGATCTTTGCTTTGATGAAATCTTATTCAAGTTGCCATATTATGATAATGCTGATGTGTTTCATGGTTTTGAGACTAATAAACTTGCTAGTAGAATTGTAGTCAATAGGGAATAAACATCACAAAATCGTACTAAACTGGTGTGGTTATTCATGACTGACAGGTCATGGTGATTTTTGAGTCTGATTGATAACATTATTGACTTGTTGATTGACATGTTGATCAGTTATCTTGGCCTAAGGTGTCTTCAATCAGGGTCAAAAGGTTCATTGGCCTAAAACGAGTTCCAGAGTGAATAAATTAACTAGATTGGGACGCGTTAACATCTACATCTGACTTCATTGGCCTGGGAAGGGTTGTTAGAAATGGGGTCTCTAGTTGGCAGTCAGTTTGCACCCTGGGCAAGTAGGGACCCTCACTCTAGGCAGGGTAAGGGAGATACACAGCTCAGATAATCCCTGCTCACCCCTTTGGGCGCTTGGCACAAACAGTCACGCTTATCTCAGAGACAATGTGTAAAGTATTTGTGCCAACACGCACAGTAACACAGTGAAAACACAACAAAAGGACTCCACACCAGTTTAGAAACATAGCCAACATTTATCTAAGTCAAACAAGACCAAAATGACAAAAACCCAACATACACAAGCAAAGATACACATTTTCAAAAATGTACCTTCAATATAGCGCTTAGAAACACAATAGCTCCAACTTGGGATATCATGGCGTTGTTGACAGAGTTGTTCCCAACAATCCAACGCCACTCACGAGGAGGACAGGGCAGGTCAAGGAGTCACACGGACCCCCAGGGGCAGTACCTTTGGTAAACAAGCAAACAAGCCGGTGCATGGAGTTGGGGAGGTGAGGCGTCACTGGATTCATTGTGGCGTCGGATCCTTACTGCAGAGCACGGGAGATGATGCGGCATTGATGCGAGGCGTTGGTGCCTGATGATCCGGCGGGGGATGATGAATCCGGCAGGTCATGATGCATTGAGCGACCTCACAGGATTGTGGTCACGCCACAGGGCTACAAGTGCCGCAGAGGAGTCGGGGGTCACGGACTTCAGTGAAACGGCACTCGGAACTCACAAAGTCATGGGACGTCAGCGGGGCTGTGGCGGCTTCAGGCCTGTGGTGTCAGTCACAGTCATCGCACTCCAAAAGGGACCACAGCTTCGGGTACAGACGGTGTCATGGAGTCGGGTGCCTGCGTCGGCCCTGGAGTCGTCCTGAGTCGGTGCACCTTGTTTTAAGGACAGCTTTCACTCCCAAGTGCCCAGAGACTGGAATAGGCACTGCCTGGTGAGTTAGGGTCCACAGCAAGCAAACCCAGAGGCTGGTAGGTGAAGTCTTTGATGTCCCTGAGATTTCTTAATAGGAGGCATGCTCAGTCCAAGCCCTTGGAGAAACTTCACAAGCAGGAATTTAGGAAGCAAAGTCTAGCCCTTATCCTCTCAGACAGAAGCAGCAGCAGCAGGCCAGCACAGCAAAGCAAAAGGCAGAGTGGCAGGTCCTCCTCAAGTATCAAGCTCTTCTTCTTGGCAGAGGTTCCTCTTGATCCAGAAGTAATCTAAAAGTCTGGGGTTTTGGGCCGAATACTCATTTCTGCTTTTGAATTAGGCAAACTTCAAAGGAAAGTCACTGTTGTTCACAAGATCCTGCCTTGCTCAGGCCTGGTCCCAGACACTTTCCAGGGGTATGGAGACTATGGTGGTCATTACAACCCTGGCAATCGGTGTTAAAGCGGCGGTAAGACCAGCAACAGGCCGGCAGTAAAAAAATTACAATTACGACCGTGGGGGAAACCGCCAACAAAGACGGCTACTTTAACACTCCGACCGCCACGGTGGTACAAACAAACAGCGCGGCGGTCACCGCCAACAGACAGGCGGGAGACAATGTACCGCCCACAGTATCACAACCTACCAATCCGCCACCTTTTCCGGGGCGGATTCACCACGGATAAAAAGACGGCGGAAACAGGAATCCCAAAGGGAAAACGCTCACCTCTACATAACCCACGAGGAACAAGGACGCCATGGACCCGGAACTCCAAATTCTACCTGCAATAGTCTTACTGCTCCTCTACCAGGAGCACCAACGCTGGCGGCAAAGACCACAGTGAGTACTGCACCTACGACACAGGGGAGGGGGCAGGGAAAAAACAGGGACACACACACGCAACACTCCCACCCCGACCCTCACCCACTACAACACACACACTAATGCATATCAATACATCACAGTTACAGCCCCCAAGACCCCCGGAAGAATGCAAAGACAATAGAAAATCAGTGTAACCATTGTAATATAGTAAAAGCAAGTAGGCAGAAATATATATATATATATATATATATATATATATATATATATATATACACCATGTATATAATATATACCAAGCATAGTAGTCCAGGTAGTGCACTAAGGCGGTCATTACAACATTGGCGGTAAAAGCCGCGTACCGCTGTGCAGAAGACCGCCAACACACAGCCGCGGAATTCAGCCACAGCTATTATGACCCACATCTCGGAATCTGCCAAAATTCAGACAACCACACAAGTCTGCCACACCAAAGGTCAGTGATAAACTGGCGAAAACATAACCTCCACCGTCACGCCAACGGAAATACGCCCACACTATCACGACACACGAATCCACGCTCAAAATACACACACTCTTACAAAACACAGCCACATTGGGCAATTCGAAATACACACACCTGATACACATACACACACCACTCCCACACACCCAGTACAATAAAAAACACACACCCACATCACCCACAAACCCATACGACAAAAATGTAGAACGAAGCACACAGAGAGACACCACCAGCAAGTACAACAACATCCACAGGCACATAACACCATCACCCACACAACTTCCACGCACCTCACACAACACACCACTACATATCACCACACTTATCACCACACAATCCACTCCACACATCACCTACACCACCCCATGGCACCGCAAAGACACCCCAGGTTCTCGGAGGAGGAGCTCAGGGTCATGGTGGAGGAAATCGTCCGGGCAGAGCCACAGCTATTTGGATCACAGGTGCAGCACACCTCAATTGCAAGGAAGATGGAGCTATGGTGAAGAATAGTGGACAGGGTCAACGCAGTGGGACAGCACCCAAGAAATCGGGAGAGCATCAGGAAAAGGTGGAACAACCTATGGGGGAAGGTGCGTTCCGTGGTCTCAAGACACCACCAGGCGGTTCAGCGGACTGGCGGCGGACCCCCACAACTAACAACATGGGAGGAGCAGGTCTTGGCGATTCTGCATCCTGAGGGCCTCGCAGGAGTTGGTGGAGGAATGGACTCTGGTAAGTGAAATCTTAACTATTACATCCCCCACCCTACCTGCATGCTATCATATACCCTCGACCTCACCCCTTTCACTCCAACTCCTCACAAATGTACCAATATCACAAACCACACATCCCAACACCAAGCCCTGCAAGCAACAACAAAGCATGGACAGCCATCACTAAAACATGCCCACTGCACATACTCATACACCCCCCAAGCTCCAACACAGGAATGCCAGCACTGGGGTACACGGCCACCCACCCATTGCACACCATGCCACACCCAGATGCAATAATCATGCCTTTCCACCCCTGCAGGACCCCTCTGTCCAATTGGATCTAGATGACCAGCCCGGACCATCGGGGACCTCGGGACAGTCGGTTCCCTTCACCCAGTCACAGGCCACCACAGACCTTCCACACTCTGGAAACACCAGCACAGCACCCACCCAGCGGGCCCACACCTCCGTCCCCAGGACACGTCAATCAGCTGTGTGTCCACCACTACAGGGAACCCAGGATAACCCACCACCCCAACAACAACTGGGACCTGGGGGCAGTGGGCACACGGTCCAGGGGACGGAGGCCCAGGAACACAAGGGAACTGGGAGGGCTGCTGTGCGACAGGGGGCAGACAGGCCAAAGGAACCCACTCTCCACGAGGCCCTCTCCTCCATCATGGGAGCATACCACCACTCCCAGGAGGCGATGGCAATGGTACTGGCCAAGTTTCAGGAGACCCAGCGCATGCAGGAGGAACAGTATATGGGATTCAGGGAGGAACTCAGAACCATCAGCTCAACCCTGGGCACCATCGTAGGGGTGCTGAAGGAAGTACTCAACACCAGGAGGGACACTGTGGCACTACAAGGGGCCCCTGACACTAGCATGGACGATAAACTGCCCACCAACTCTGCCGGCGCTAGTGGACAGGATACCCCGCCACAGGACCACCACACCAGCACCCCACCCCCTGCAGACGGTGAACCACCCCGCAAACGGTCCCTGAGATCCAGGAACAAGACAGAGCACGATGCCAAGACCCCCGCCAAGAAATGAGACCACCCTGATTGTCATCCCACTGTCTGACTTTGTCATCCTGTCCATAATTAAACTGCCACAGCTCCATTTCCTATGCCCATATGGGCAATGCACCTGTGAGACTAATAGACTGGGCTCTGCCATGGACACTCCTCTGCCATCACCCCTTACCATTTAACTTCCCCCCCAATATTTTGCATTTAAATAAACACACCTAAAGCACAAAACGATTTGGAGTCTGTCTGTGATTTCGAAATAGTGTATTTGCAATTACAGTGACAAAATGTTCTTGAATTAGTAATGTCAACATACCTATGTCACACAGCTCTAGTCCATGAGGAATCTAAGCAGATGACACACCACATGTTGGGACCCACATCTGTGAAACCGTAAGGGAAAGTGACAACTCAGTGACCATACACTGGGTGAAAACGACAGACAGTAGAGAGGCAGTAGAGAGTACATGTAGTAGGCAGGAATGTATTCTCACCTGTGTGTCACTGGAAATATTGCTGGATCACTGAGTCCCTGTTCTGCATGTCTTCTTCCTCTGCTTCATCCTCATCACTGTCCACAGGCTCCACAGCTGCCACAACCCCGCCATCTGGAACATCCTCCTGCAGAAAAGGCACCTGTCATCGCAAAGCCAAGTTGTGAAGCATACAGCAGGCCATGATGATCTGGCACACCTTCTTTGGTGAGCAGAATAGGGATCCACCTGTCATGTGGAGGCACCTGAACCTGGCTTTCAGGAGGTCGAAGGTCCGCTCGATCACCCTCCTAGTTCGCCCATGGGCCTCATTGTAGCGTTCCTCTGCCCTGGTCCTGGGATTCATCACTGGGGTCAGTAGCCATGACAGGTTGGGGTAACCAGAGTCACCTGCAAATGGCGAGGAACAACTGTTAGACACACACTAACCTGTAGGGATAACCCCAGACAACCATTCCCACTGTCTTGCTTCCAGGGGCTCACCTAATAGCCACACACGGTGCCTCTGGAGTTGACCCATCACATAAGTGATGCTGCTATTCCGCAGGATGTAGGCGTCATGCACTGAGCCAGGGAACATGGCATTCACATGGGAGATGTACTGGTCTGCCAAACATACCATCTGTACATTCATCGAATGATAACTCTTCCGGTTTCTGTACACCTGTTCACTCCTGTTGGGGGGGGGGCAAAGCCACATGGGTCCCATCAATGGCACCTATGATGTTGGGGATATGTCCAAGGGCATAGAAGTCACCTTTTACTGTAGGCAAATCCTCCACCTGAGGGAAAACGATGTAGATCCGCATGTGTTTCAGAAGGGCAGACAACACTCTGGACAATAAGTTGGAAAACATAGGCTGGGACATCCCTGATGCCATGGCCACAGTTGTTTGAAAAGACCCATTTGCAAGTAAATGGAGCACTGATAGCACCTGCACTTGAGGGGGGATTCCTGTGGGATGGCGGATTGTTGACATCAGGTCTGGCTCCAGTTGGGTACACAGTTCCTGGATTGTAGCACGGTCAAACCTGTAGGTGATTATCAAATGTCTTTCATCCATTGTCGACAGGTCCACCAGCGGTCGGTACACCGGAGGATGCCGCCATCTCCTCACATGTCCCAGCGGACGGTGCCCATGAAGGACAACAGTGACCACAGAGTCAAACAACTCAGAGGTACGTACCCACAGTTTACCCAGAACACCAATCATACACAAAAGGTGGTCTGTATGTGTGTTGAGACTAGGCCTAGGTATGTGTGACGCAGTTGGAAATTAGGCTATGTGGGCCCCTGAAATGGCGGCTGCCTGACCTCTAAAGCTGGACAATGGGATGTGAGGTAACTGCGCTGGCGTTGTACACCGTCGCGGTAGGCGGTCGGAGACCGCAGCGCAATGTTGCATTGGTTAACATTGGACCCTATGGGTCCCAGGAGCCAATGACGATGTACGCCAGCGGTGATGGTACGCACCGCCTCGGACGTGACCACCATTTTCTATCTGTTCAATCACTCGATACCTGATCTTCGACAGGAGAGGACCTACACTGCAAGTGCTGCTGTGACCTCAGTCTGGAAGAGACAATGGCTCGTGCGTCTGGGGAAAGGGCCCCTGAGTTCACATCGGAGGAGTTGGAGAAGCTCGTTGACGGGGTCCTCCCCTAGTACACGCTACTCTACGGTCCTCCAGACAAACAGGTAAGTACACAGGGAGCATGTTGTATGGGCTATGCCTGTGTGGAGAGGGCTGGATTTAAGAAGGAAGGGGGCAGAGTTCTGCGTGCATGAAAGACGGTGGGTGCATGTGCCACATGGCAACGGTAGGGATGGGAGCCACTCACTTTGACCGTGCAGTTGGTAATGACTTCTCTTCTTCCCCTGTACATTTCATGTAGGTCAGCGCCCACCAGAAGAAAGATATTTGGTGTGCCATCGCCAAGGACGTCCGGACCCTGGGGGTCTACCACAGACGGAGCACCCACTACCAGAAAAGATGGGAGGACATTTGCCGCTGGAGCAAGAAGACGGCGGAGGCTCAGCTGGAGATGGCCTCCCAACGTGGGAGGGGTGCCCGTTGAACCATGACCACCCTGATGTTCAGGATCCTGGCGGTGGCCTACCCGGAGTTGGATGGGCACTTGAGGGCATCACAGCAGACAAAAGGGGGTGAGTACACTCTCATTCAGCTGACTTTGCGTGCAGTGGAGTTGTCTGGGTGGGGGTTGAGGGCTGTGGGTTTCCCTAGGCCAGAGCGAGTTCCGTAGGCCAGGCCCCTCCGTAAGGCATGGCCCTGTGGCACCGCACCTCTGTAGAGTGCCAAGTACAGCTAGTCATGCCCCTGTGTCAATTATGTGTGCAGATGTCATCCATAGCCTTGTAGGCCATTTCCCAGGAATTGCACTGTAGAGCCCAAGTGTGCGGCGTAGTGTAGGGGGCGTCTGTGTCTGTCTTGTCCGCCAACGGTAGCGGTAATCCATGCACTCAACATGTCTTTATTCTGTCCCTCCCCCCCTTTTTGTGGTTCCCTGTTCTTGTGTGCATTAGCATCATCAGGCAGAGGAGCAGTGGCACCGGAGCACGAGGGAGCTGCATCCCACATGGCCATGGAGGGCCACACTACGGACTCTGAATTCACCAGTGGGACGGAGGGCGAGGGGAGCTCAACGGCGGGGACAGGAGCTGACACCAGCGACATGGACTCGTCCTCTGATGGGAGCTCCGTTGTGGTGGTGGCAACATCTGTTCCCCCTGCATCTACAGGTACAGCCGCCACCCTCCCTACCAGCACCGCCCTCCCAGCAGCCCCTCAGCCTTCGCCCCGTGTCCGCTCACCCAGGAGGGTGGGCATCACCTTCGCCCCAGGCACCTCAGGCCCTGCCCAGTCACCCCTACTGGCCTCAGTGAGGAGGCCATTGACCTCCTCAGGTCCCTCACTGTTGGGCAGTCTACCATTTTGAATGCCATCCAGGGTGTAGAAAGGCAGTTGCAACAATCTAATGCATTCCTGGAACGCATTCATTCTGGTCAGGCGGCCCTTCACGAAGCCTTTCAAACTCTGGCTTCAGCACTGATGGCAGCCATTGTCCCTGTGTCTAGCCTCCCCCCTCCAACTTCCTCCACCCAGACCCAATCCCCTGTACCTCTGCCTATCCCAAGCACACCATCAGGCCAGCCTGCACACACCTTACCACACAAGGGAAGCTCAGGCACACATAAGCACCACACATCCCACAGGCACTCACGCAAGTATCATACACATGCAGACACGCCAACATCCACTGCCTCCACTGTTTCCCCCTCCTCGTCGTCTCCCTCCTCCCTCCCAGTCTCATCTACACACACACCTGCATGCACTACCTCTTCAGCCACTACGTCCCTCACCAGCACACCCACCAGCACACCCCGCTCACGTGCAGTCAACACCCCCACTACCATTAACACGTCCCGTGTCCTCTCCCAGTGTGTCTGTGACGCCCCCTCCCAAGATACACAAACGCAGACATACACCCACCCAACAGCCATCCACCTCACGACAGCCTCCAGCGCATGCACCTGCACCCAAAGTCACCAAACGAACACCTCCTACAGCCACCACCTCTTCCTCCACTCCCAAACCCCCTCCAGCTACCCATCCCAGTGTGTCCAAAAAACTTTTCCTGTCCAGCCTTGACCTTTTTCCCACACCTCCCCCACCCCGTCCATCTCATAGGTCCTGAACTAGCACCTCAGACATAACATCTCCTGGACCAGTGGTGCCTGTAGTCACAGGTATGTGGAATGCACCGGCCACCAGGACAGCCAGTGTGGCACGAAGCCACAGCACAGCCAGTCCCCCACCTGTGAAGCATCAGAAGTTGGCCAGTGCACTGCGGGAGAGGGGGAAGACTCCAGCCACCAAAGCCGCTCCCAGGGGTCCTGGTGGGAGTGTGGACTCAGCTGTGACACCTCCCAAGGTGGGGAAGGGCCACAAGAAACCCAGCAACTCTGGGAAGAGCAGCACAGCGGAGAAGACTGCCATCATCCCCGCTGCCCAGGAGGGCCCCGCCAGCCCCATCCCAGGAGCCCAGGAGGGCCCCGCCAGCCTCAGCCCAGCTGCCCAGGAGGCCACCGCCAGCCCCAGCGCAGCTGCCCAGGAGGCCACCGCCAGCCCCAGCCCAGCTGCCCAGGAGGGCCCCGCCAGACCCAGCCCAGCTGCCTAGGAGGGCCCCGCCAGCCCCAGCCCAGTTGGGCCATGAAGGACCGCCAGCACAAGCACCGCTGGGGCATGAAGGACCGCCAGCACGAGCCCCGCTGGGCCATGAAGGACCGCCAGCACAAGCCCCCCGGGCCATGAAGGACTGCCAGCACAAGCACCGCTGGGCCATGAAGGACTGCTGAACAGGGCACCGCCAACTCAAGCACCGCTGAACAGAGCACCGCCAAATCAAGCACCGCTAGCCCATGAGCGGCAGGGGCAGTGACGCAACTGGGACTGTCACAGGGTGAGTGATGCACTCTGGGCACCAGTCCCCCTCCAGAACCAGTGGAGAGATCCATCCACTACCTCTGTCTTTCACAGGATGAATCACTCTGGGCACCAGTCCCCCTCCAGAACCAGTGGAGACATCCATCCACTACCTCTGTCCTTCACAGGATGAAGCACTCTGGGCACCAGTCCCCCTCCAGAACCAGTGGAGACTGTTATCAACTTGAGAGACTGTGGCTTTGCACTGCCCAGGATGGAACAGTGGGCAAACCACCCACTGTAGAGACTTGAGAGACTGTGGCTTTGCACTCCCCAGGATTGAACAGTGGGCAAACCACCCACTGTAGAGACTTGAGAGACTGTGGCTTTGCACTCCCCAGGATGGAACAGTGGGCAAACCACCCACTTGTGAGACTTGAGAGACTGTGGTTTTGCACTCCCCAGGATGGAACAGTGGGCAACCCACCCACTGTAGAGACTTGAGAGACTGTGGCTTTGCACTCCCCAGGATGAAACAGTGGGCAAACCACCAACTTGTGAGACTTGAGAGACTGTGGCTTTGCACTCCCCAGGATGGAACAGTGGGCAAACCACCCACTGTAGAGACTTGAGAGACTGTGGCTTTGCACTCCCCAGGATTGAACAGTGGGCATGGAGCCCCCTCGTGGATCTGGCGCTGTGTACTCATCCGGCTGAGGTGCCCCCCTTCCCTTCCCCCTGAGGTTCCTGTTGTATTTCTATCTGATGCCACTGCAGTGTTCTCTCTGTTTTGATCTGGTATCGAGTGTGGGCCTCGCCCATGCATTTTGGGCCCAGTGGTCCACGGAATAAATGGTGCAATACCTGGACTTGTATTATTGGTGTATATATTTGCTTATATTGTATACATATTTTATAATACTGTATTTTAATAGATTACAATGGTTACAATCATTTCCTTTGGTCTTTGCATTCTTCCAGGGGTTTGGGGGGTGTAACTATGATGTATAGATATGTATTAGTGTGTGTGTTGTAGTGGGTGAGGGTGGGGGTGTTGCGTGTGTGTGTCCCTGTTTTTTCCATCTCCCCTCCCCTATGTCGTAGGTGCAGTACTCACCGTGATCTTTGCCGCCGGCGTTCGTGCTCCTGGTACAGGAGCAGGAAGACTATTGCAGGTAGGATTTGGAGTTCAGGGTCCATGGTGTCCTCGTTCCTCGTGGAGTGTGTAGAGATGAGCGTTTTCCCTTCGAAATTCCTGTTTCCGCCGTGTTTCCATCCGCGATGAAATCACCCCGGAAAAGGTGACGGATTGGCCTGTCATAATACTGTGGGCGGTACATTGTCTTCTGCCTGTCTGTTGGCGGTGACCGCCGCGCTGTTTGTTTGTACCGCCGAGGCGCTCGAAGTGTTAAAGTGGCTGTCTTTGTTGGCGGTTTCCGCCACAGTCGTGATTCCAAATTCTTTACCGCTGGCCTGTTGGCGGTCTTACCGCTGCTTTAACACCGATCGCCAGGGTTGTAATGACCACCTAAGTTGAACACTGGGACCACACGGTATAGGCGAGGCCCACACAAGATCTCCAACCATGACAGAGAGAACACTGCAGGGGCATCAGAGAGCAACTAAACAGGCACCTCAGGGGGAGGGAAGGGGGGCACCTCAGCTGCATGGGTGCACAACACCAAATCCACGAGGGGGCCACATGCCCACTGTTCAATCCTGGAGAGTGCAAAGCCACAGTCTCTCAAGTCTCTCAAGTCTCTACAGGGGGTGGGTTGCCCACTGTTCCATCCTGGGGAGTGCAAAGCCACAGTCTCTCAAGTCTCACAAGTGGGTGGGTTGCCCACTGCCATATCCTGGGGAGTGCAAAGTCACAGTCTCACAAGTCTCTACAGTGGGTGGTTTGCCCATAGTTCAATCCTGGGGAGTGCAAAGCCACAGTCTCTCAAGTCTCTACAGTGGGTGGTTAGCCCACTGTTCAATCCTGGGGAGTGCAAAGCCACAGTCTCTCAAGTCTCTACAGTGGGTGGTTTGCCCACTGTTCCATCCTGGGGAGTGCAACGCCATAGTCTCACAAGTGGAAGACAGTCTCCACTGGTTCTGGAGGGGGCATGGTGCCCAGAGTGCTTCATCCTGCTAAGGACAGAGGTAGTGGATGACAGTCTCCACTGGTTCTGGAGGGTGCATGGTGCCCAGACGGCTTCATCCTGCTAAGGGCAGAGGTAGTGGATGACAGTCTCCACTGGTTCTGGAGGGGGCATGGTACCCAGAGTGCTTCATCCTGCTAAGGACAAAGGCTGTGGATGACAGTCTCCACTGGTTCTGGAGGGGGCATGGTGCCCAGAGTGCATCATTCACCCCGTGACGGACTCAGTTGCGTCAGTGCCCCTGCCGCTCATCGGCTAGTGGTGCATGAGATGGCGGTGCCCTGTTCAGCGGTGCCCTGTTCAGCGGTGCTTGAGATGGCGGTGCCTTGTGCAGTGGTGCTTGAGATGGCGGTGCCCTGTTCAGCGGTGCTTGAGATGGAGAGGCCCTTTTCAGCGGTGCTTGAGACGGCGGTGCCCTGTTCAGCGGTGCTTGAGATGGCGGTGCCCTGTGCAGCGGTGCTTGAGATGGCCGTGCCCTGTGCAGGGTCTCAGCTGCTGGCGGTCCTTCATGGCCCAGAGGGGCTTTTGCTGGCGGTCCTTCATGGCCCAGCGGGGCTTTTGCTGGTGGTCCTTCATGGCTCAGCGGGGCTTTTGCTGGCAGTCCTCCATGGCCCAGCGGGGCTGGTGCTGGCGGTGGCCTCCTGGGCAGCTGGGCTGATGCTGGCGGTGGCCTCCTGGGCATCGGGGATGATGGCGGTCTTCTCCGCCGTGCTGCTCTTCCCAGACTTGCCGGGTTTCTTGTGGCCCTTCCCCACCTTGGAAGGTGTCACAGCTGACTCCACACTCCCAACGGGACCCCTGGGAGCAGCTTTGGTGGCAGGAGTCTTCCCCCTCTCCCGCCAGGCACTGGCCAACTTCTGATGCTTCACAGGTGGGGGACGGTCTGTGCTGTGGCTCCGTGCCACACTGGCTGCCCTGGTGGCCGGTGAATGGTAGTGGGGGTGGTGACTGCACATGAGCGGGGTGTGGGGGTGGGTGTGCTGGAGAGGGACGTAGTGGCTGTAGAGGTAGTGCATGCAGGTGTGAGTGTAGACGAGACTGGGAGGGAGGAGGGAGACGAGGAGGAGGGGTACACAGTGGAGGCAGTGGATTTTGGTGTGTCTGCATGTGTGTGATACTTGCCTGAGTGCCTGTGGAATGTGTGGTGCTTATGTTTGCCTGAGCGTCCCTTGGGTGTTGAGGTGTGTGCATGTTGGTCTGTAGGTGTGCTTGGGATAGGCTGAGGTACAGGGGATTGGGTCGGGGTGGAGGAAGCTGGAGGGGGGAGGCTATAGACGGGGACAATGGCTGCCATCAGTGCTGAGGCCAGAGTCAGAAAAGCTCACTGAAGGGCCGCCTGACCAGAATGAATGCCCTCCAGGAATGCATTCGTCTGTTGCAACTGCCTCTCTACACCCTGGATGGCATTCAAAATGGTAGACTGCTCAACAGTGAGGGACATGAGGAGGTCAATGACCTCCTCACTGAGGGCAGCAGGGGTGACCTGAGGTGCCTGGGGCGAAGGTGATACCCACCCTCCGGGTGAGCGGGCACGGGGCAAAGGCTGAGGGGCTGCTGGGAGGGCGGTGCTGGTAGGGGGGGGTGGCGGCTGTACCTGTAGATGCGGGGGCACAGATGCTGCCGCCAACACAAGGGAGCTCCCATCAGAGGACGAGTCCGTGTCGCTGGTGTCAGCTCCCTGCCGTGCAGCCACCTCACCCTCCGTCCCACTGGTGAATTCAGACTCCGTAGTGTCGCCCTCCAGGGCCATGTGGGATGCAGCTTCCTCGTGCTCCGGTGCCACTGCTCCTCCGCCTGATGATGCTAATGCACACAAGAACAGGGAGGCCACAAAAAGGGGGGGAAGACTGAAGAAAGACATGTTGAGTGCATGCATTACCGCTACCATTGGCGGACATGACAGACACAGAACCCCCCTGCACTACGCCGCGCTCTTGGGCTCCACTGTTCAATTCCTGGGAAATGGCCTACAAGGCTATGGACGACATCTGCACACATAGATGACACAGGGGCATGACTAGGTGTTCTTGGCACTCTACAGAGGTGTGCTGGGGTGCCATATGGACTGCCTTACGGAGGGACCTTGCCTACGGAACTCGCCCTGTCCTAGGGAAATCCACAGCCCACCTCCCCCACCCAGACCCCTCCACTGCACGCAAAGTCAGCAGAATGAGAGTGTACTCACCCCCTTGTGGCTGCTGTGATGCCCTCAAACGCCCATCCAACTCCGGGTAAGCCACCGCCAGGATCCTGAACATCAGGGGGGTCATGGTGCAATGGGCACCCCTCTCACGTTGGGAGGCCATCCCCAGCTGAGCCTCTGCCGTCTTCTTGGTCCAGCGGCGAATGTCCTCCCATCTTTTCCGGCAGTGGGTGCTCCATCTGTGGTAGACCCCCAGGGTCCGGACGTCCTTGGCGATGGCACGCCAAATATCTTTTTTCTAGTGGGCGCTGACCTACATGAAATGTGCTGGGGAAAAAGAGAAGTTATTACCAACTGCACCGTCAAAGTGATTGGCCCCCATCCCTACCCTTGCCATGTAGCACATGCATTCACCGTCTTTCATGCACGTATCACTCTCCCCCCTTCCTTCTTACATCCAGCCCTCTCCACACAGGCATAGCCCATACAACATGCTCCCTGTTTACTTACCTGTTTGTCTGGAGGACTGTAGAGTAGCATGTACTAGGGGAGGATCCCATCCACGAGCTTCTCCAACTCCTCTGATGTGAAGGCAGGGGCCCTTTCCCCAGACACTCAAGCCATTGTCTCTTCCAGACCGAGGTCACAGCAGCACTTGCAGTGTAGGTCCTCTCCTGTCGAAGATCAGGTATCGAGTGATTGAACAGATAGAAAATGGCGGTCACGTCCGTGGCGGTGCGTACCATCACCGCCGGCGTACATCGTCATTAGCTCCTGGGACCCATAGGGTCCAATGTTAACCAATGCAGAATTGCGTCGCGGTCTTCGACCGCCTACCGCAACGTTGTAGAACGCCAGTGCAGTTACCTCACATCCCATTGTCCCACTTTAGAGGTCAGGCAGTCCCCATTTCAGGGGCCCACATGGCTTGATTTCCAACTGCGTCACACATACCTAGGCCTAGACTCAACACACATACAGGCCACATTTTGTGTATGTTTGGTGTTCTGGGTAAAGTGTGGGTACGTACCTCTGAGTTGTTTGACTCTGTGAACGCTGTTGTCCTTCATAGGCACCGTCCGCTGGGACATGTGAGGAGATGGCGGCATCCTCCGGTGTACCGACCGTTGGTGGACCTGTCGACAATGGAGGAGCGACATTTGATTACCACATACAGGCTTGATCGTGCCACAATCTAGGAACTGTGTACTCAGTTGGAGCCAGACCTGATGTCAGCAATCCGCCATCCCACAGGAATCCCCCCCTCAAGTGCAGGAGCTGTCACTGCTCCATTTCCTTGCAAATGGGTCTTTTCAAACAACAGTGGCCATAGCATCAGGGATGTCCCAGCCTATGTTTTCCGACGTATTGTCCAGAGTGTTGTCAGCCCTGCTGAAACACATGCGGAGCTACATCGTTTTCCCTCAGGTGGAGGATTTGCCTACAGTGAAAGGTGATTTCTATCCCCAACATCATAGGTGCCACTCATGGGACCCATGTGGCTTTGGTCCCCCCCGCAGGAGTGAACAGGTGTACAGAAACCGGAAGAGTTATCATTCTATGAATGTACAGATGGTATGTTTGGCAGACCAGTACATCTCCCATGTGAATGCCATGTTCCCTGGCTCAGTGCATGACGCCTACATCCTGCGGAATGGCAGCATCCATTATGTGATGGGCCAACTCCAGAGTCACCGTGTGTGGCTATTAGGTGAGCACCTGGAGGCAAGTCAGTGGGAATGGTTGTCTGGGTCTGAGGATATCCCTCCAGGTTAGTGCATGTCTAACAGTTGTCCCTCACCATTTGCAGGTGACTCTGGTTCCCCAACATGTCATGGCTACTGACCCCAGTGAGGAAACCCAGGACAAGGGCAGAGGAACGCTACAATGAGGCCCATGGGCGAACTAGGAGGGTGATCGAGCGGACCTTCGGCCTCCTGAAGGCCAGGTTCAGGTGCCTCCATATGACAGGTGGATCCCCATTCTACTCACCAAAGAAGGTGTGCCAGATCATCATGGCCTGCTGTATGCTTCATAACTTGGCTTTGCGACGACAGGTGCCTTTTCTGCAGGAGGACGGTCCAGATGGTGGTGTTGTTGCAGCTGTGGAGCCTGTGGACAGTGAAGAGGAGGACGCAGAGGAAAAAGACATGAACAACAGGGACTCAGTGATCCAGCAATATTTCCAGTGAGACACAGGTAAGAGTACAGACCTGCCTACTACATGTACTTTAACACTACTACCTCTCTACTGTGTCGTTTTCACCCAGTGTATGGTCACTGAGTTGTCACTTTCCCTTACGATTTCACAGATGTGGGTCCCACTGTGTGACATCTGCTTAGATTCCTCGTGGACTAGAGCTGTGTGACATAGGTATGTTGACATTACAATTGAAAGAGCATTTTGTCACTGTAATTGCTAATACACTATTTCGAAATCACAGACAGACTCCACATTGTTTTGTGCTTTAAGTGTGTTTATTTAAGTGCTCAATATTGGAGGGGGTAGTGAAATGGTGAGGGGTGATGGCGGAGGAATGTCCATGGAAGAGTCCAGTCTATTAGTCTCACAGGTGCATTGCCCAAATGGGCATAGGAAGTGGAGCTGGGGCAGTTAACGTATGGACAGGGTGACAAAGTGGGACAGTAGGATGACAATCAGGGTGGTCTCGTTTCTTGGCAGGGGTCTTGGCATCGTGCTCTGTCTTTGTATTGGATCTCAGGGACCATTTGCGGGGTGGTTCTCCCTCTGCAGGGGGTGGGGTGCTGGTGTGGTGGTCCTCTGGCGGGGCGTCCTGTCCACTAGCGCCGGCGGAGGTGGTGGGCAGTTCATCGTCCATGCTAGTGTCAGGGGCCCCTTGTAGTGCCACAGTGTCCCTCCTGGTGTTGAGTACTTCCTTCAGCAATCAATCAATCAATCAAGTAAATTTGTAGAGCGCGGTACTCACCCGTGAGGGTCTCAATGCGCTGGGGAGACGGGGGGGAGACTGGGAGGGGGGGAGCCAGGGAGGGTCACTGGTCGAACAGCCAAGTCTTGAGGTTCTTTCTGAAGACCAGTAGGTCTTTGGTTTTGCGAAGGTCGGTTGGGAGGGAGTTCCAGGTTTTGGGGGCGAGGTAGGAGAAGGACCTGCCTCCTGTGGTGGTGTGCTGGATGCGGGGGACTGTGGCTAGGGCGAGGTCGGCTGATCGGAGGTTGCGTGTGGGAGTGTGGAAGTTTACCCTTTCATTGAGGTAGGTTGGGCCGGTGTTGTGGAGGGATTTGTGTGCGTGGATGAGGATCTTAAATGTGATTCTCTTGTCTAAGGGGAGCCAGTGAAGGGATTTGAGGTGTGGTGAGATTAGTTCGTGGCGGGGGAGGCCAAGGACGAGGCGCGTGGCTGTGTTCTGGATTCTTTGGAGTTTGCGTTTGAGTTTGAGTGTGGTGCCGGCGTATAGGACGTTGCCGTAGTCCAGTCTGCTGCTGATGAGTGCGTGGGTACTGTCTTTCTGGTTTCTGGGGGATCCATTTGAAGGATTTCTTTAGAGTGCGGAGTGTGTGGAAGCAGGAGGAGGTTAGAGCATTGATTTGCTGTGTCATAGAGAAGGAGGGGTCGAGGATGATGCCGAGGTTGCGGGGGTGGGTTGCGGGGGTGGGTGCGGGACCTAGGGGGGTGGGCCACCAGGAGTCGTCCCATGTGGTTTTGTTGGGGCCGAAGACGATGATTTCGGTTTTGTTTGAGTTGAGCTTGAGGTTGTTAGTGGTCATCCAGTTGTCGGTGTCTAGGAGAGCGGCGTGTAGGTTGGTTTTGGCATTGGTGGGGTTGCGGGTGAGGAGAGGATGAGTTGGGTGTCATCTGCATAGGAGAGGATAGTGATTCCGTGTGCTCGGAGAATGTTGGCTAGGGGGATCATGTAGATGTTGAAGAGTGTGGGGCTGAGGGAGGACCCTTGGGGGACTCCGCAGGTGATCTTGGTAGTGGTGGAGTGGAAGGGTGGAAGGCGGACTCTCTGGGTTCGGTGGGTGAGGAATGAGGTGAGCCAGTCTAAGGCTTTGTGGCGGATTCACCCCTACGATTGTGCCCAGGGTGGAGCTGATGGTTCTGAGTTCCTCCCTGAAACCCATATACTGTTCCTCCTGCAGGCGCTGGGTCTCCTGAAACTTGGCCAGTACCGTTGCCATCGTCTCCTGGGAGTGGTGGTATGCTCCCATGATGGAGGAGAGGGCCTCATGGAGAGTGGGTTCCCTTGGCCTGTCCGCCCCCTGTTGCACAGCAGCCCTCCCAGTTCCCCTGTGTTCCTGGGCCTCCGTCCCCTGGACTGTGTGCCCACTACCACTGCCCCCAGGTACCTGTTGTTGTTGGGGTGGTGGGTTATCCTGGGTTCCCTGTAGTGGTGGACACACAGCTGATTGACATTTCCTGGGGACGGAGATATGGGCCCGCTGGGTGGGTGCTGTGCTGGTGTTTCCAGAGGGGGGAAGGTCTGTGGTGGCCTGTGACTGGGTGAGGGGAACCGACTGTCCAGAGGTCCCCGATGGGCCGGGCTGGTCATCTAGAACCAGTTGGACAGAGCTGCTGTCATCACTGTGGGCCTCTTCTGTTGGTGGTGTGGACATGTGTGGACACTCCTGTCCGGTGAGGTTGGGTAGGGGTCCTGCAGGGGTATAAAAGGACGGTTATTACATCTGTGTATGTCATGGTGTGCAATGGGTGGGTGACCGTGTACCCCAGTGCTTGCATTCCTGTGTGGGACCTTGTGTGAGGATGGTTTAGGGGGTTGTATGGGTATGTGCAGTGGGCATGCTTTAGTGATGGGTGTCCATGCTTTGTTGTTGCATGCAGGGCTTGGTGTTGGGATGGGAGGTTTGTGATGTTGGGTACATATGTGAGGAGTTGGGGTGCTGGGGGTGAGGGTGAGGGTGAGGGTGGGGGTATGTGATGGCATGCAGGTAGGGTGGGGGATGTAATAATTAAGATTTGTCTTACCAGAGTCCATTCCTCCACCTACTCCTGCGAGGCCCTCAGGATGCAGAATTGCCAAGACCTGCTCCTCCCATGTTGTTAGTTGTGGGTGAGGAGGTGGGGGTCTGCTGCCAGTCCTCTGAACCACCAGGTGGTGTCTTGAGACCACGGAACTCACCTTCCCCCATAGGGCGTTCCACCTCTTCCTGATGTCCTCCCGATTTCTTGGGTGCTGTTCCACTGCGTTGACCCTATCCACTATTCTTCGCCATAGCTCCATCTTCCTTGCAATTGAGGTGTGCTGCACCTGTGCTCCGAATAGCTGTGGCTCTACCCGGACGATTTCCTCCATCATGACCCTGAGCTCCTCCTCCAGAAACCTGGGGTATCTTTGCCCTGCCATGGGGTGGTGTAGGTGATGTGTGGGGTGGAGTGTGTGGTGATAAGTGTGCTGATATGTAGTGGTGTGTTGTGTGAGGTGCGTGGAAGTTCTGTGGGTGATGGTGTTGTGTGCCTGTGGATGCTGTTGTTCTTGCTGGTGCTCTCTCTCTGTCCTTTCAGAATTTTTTGTCGTGGGGGTTTGTGAGTGATGTGGGTGTGTGTTTTATATTGTAATGGGTGTGTGGGAGTGGGTTGTGTATGTGTATCAGGTGTGTGTATTTCGAATTGTCCAATGTGGCTGTGTTTTGTAAGAGTGTGTGTATTTTGAGCGTGGATTCGTGTGTCGTGATAGTGTGGGCGTATTTCTGTTGGCGTGACAGTGGAGGTTATGTTTTTGCCAGTTTATCACTGACCTTTGATGTGGCGGACTTGTGTGGGTGTCTGAATTTTGGTGGATTCCGAAATGTGGGTCATAATAGCTGTGGCGGAATTCCACGGCCGCGGCGGTGTGTTGGCGGTCTTCTGCACAGCGGTAAGCGGCTTTTACCGCCAATGTTGTAATGACCGCCTATATTGTGTGAGGACAGGTGCAGCTCTTTTAGGTGCAGGTGTCAGCTCCTCCCTCTCCACTCTAGCCCAGGAAGATCCATTAGGATATGCAGTACACACCTCAGCTCCCTTTGTGTCACTATCTAGAGGGAATTCACAAGCAACCCATCTGTCAGTCTGACCCAGACATGGATTCCACAGGCAGGCAGAGGCACAGAAAGGTTAAGCAAGAAAATGCCCACTTTCTAAAAGTGCCATTTTCAAACAGACAATCTAAATACCAACTCTACCAAAAGATGTATTTTTAAATTGTGAGTTCAGAGATCCCAAACGCCACATCTCTAACTGCTCCCGATGGGAAACTGCATTTAAAATATATTTAAAGGCAGTCCTCATGTAAACCTATGGGAGAGATAGGCCTTACAATAGTGAGGACAGAATTTGGCAGTATTTCACTATCAGAACATGTAAAACACAACTGTACATATCCTACCTTTGGAATAGACTGCACACTGCCCATACCGAGGGCCTACCTTAGGGGTGACTTACATGTAGAAAAAGGGTAGGTTTGTGCCTGGTAAGTGGGTGCACTTGCAAGGTCGAACTGGCAGTTCAAAACTGCACACATGGGCACTGCAGTGGCAGTTCTGAGACATTTTTAGCTTGCTACTGATGTGGGTGGCACAACCAGTGCTGCAGGCCCACTAGTAGAATTTGATTTACATGCCCGGGGCATCTCTGGTGCCCTTTACTAGGGACTTACTAGTAAATCAAATAGACCAATCATGGATAAACCAACCACCAATACAATTTAGACAGAGAGCATATGCACTTCAACACTGGTTAGCGGTGGTAAAGTGCCCCGAGTCCTAAAGACAACACAAACAGGTCAGAAAAAATAGGAGGAAGGAGGCAAAACGTTTGGCGATGACCCTGCAAAAAAGGTCCAGGCCCAACAAGTGCCAACCACCAAGCCACTGTCAGAAAGGTCTGCAGCAGTCGGGCTGCACCTATAGCAAGGGCAATTGCCACTGCTAAATGGGACTGTGTCATCCAGTCATGCAAGCAGAGGCACGGCCCACACCTAACTTACCTCTCCCATCTTTTCGATAATCTTCGGTCCCTAAGACCCCTGTATACAGCAGGACTGTAGGGCTGTCAGATCCTCTCTGGAGAATCAAAGACTATTACATATTTGCTACACAAGCTGGGTATAAACGGAAAGAAACTGAGTGCACATTTGATTTTTTGGGCAGAGGTAAAGGCTCCTTTTCATGTTTTTTTACTTGACCACTGTGGGAGAAACTAGTCATCTAAGAGTGACCCAGCTGGGAAATAGCTCAATTCCGTAGATGTAGCTCCGTAAGGGAGAATCAGATTCCAGACTACTGCCCTGTGTACTAAGTTGGATTGTGTTTTATTTAGTACAGTGGTGTGATTAAAAAGTACTTTATTTTTCTTAAAAGGCAATCACTGGGCTGGACACTGAAGGTATTCTGTCAGTTGGTTGATTGTTGAGTGCCGAGCTCGGGCACACCAGGTTACCTCCATGAGAAGACTGTCACTGCTTGACATCGCTACCAAGGAAGTCAAGTGCAGAAGGAGTTACACTTGGCCTAGTTTGCAGGGCCATATTAGCACAGACCGTAAGATACCACAGTTGGAGCCCAGTAACCCAAACTGTCCTATGTCTTCCCGAATGGCATCTGGCACACCCTCTCTTGCACAGACAGAACATTTCTTGCTCCCTTTTCAAATTTTAGACTTTTAGGCCTCCCCCTTTGTACTTAGGTAAAATCATGACTACTAGTAAACCTACAGGGCTGTCGGAGGGATTCATGCATTTTGCATGATCTCTCAATCTATATTATAAATGAGGGTCGACCCTTGCTACCTCAAATAATCAGCAGTTTGTTAACTTTAGGTGTTGGCCCAGGAGAATCAATCTTGGCTTGAGTTGAAGAAGCCTTTTCTAGACTCAATAGATCCAGGAAACATCCACCTTTTTTCATTCACTCTTCTACCTCTAACTTTCAGAAAAAGCAGTTAGAGCTCAATTGGAGGATTTTGTGGAGACAGTGCCCTCTTTAACCATCTCCAAGTGGTCTTTAGGACAGATTTGACCACCACTGCAGTTATTATCTCAAAATATTTGCCGATGGTCACGATATCAGAGAAAGGATTTTATTGACTTTGTCAGCAGCCTAATACTTTTGACTATTATGGTTTCTGTCAGTGCATTACTGAAGCCTGCACTGAAGGCCAAGTCCAAAGAAATGTTATGACATTCCTATTTGATAGAATGGAACTTCTTGGATATAAGAAAGGAAATTAAAAACTCAAGCCTGACTAAGGCTTTTGGGAAAGGAAAAGGAGGGTAACCTTAGCCAGCACACTGAGGGAAAGTGGGGAAGAATTTAATGAAGAAGGTGAAAAAGTTAGAGAAAACCCAAAGCTGAGTTTCAAAGGTTAACAAATGACTAATCCTTGCTTAGAAAGCAGCTTGAGGGCTATGAAGTTAATGTAAGCTTTGCTTAGAAAGACGTTTGAAGCTCATAAAACGAATTTACCAGAGATTCTGTAACTTGCCTAACGAGACCATATTAAGCATGATCCATATGTGAAGGGCTGGGGCAATAGTAGAATCTAGGAATTCTGGAGATGAGGAGGTAATCTTGTGGATGTTAAGCAAAGATTGATAACAGATTCGGAGTTCTATGTTCAGTAGTTAGTTCTTTTTGGTGCACTTCCTTTATTTTAAAGCACAAGTAAAGGCTGGCTTTACAAATCCAGTCAGCTAGCCACATAAAAAACCGATCTGCTCTTTGCAGCAGGCATGTTTTTAAAGTATTTTATTGATTTTCCAACCATAGAACATTTAGCTGCTATCCCAACTTCCCACTTTCCCCTCCCACCACCCTTTCAACCTATAGAGGTCACCGGCATTATAAGTGCCTCATTCTTCACTTGTACACTCTTTCCAGACCTTCTTGAATTTCTTCGAGCACCCTCTCCCTTTGTCATTTTTTTTCCTGTGTGCAGCTTACATCCATTTCCTTTTCCGAATCTTTTATCCCTGGGTGCACTGAGAATCCCCATTTACACGCTATTTTTCTTTTTGTGAGAAGGAGCCCTAAATTGAATATTGTACATTGGTAGGAGGTTGCATCCATTTTGCTCCAAACCCCTAATAGGACTAGTGGAGCTTCCATGATTATCTGCATGTCAGTTGCAGCCTCCAACCTGTGGGCGGTTCCCTCTCAGAACCCACTCATGACTGGGCAATGCCAAAGGGTATGTAGGAAGGTCCCTTGGTATTCACATCCCCTGAAACAGTAATCACCCGCCACTTTCCCTACTATACCTGTCTGGGGATCTGTAACACGTCTGTCCAGTCCTCATCCTCTAGGTTTCCCACATCCCTCTGTCACATAGCTCTCAATGACCCAAGGTCTTTCTGAGTGTTCGTCATTAAGGTTTGATAGGTGGGAGAGATCAGTTTTATAGATAAGGGCCCATCAAGTACTCTATTCTCCAAAGGGGAGGCTTTCATTACATCTTCCCCTGATGTGATCCTTGCCTGTAGAGCATGTTGCAATTGTATAGTTGAAGATCTGGGAGGATGAAATCTCATATTCTGCCTGAAAGTGAGTAAAGGCATCATCCTGTTGGCAACCCATATGTCCAACAGGGAACAGAGCCCTTCCAGATCCCATTATCAAAAACCTCCAAGGCTAGCTATTTCTTTCAGCTTTATGTCCACCCATAGTGGAGTCCCCCGGGTTGAGGTGCCCCTTCCGTCCCATCACTTTGTCGAGCTCATGCCATAGTGTTACTGCCACTTTTGTTGCGGGGAGGGGGGCTCCTCTTTTAGTTTCCCCCCATAGAGAACATGTAGATAATCTTTCTCTCTTATCATCTCCATTTTAAATGATGGGTTCTCTATTGGCGCATATGCCCAATCATTAGTTATTCTCAAATGTGCTGCCTCATAGTACTGCTGTAATTTGGGGAGTTCTATCCCTCCCTTATAGGTGGAGTGTTGTATTGCAGAGAGTGCTATTCTTGAGGTGTCCCCCTATCACAGCAACTTTTGGATTATTGCATCGACTTCCCTGAAAAAATACTTGGGGATCCTATGGGGGCTGTTTTGCAATACATAACAAGTGAAGCGTGGGAGGGCCACCATTTTGAACAATGCCGCCTTCCCCATTAAGGAGAGGGGTAAGCCTCCCCAGTGTTTCATATCCATTTCCAAGTTCGTCAACAAAGGTGCAAGATTGTCCTCATAATCTGAGGTTGCCCTTCGAGATATTCATATCTCTAGGTATTTGAAGTGCATTCTTTCAATATGCAGAAGCATTGAGAGCTGAGCTCCCGTGTTACATGTACCTGGTGGGAAAATGATAGATTTCTCCCAGTTGATACACAGTCCAAAATAATCCCCATACAATGCAAATATTTCACCAACTCTTAACCAGGGTCTTGTCAGGGCTGGCCAAACATAATAGCACACCATGTGCATATAGTGAGATACAATACTCCCATGGGGGTCCCATCTCCAGCCCTCAATCTGTGCATCCCTTTGCATCCATTCCACTAATGGCTCCACTGTTAATGCAAACGTTAACGGTGACAGGGGGCAGTACTGTCATGTGCCCCTCCCAATCGGGAATGCCTCTGACAGGATCCCGTTCACCTTCAGACACGCTTGTGGTTTTGTATACAGTACACAGTAAATGAACCCAGGCCAGGAATTTTGGTCCAAAACCCATTTTTTCTAAAACTGCAAACGTAGGGCCATTCCACTGAGTCAAACGCTTTGTGAGCATCAAGGGAGACCACCACCAGTGGTCCCCTCAATTCTCTAGCTATCTCTATATATTTTGTAACCTCTTGAGATTGAATCATGTAGACCTATAGGACATAAACCCTGTATCAGTCATATCAATGTTCTGTGCTACTTTATGAGGCAAAACTGCCACAAGACAATCCTCTGATCTGTCTCTCTAGCAGAAACATTTATCACAAGAGTTGTCTTGACAGTTTTATTGCTGGCTTCACACAAATTGTACAGCTGGTTGAATCTAACCAAAGACAGCTCATCAATAAGCGTTAAGCAAGATTGTATGGGACCTGAAGGACCTCAACAATTTCTGCCCAGCAGGACATCTAGGTGAAACATACCCCAAACCAGAAGGCAGTGTTTTTGACTTAGATGGAAGCAATGGCACAGATAGATTAGAAAGGCTTAGCATCACTTGAGGCCACACTTCGGTGGATACTACACTGGCTGAATTTATAAAACTACGGAGTTTTAAAGAGCAAGAGGGCAGCAGGATCAGGGTACTGGGACATGTGATCGACAAGAGGAAACCCTGACAGCATTCACAGACATGTAGAGAAATTGCAGTGGAAAGGAGGTTTAACCTTTTTTGCATTTGAGACATACACTAAATGCAAAACTGACAGGCACATTTGAAATTCTGGAGTTATTCCCCTGGAAGTAAATGTGCTTGAAACTCAAAAAAAGGGGAACATATTGTCTACTTCTTGCACAATAGTGTATTTTTTGCCGGCAATCTTACCTTCAGTTTAGAAACATAAAATATAACACAATATAAAACATAATATGGTCATTAATATTCCTACTCTTATAGAGCAAAGACAGAATGTGCTCACGTTTATGTATATCTTTCCAGCGCTTCAAACTGCCATTTTAAACCAAAACTTCATGGTGCAAATTAGAACTTTTGATAGCTATTTTAGTAGATAGCCCAATGAGAGAATAAACATGGAGTCTAGACTTTTGCCTGACCTCTGGTCTGACCTGATGCACACAGGTGAGCTACGTCATGCTTGAAGGTTTAGGATGCCGTGAAGAACTTTAGTTTCCTGTATTCCTGGTAGAATTTACACCCTTTATCACACCATGATGTCTTGTTCCAGAATTTTTTACAATGGAACATACTTACCTCGTGTACTGCTTTCGTTTCCAGTCATTCTTCTGTGTCCCACTGTGAGTGCAATTGTCTATCCTTTTTTCCTGAGCCTATCTTGTTCTTCTGGTTTTATGGCTTCTGGAGAAAATCTCACAATTGCTGATCACCTTCTGAGCTAGGCTGTTGTGGGCACTATTGGTGCAGTCCATTTCTGAGATAACTAAATACATAATTACTTGAAAGCTGTGTGGGAAGCCAAGCAAAGTGAGCGAAAATTATAAAAACAATGATTACTACATTAGAAATCTCAAGCGCTGTGGTTAATCCTTCAGTAAAGATGTTTCCTAGATTTTGCACCCGTATGACTGGAAAAGGTCCAAGTTCATTGGAGGTGTACAATCTAACCATGAAGTCAGTTATGTACATGTATGTCAATATCTCATCATCATCTCAATATCGACAATTAATGTACCAGACAATATAAACTTAATTGGTTTGTTGCTTGATAGTTTGTATTAATTACTAGCCAATTTAACTGCACTCACTTTATTGACAAATAATATAAGATTACCTTAAAACCTGCAAGGATGCAAAGGTATGCTTTAAGGCTAGGTGCATATGTTGGCAAACAGGCACATAACCCACTTATCTCTCTTATTAAGATTGGAGCTTGTGTTCTGCAGGTGGTGCAACAATCTCCGCATAGTAATATAGTTAGAAATTTACTAGCATATGAACCAGTGTCTTTCAGGTTATACATAGTGGTCATCAGCAAGCTCATATACTCTCCTGTTCACAAACTGCACTTTGTAGCATATTTAGTAGCACTACAGTAGTACTACTCACATTCTACAAAATAAAATTCGGAAACCTATGTGCTGACATCTCCTCCTCTCCTGTCCTTGTCATGCTGAGAGCTCCATACACTCGCATATCCATTTGTGTGGTAAATGCAGGAGAAACTGGGGGAGTCACTGGAAAATGGGGCATACTTACTACAAAATGGGAGTGGGTTAGGGAGCGGTAAGGAAGGGTTAAGGGAGGTGAAAGAGGGGTTTAGGAAGGGATAAATCCCTACCCACAATAGAGTAAGACCAATGTTATTCACAAAATGCAATTCTAATGTTAGGAGAGTCAAAAAGTACCCAAAACAGTAGTAAATGTACTCTAGCTGCTCCTTGGAGTAGGTCCAGCACCACACATGGCCAAACACTGGTACTGTAACACACTCCCATAGAAAGTAATGGATCCACCAAATAACTACAGCAATATACAGAAAAATAAAGGAACATTTTTTTGGTCTTTTTGAAGATTCGATTTAAAAAAATTTTTGGGGGAACTCCAGTGTAATGTTTTCTTTTATTTTTTTATCATCCAATCATTTTTTTTTCTTTAAAGCAAATCCCGTTTAATTGTACAACAAGGCTTATGATTTTGTTAAATATGTATTTTTTTCTTAAACACTGTTGATTTTTTAACAAGGGCAATTTGCTTCTTAAAGGCAAATCTTGTTGCATTTCATGACAAGGCTTACAACACTTGCAATGCAGTAAGTCATGCAAGATGTTATTGTTCTTAACTCTACCACCCAGCTACAGGTGAAACACATTTCAACACTAACCTATCAAAGACAGGCTGACAACAAAGGAAATAAACTCACATAACAAACAACATTTTTCTGTCTTTACTATGTCAATTAATGTTTTTTTAATTTGCCCTCATTTTCAGTAATATTTATTTGAGGAGAGAGAGAAGTTTTAAAGGGCATGTCCAAGGTAGGAGTTATAGTTAGATACCAATTCTCATCTGATCCGATACTTGACATGGTTGCAGAATGAGAGCAAGAACTTGATCCACCTGAAGTCTGCCCTCAGGCTAGCTGTGCCTATGTCAAAATCCTGGCTGTAGTCCATTTAATGGCCACTGGATCTTTCCAGAAGATTACCCCAAACAACCCTGGCATCTCAAAAGCAACTCAGGCTTGATGCTTGCATCAGGTACTAAGATGCAACAACAGAGGAGTGTACTAAATAATCTCCGTGCCACAGCCACTGGTGGAAAGGCAAAGGTTGGCAAAGAAACTGTAAGTCTTCACTCATTTTATTAGGGTGGTTGATGGCATTAACTGCAGCAATATGGCACTTCAGCCACCTTACCACATAGCCCAATGGCACTTCAGCCACCTCACCACATAGCCCAATGGCACTCCATCAATGTGCAAGCTGTCTGTGATGCCAGGGGCTGCTTCATTAATGTCTAGGGTACCTTTTCTGGAACCACACACAAGAGTTACATCTTCCGTCAGTCTTTTCTTGCACATTGCTTGGTTTCTGGGGATTTCTGTGATATTTGGCTTATTGGTAACAGCACTTCACACTAGGAGTACATGTACATCTCAGGGAAGCCATCTCATACATATATATTCATTAACCCCTAAAAAACATTAGCTACATGCCCACTGCATGCATGTATTGCATTTAGAGTAAAGGCCCCCTTTTTTTAAATTCATGTGTCTTGGTTTCAGATGATGATTGGTATGCTCTCTCTCCACACCTCCTCACACCCTACATATGTCCAACCTCGTTACCTCAAAAAAGGTATATTAGGGCACACATGTTTGCACAAGCCATTGCTAATCATATTTTTGGGATCCTTATGTCATGATTCAGATGTCTTGACTATAGAGAGGGGTTGAGTGAGAGGAGGGGAGTGCTGGTGTATTTCCCAGAGGTTGTGAGCAAGACTGTTGTAAGCTGTTGCATGCTGCACATTATTATTACTGAACTAACCTCAAATTGGGTTAGTACTCCATGCTTGAACAGGTTTGATTCTTTATTGGTCTGCATAAGTAATGTTCATAATGAAACCACACGTAGTTCAAATAATATTCTTCAATGTGATTCATTATTATTATATTTATTATTTTGATATTTCACTTAAGAGCTTTAGCCGTGCAAAACATACATAATTGTGCCTCGCCAAAGCATTTTGGAGGAATAACCTTTGACAGAGGGATGTCCTAAGTGCACTTTCACATAGAACATAACAATGGCATAAATACTTACATGGCAATACATTAAACAATGCAATGCATTAAAATATATGCTATGCCACATCTCTTTGGTTTGCTAATGATAACCACACTTAGGGCCTCATTACGACTTTGGCTGTCTTTTTGCAAGACCGCTGCAGTGGTGGCCACCAAAAGACCACCATGTTGGCAGTAATCTGACCACTGTATTAAAAGTCAAACTCTGAAGACTGCCAGAAAACAGCCACAAATCCGACACCGACAGAGGGTGGGAAAGAGGCGGTTCCACCACCAGCACCGCCACGCCTACACAAGTCCACCCACCAGATTACGAGTCACAAATCACCACAGCAGTTCTTTCACGGCGGAAAACCATTGGTAGTGCAAACTGCCGCGCTCAGAAACCACCACTGTCAAAACACAACACCACATTGGACAGTTTCAATATCCCACACCAGACACACTGACTCAATGCACTATATAACAACCCCCCCACACAACCCACAATCCTTTGCTACAAAATTGATTCACACATACACAAAGAGCAGGCAGATAGACTCATATAGCACCAGTACACCTTAGGCACAGATACACATCTCACCCAGCACACACAACACTACTGCACTACCAACACAAAAGACACATAACGACCATTGACACACACCACATGCGTCCATCACCCACTATGCACCACCCACACCCAATCAATCATCCTACACTGCACACTTACACACACAGCCACCTCCCCCCCAAAATAACCACTACCACGTTCCCACAAAAGCTCCCACGGTTCACAGACAAGGAGTTGAGGGTCATGGTGGATGAAATCATCAGGGTAGAGCCCCAACTGTTTGGAACACAGGTCCAGCAAACCTCGATTGCCAGGAAAATGGAATTGTGCCAGAGAATAGTCGACAGGATCAACTCAGTAGGCAGCCATCCACGCACAAGGGAGGACATCAGGAAGAGGTAGAATGACCTTAGGGGGAAGGTCCTTTCCATGCCATCACAACACCAGATAGTCATGCACAAGCCTGGTGGTGGGTCCCCACCTCCGCCCCCACAGTATACATCTTGGGAGGAGAAGGTCTTGGACATACTGCATCCTAAGGGCCTGACTGGAATACCTGGCGGACTGGACTCTGGTAAGTAACCACAACTTCCATGTCACACAATTGTTGTGTACTGCATGCATCCTCACCACCCAAATACTCCCCAATGTACTGCATGTCTCACTACACATTCCACTTATCCACCTAATGCTCCTCTCCTGCATGCCACACCTCCACCCAGCCCAGCTGCCCACACAGCCCTTGGCAAAGGAACAATTAGAGTTGGCAAATACTAACACTACAACTCCCACAATGCACAAGCCCATCTACCTGAATACCTGGAATGTGCACATCACATCACATCCCTTTCATGTATGACTATTGTACTAGCTATATCCAACTAGATGATATGACGGATAACCACTACATAGCAATGACAGCAATGCAATGGAACAACACAATGCCAAACTAGGCTAAACATAGCTACACACTGTGACTAATCCAAATGGCCACTAATAAGGATCCACAACCCCGAAATCGACTCACCAAGGTATGGAATATAAGATGGCGGACTCCATGCACAGACAGGAAAATTAACCGTCCAAACTCCCATAACCTCCTGCCAATGGGATACTATTCTGCTATGTCCAGCCATCTTCCACTCACAACTACCTGGCCTGAATAGTCACTAGCTAACAGTGCAGAACAGTCATGTGAACTACCAGTCAGTACCAGAACTCATCCACAGGACCTGAGATGTTGGGCCCGGAAGACTGTGGAGGCCCAGCTGGGTATGTCCTTCCAGCGAGGGAGGGGTGCCCATCGGACCCTGACCCCCCAAATGGTCTGCATTTTGGCAGATCCTCACCCTGTGGATGGCCTTTTCAGGGCAGCACATCAGCCACAAGGGGGTGAGTACTAACTGTATCCTGGGACTTGAATTGGGTTGTATGGGATTAGCTGCCTCACTATAGCTTATGTGAAAATGTAGTCAATGCAACATGTATGCAAGCTTGGGGGGAATTGGTAGTAAACACCCTGCATGATTATTAGTTGTAGATGTGTTTTGATGGTTTGCTATGAGTGGATGTACATCTCCCATATCCAGACTTCTCCATGTCTGCATTGTGTCGATGGTCTAATCACATTGGCACTTGTGTGACTCCATCCTGCCTTTACTATGGATGTGAGCCTGTGTATCACTCTACCCATTGAGCATGACCTACTCCATCTATAAACATTTGGGCTTTTGTTGCTCCAAGGTGTCAGTCTACTCCCATCTGTATAGCACACCTGTTTATGCAACTGTGTGACTCACCTTTAATTATTGGGACTATATACATCAGGTACTGGGAATGTTGTTGACTCCATGTGAGACAACCATTACATTTCCCGCACAGATATGGCTTGTAGAGGACTGGAGTAATGGCTTGACAATTGTATCCCCATATATTGGTTATCTGCTATCTATTGGGTATGTGAAGGCTGCTCAAGTAGCCTCATTTGATATGCTCCTTTGATGTGGTCTGATTACAATAAGCATGCATTTCTAAGTGCTAGACTTGTGGGGATTAAAGCTTGAACACAATGGGATGGTACTAGAGGTGGGAAGTGCCTAGACAGACCTCTTCATTCACAATATGTAATGTTAATGGTATGTATGCCACTGCCCTACCAATCCCAGTGCAACATAGCTTATTAGATGCTTACATCATGTCTCAATGGTTACTTGAGGGCACATCTGATGGTGTGGGGAAATGTCTGCCACCCTTCGCCTAGCTGAAGTGGGTGATTAGGACAGGATTGGGTATTGTATGACTTATGAAATTGTGATGTGAAATGAATGCTGTATTTTCTCTTCTGAGGCTGCTCTATGTAGTAGTGCCATGTGTTGTCAGTGCAAATGTAGGTTCATGTATGCATAATGCTTACATGTATATTCCGGCTGAGGTGCGTGTTGTCTAGATTTAGGTATAGATATTCCCAAATTTGGAATGGTGTGAGTGAGAGTGGTGTTATTATATTGTGAAGTGCTACTGGTGATACTGCATGTCTGTTGGTATTGTATGTAGACCACAATGGCATATGAGTGTTCCTGATGTTCATCAGTTGTGACTTTGCATTTACTGATTGGGTATTGATGTTTGATATGTGGGCCATTGCAGATGCACTTAGATGTATGAATAGTTGTGATACATATGTGTTTGGTGTCTGCAGCTCTTCCTCTGTGATTGGCGCAGACTAATCACATGCCTGTACCCATGACTTGTATTGTTCACATAAGATGTCACCTGTATGGTTGTCTAACTTTTAGTGCCTTAAGCACTTCTTAGATCTAAATTGCCATTATTGTACAGAGTGTTGTCAGCCATGTAATGTGTCAGGAACCTGCTGTGTGTCGGGGGTGGTGTGTAGTAGTATTCACTGTTATGAACATATTGCAAAGGATAAGGACTAATTACCTGTTGTAACTGCCCAGGCCTGATGTACTTTTTTCAGTCATCTTTTACTTCCAATTGGTGATAGGAATATGGAGAGATGTGATGTGAATTTAGTGAGACATATGTAGTTCATTCAGGGCATGATGTCCATGCAGACATGGCTATGGTGGTGATCATGTGGATGACTCCAGTCATGCAGACTAACTTGGATGTAGATGTAGGTGTGAGGGTTGGCAGACAGGGTGGGTAGTGGTGATATGTTGTGACATTATGTAGGACATTTGTATTGGCAAATAGGATAGGCTAGGCAGGATATGTATAGTCACACATCTGCATGTTTACAAGTGTGTATTTTGTATGTGAGGTATATGCTAACCCTCTCTCTCCCTATCTCTCTCCCTCCCTCCTTCTCTCTTACTATTTGTGTGCATCAGCATCAGCAGGTGAAGGAGAAGGGGCACAGTCGAGTAGGGATGCTTCAGGCCATGGGATCCTGAGTGCTACTGCCAGTGACAGTGAAGGACCCAGTGACTTGGAGGGCGAGGGGAGTGCCACTGGAGGACCGGATCATCCATGTCATCTTTGGAATCCTCCTCCAGTGGACACTCCCTGGTGGTGGTGGACTCTTCTGGGACCACCCCAGCACCATCATTTTCCGCCACCCCCCTTACTGCCACCACCCTTCTTGAAGCCCCCCACCAGTTGCTCATGCCTGCTCACCAAGGAGTGCGGGCATCTCCTTTGCTTCAGGCACTTCTGCTCCTGCCCCAGTCAGCCCTGGGTAATTGACCTCCTGAGGTGGATCTCTATGGGTCAGTCAACCATTGTGAATGCCATCCACAAGGCTCACCTCCAGCATGCACACAGACAACATCCACCTGCAGACACACCAACATCCACTACCTGCACAGACTCCCCCACCACACCTTCCTTCACAGACACTATACCAGACACACCTGCAGCCACCACACCATCATTCACTGATTCAGCCACAACTCTTATCTTTCCCACAGTCAACACAACAGCAGACCCACAGACATCCACCCCAGTTACCACATCCGCAGCCACCACAACCACCGACACCCCCACATGCAGCACATCTACCATACCTGCAGACACCACCCCAAGAGACAGTCAAACATACAGCATGGCATCTACCAGCACCTCCTCCCCCCTCCTCCCAAGACACCTAAAAACCCGCAGTTACCCACCCAACAGACATCCAGCACCCACAAACACTCAACAGACACACACACTTGCACCCAATACATCTACAATAACACCCTCTACAACCACTCTCTCTACCTCGACTCCCAAGCATTTTTGCCATGACCACCCAGTGTGTTCAGAAAGCATTTCCTCTCAGAGTTTTCCCTGTTCCCTACTCATCTCCCATCCCATGATACCCCCAAATGGTCTGTATCCCCCCCCAAGTCCAGCCATTCCACCTCCACGTCCTCCCCTGCCCCCTACTAGTACCATGCCCCTCCCCATGCCAATAAGTTGACCCCTCACAAGCCCAACCCAAGAACCCCCCTCCCAAACCTAAGCCCAAAGATCACCCTCCCAAACCCCACAACCGCTGTGGTGCCTGTCTGTCCCCATGATGCCCCTACCCTGTAGAGATCATATAGCAATCAGGAGTCAAGCAGAGGCACACAGTGGTGCCATTTGTGCCTTTGGCATTTTGAACTTTGGACTGGCCAAGTGCCTTATATTTGTACATAGTTATTTATTTATATTCATCTTTTTATATTTCTATTTATTATATCTGGGTCAACCAGTTGTTGGTTCGATGGAAACATATTTGTCCTGCCTTTCTTTCCACATGGCTGTTGTGTAATTTGCGACTTTGGTTTGTGTATTTGGCATGTGTGTGTGTGTTAGGTGTGTTAGCTGTTGTGTCTGGCCTGTATATGTTTGTGTGGCTCTGCCATTTGTCCCGCTGTGGTAGCTGTGTATTGTGTGTAGGATATGTTAGTGTTTTGTACATACATTTATGTAGATGAATTGTGTATTGTTTGTGTTGACATGTATAATGGTGGTGTTGTGTGCCTTTGTGTTGTTGTGTGTGCGAGCGTGTGTGCGATGATGGATATGTTAGATGCATTGTGTGTTGTGTTAGCGTGGTATGAGGATAGTTTTGTTGAATGGCTGTGTGATTGTGTATACTGGTTGTCGAGTGTTGTTACATGTTGTATGTATCTAGTGTCATGTGGAAGTGTGTAGTGAAATTGCTTGCTCCTCTCATGTTGCCATTTTTTAAAATATCTCCCTGACTGAGTGCCTTCTCCTCCAATCCATTGACAGAGCCTGTCACCTCCTGCCATTAGGCTTCCTCTGTGTTCCACTGAGGGCGAATAGACACACCTATGTTGTTTTTTTATAATGTGTTACTACAAATTGTACTACGACAACAGTTTCCTCCTCAGTGAAATTTATTTTCATCTTGAGAAATGGGAATTGCATCCTATAGGCAGAATATGGTGGTTGTATCAGCTGAAAGACAAAGCAGATCAAATAGTGCAGGCAGGATTTATGTTGCTGGAAGGTAAATGGGTGTCAGATCTGTATGATCTGGTTCAAGTGTATATATTTCTCATATTCCATTTCACACACAGGTCTTCTCCCTTGGTGGGGAAGTCTCCCCCAAGTTTATGAAATGTAAAATACTATTGTAAATATACTAGCAGTAACTTTGCAGTTGTATTTTACCCTTAAGCAAAGTTCAACACCTAATCTGTGGGGTTGGAAGCATGTAAGTCTACGCTTTGTAGTAACTTTACACTCCAAAATGGTGAAGAGGCAAAAGTAGTAAATTACTACAAAGTGTAAGAGTAAATGTACGTGTGTAGATTTACCCATCTGAAAATGTATTTTTGTGAATAGACTAATCTGTGTTATGTTTATGATTATTCAAGCAAGTACCCAGATTGCACACAGCCCTCCTAAGTAAATTCATTATCCACCTGAACTAGTTCACCAGAATTATATTAAGTCTTGCTGTGTGCATATACATATTTGCAACAAGTGCCTTACTTCCCCACAGTTCCCCACTCTGCAACTATCTGGAAGCATGGTCTTTTGATATGTAAAAAAGTAAGATTAAACAAAAGTTTTGTTACACAAAACATTTTGGTTATCACAGTTACATGTTCTTGATGCTAAATCAAGTGGCAGTAACACAACATCAATACAATACAACATGACGTTAATAGAGCAGCACAACAAAACAACACAAACACAAAATACAACAAACCAACACAATAGCATACCAAACACACACTTAAACACAAAACAGTGGCTAAACCTATCAATGCAACACCACAAACCTTTCTCAACACAAATATGTCCGCAAGGTAATGTAAAAACACGACAACAACACAAGACCCAAAAGAACACAGCAGTACAAATATAACACAATGACAAAATCATTAATACAATAGACATAAAAAATCACAACAAACCAATGTAATACAAGACAACAAAGTAGAACAGCATATCAAAAAAACAACATTCAACACATTAGTATAGCAATATACAAACACTATGAGAAAATAAGAGTAGCAGCAAAAAATGGTACAGAACAACTACTGAACGTGCCAACACATTAAAACTAACTCAACCCTAACTCAACTAAACGGCACAACAAAATGCAACCACATAATGCAATACAACTTAGCGACACAATATACCAACATAAACTGTAACAACAAAACAGAGTAGAACACAGAATAATGACAGCACACAACATCAACATGCCAAGAACATACTGTTCATTAACATAACATTTACATGCAACACCTTGTGAACAATACAAATGTATTTTGTTGTTGTATTGGGTTGTATTGGTGTATTGTGTTTTTGTGCTGCATTTTGTGGCGATATTGCATTGTTTTGTGTTGATGTTGTGATGTGGTTGAATGTCTTTAGCATTTATTTTGTGGTGTGTTGTGCGTGATTTTTTTTTATTGTATTGAGCTATATTGCTTCATGTTGTGTTGCTGTTTTGATGTTATAGCGTTGCGGCTATGTTTAGGTTGTGTTGAATAATTGCTGCTTCTATGATTTTTTTTGTAGCTATGTTCTATCATTTTGTTGTGCTTTTGTGCCACTTTATTGTATTGTGTTGTTTAATTTGTTGGTTTTATCTGTTGTTGTATTGTGATATTTAAATTTGTGGTATGCTTCTGCAAATGATGCTACTTTCCCAGCCAAAGCAGCACATTTCCTTAATAGATTTCTAGTGAAAAACAAACATTACCAACGTTGATAACTACAAACAGTCTAGTTCTACTTAGTATCCAGACACCAATAAGCTTAAAACTGTGTCCTGTTCCATGCCTTAAAAAATCTTCCCAAGCTCATTTTCAGTGATCAAGCCTTATAAGTTTAAAGTACAACATATAATTCAGAATAGCATTGGCAGCTCATTGGCAACTACCAGCATATTAGACATTCCTGTCATTCCAAATGCATGTGATGTCAGCCATGGTGGTGGCATTGCTCAAAATTTAAACAGTAACCAATACTGCAACTTTTATTGCTGACTACAAGGAGGAGCCTATTTGGTTTGTAGGTGTCTGAGAAATACACTGTGTGGCTACAAGGAAGGAGATTATTACATTATATTGAGGTTGCAGCAACTTGTGTGATTAAGCCTTGTTTATATATAAATGGGGACAGATGTGTACAGGTTATGCCAAACCTCAGTGTGTGACTTTGAATGAAAAGCACTTACATGTCATTTCTAAAGTACAACAACTTTTATTAACCTTACTTAATAACAACAAGGTCTAGTAACGCATTTCAACAGATTGTGAGTGCTGCGTTATTGTAAAGGCAGGAAAGGTTGGTGTGGTCTTATCACTTTTGAACAATGATGTATGAATACTGCCATAGCAAACCAAGGGACATGCTCACCAATGTAGTATATGATTTAATGAAAAAATAAAAAATGATGGCTCTAATTCAGAAAGAACAATACATGGAAATCCCAATAAGAGGGATAGCCTTTGGAGGAAATATGTTTAAATAGAAAATTATAGGAAATGCATTAATAGAAACAATATATTGAAAATGTACAGGAATATGGTTATACGCCCTGACAGCCTTAGAATGGGCACCCCTAACTTTTTTCCTGCCTCCCTCCACTTTTTGGACGCTGTTTTTGATGGTTTTATGACTCTGCGCACTTTACCACCGCTAAGCAATGCTAAAGTGCATATGCTCTCTCCATTAAAACATGGTGACATTGGTTAATACCCAATTGGCTTATTTAATTTACTTATAAGTCCCCAGTACAGTGCATTATATGTGCCCAGGGTCTGTAGATAAAATGCTACTAGTGGGCCTGCAGCAGTGATTGTGCCACCCACTTAAGTAGCCCCTTAACCTTGTCTCAAACCTGCCATTGCAAGGCCTGTGTATGCAGTTTCACTGCCAATTCGACTTGGCATTTAAAAGTATTTGCCAAGCCTAAAACTCTCCTTTTTCTACATATAAGTCGCTCCTAAGGTAAGCCCGCGGTAGCCCATAGGGCAGGGTGCTGTGTAGACAAAAGGCAGGACATGTACATATGTAGTTTACATGCAACCTGCCAAGAAGAACTGCCTGGCTGCCCAAAGGACTCACCTGGCTGCTTTTCTGCAAAGGACTGCTGCCCTGCTGTTGCCCTACTGCCTTGCTGCTCTCTGGCTGTGCTGAGAAGTGCTCTCCAAGGGCTTGGATAGAGCTTGCCTCCTGTTCCCTGAAGTCTCAGGGCCAAAAAGACTTCATTCCTGCAAAAGAGCTCCTTGTGCAGCGGAAATTGGCGCACAGCCTGCAAGAAACGACGCACAGCCTGCATCGCGGTGATAAAATCACTGCACACCAAACTTGAACGATGCAGCCCAACTTTGCAAGGAGAAGATTGATGCAGAACCAGCGTTGCGACCAAAAATTCGATGCACAGCCCACTGGATCAACGCCGAGCCGTAACGACGCAGCCTGACTTCCTGAGAGGAATTGACGTAGCGCCTGCCATGCGGTAGAATTTCTATGCATCACCCACCGGATCAAAGTAGTCTGCCCTTCGTGAAAAGTCCACGACACATAGGCCCTCATTCTGACCTTGGCGGGCGGCGGAGGCCGCCCGCCAAAGTCCCGCCGTCAGCTTACCGTTCCGCGGTCGAAAGACCGCGGCGGTAATTCTGACTTTCCCGCTGGGCTGGCGGGCGGTCGCCTTCAGGCCGCCCGCCAGCCCAGCGGGAAAGAGGCTTCCACGATGAAGCCGGCTCGGAATCGAGCCGGCGGAGTGGAAGCTGTGCGACGGGTGCAGTTGCACCCGTCGCGTATTTCACTGTCTGCACAGCAGACAGTGAAATACATTTAGGGGCCCTCTTACGGGGGCCCCTGCAATGCCCATGCCAGTGGCATGGGCACTGCAGGGGCCCCCAGTGGCCCCGCGACCCCCCCTACCGCCATCCGGATCCCGGCGGTCGGACCGCCGGGATCTGGATGGCGGTAGGGGGGGTCGGAATCCCCTCGGCGGCGCAGCAAGCTGCGCCGCCGTGGAGGATTCAATGGGGCGGCGGTACACTGGCGGGAGCCCGCCAGTGGTGCCGGTCCTACCGCGGCTTTACCGCCGCGGTCGGAATCCCCATTGGAGCACCGCCGGCCTGTCGGCGGTGCTCCCGCGGTCCTCCGCCCTGGCGGTCTTTGACCGCCAGGGTCAGAATGACCGCCATAGTCTGTGTGCACCGGAAAAATCGATGCGCAACTCCCCGTTTTCCCCGCATCTCCTCCTCTGCAGTCCCTTGCGGAGAATTTGAACACAAATCAGGTACTGTATGCTTGCAAGAGACACTTGTTGCTTTTTAAAAGACTAAAGACACTTTATATCATTTTTACAGTGATATTTCAACGTATACTTATTGCATCTTGAGCGTTTTGACCTGCTTCTTATCAGATAAATCTTATATTTTTCTAAACACTGTGTGGTGTATTTTTGTGGGGTTCGACTGTGTTATTGCATGATTTATTGCTCAAATACTTTACACATTGCCTTCTAAGTTAAGCCTGACTGCTCAGTGCCAAGCTACCAGAGGGTGGGCACAGGATAATTTGGATTGTGTGTGACTTACCCAGACTAGAGTGAGGGTCTTTGCTTGGACAGGGAGGAACCTGACTGCCAACCAAAGACCCAATTTCTAACAATGGCATTCGATTTGGGCTGATGTCAGTAGTGCTGCTTTAAATATATATTAATATAAATATGTTGCAAGTTTTGGGGTGATTCATCAAGCGGTGGCCGAGTTAAAAGAAGTTCCCAAAATGTGTATTCCTCCTGCAAATCCCCATAGGGATTTTAGAGACACAACTACAGCTCAAACGACTGGAAGGAATTACCCCAAATTTGGCAGAAAACTACCTCTTGGTCCAGAAAGAGCGCTTTTTGTGATTTGGTGTAAATCCATTTAGCAGTTTGAATAATTAAAGAAAAAACAAAATTGTATATTGTGATAAGCGGAAATCCACTTTCCAACATTTTTGATGAACAGTGGTGGGATCCAGTTTGTGTGTTTTGATATCACAATACAGTTTTAAGTGAAGCAAATTAAACATAATTTAAATTGTCCTAGTGCAAACGTTGTTCTTAATGTTTAATTTTGACTCATTTCAATTAATGACTTTTTTATGATCTTTCTAAATTCCTGATTCAATTTTTGCAAAGCTTTTTCCAAGTGACACAAAACCTAGGGATACAATTGAGCTTGATTTGGCTATCCTACCCACACTTACTGTAGTCCAGCTTAGAGACTTGTGTACAGGAAGGGGGTTGCCAACAGCCTCTAACATTAGGAAGACTGAGCTGGTAAAGTCCCTTAGGGCTTAAGTCCCTAGGCCCTAAGATTGTCCTAAGTCCTGGAGCTAAAGAGAAGTCAGCATTTTCAACCAATGAGAGACACTTTCAGATCAAAGTGATGCTCTTTGGTTTGAAAAATGATCTTGCCACCTTCCAAAGGTTAGTGAACGGAGCCTTGTCTGGGTTGGAATCCTTTAGTGCAGCATATCTGGATGATATAGTTGTATATAGTTCCAGCTTGGAGGATCACCTGGTCCACCTGAGGGAAGTGCCTCAGGCCTTGCTCCTGGCAGGCCTGACTATCAAGGCAATGAAATGCCAGATAGGGCAGAGATCAGTGGTGAACCTTGGCCATCTTGTAGGTGAGGCCATTTCCAGCCTCTCCAGCAAAAATGCAGACCATCCTGGATTTGGAGGCACCTAAAACCCATACTCAGGTCAGGGCCGTATTTGGCCTGACAGGGAATTACAGGAGGGTTTGCCAAAATTATGGGACCATTGTGGCCTCTCTGACAGAACGCACCTCTAAGGAACAGACCAAAAAGGTCATTTGGACCCCAGAGTGCCAGAAGGCCTTTGACAGTATGAAGGAGGCAATGTGTTTAGCATCAGTGCTACTGGCCCCTGACTACAATAAATAATTTATTGTGCAACCAAGTGCTTCAGAGACAGGAATTGTTGCAGTGTTGGCACAAATGAATGAGGAGGGCCAGCATCAGCCAGTTGCCTTCATCAGCAGATGATTACTCCCCATAAAGCAAAAATGGAGTGCCATTGAGAGGGAGACCTTTGCTGTGGTCTGGTCCCTGAAGAAGTTGAGGTCATACCTGTTTGGCACTCACTTCCGTGTTCAAACTGACCACATACCTCTCAGATGGCTCATGCAGATGAGGGGGGAGAACCCAAAACTGTTGAGGTGGTCCATTTCCCTACAGGAGATTGACTTTACAGTGGAACATAGACCTGGGACTGCCCATGACAATGGACTTTACAGGTTTTTCCAGTTAGCTGATTAGTACCCATCACCTTTCGTCTGGGAGGGGACAATGTGGTTAAGTCATCCTTTTTGCCCTGATCACCCCTCAAACTTTTGGACTGATACTAGTGGTTACTGACTCTACCTTAGGCACTGCTAACCAGTCCCGGGCCAGAGCTCTGTGTACAATGGTATATGCAAATGAGATCTAATTATAATTGCCTCTGACAACCTACCTGTAAGTCTGTAGTATATGATAGGGCATGTAGGTGTAGGGACCCCGGTGTAGATAGTGTACCCATAGGTGCATTGCTGTGGTGTCCAGTGTCATTCTAAAAAGGTAGGCCTGAATGGCTGGCTGTTTTAAGTTAAAGTTAACCCAAAGTTTGACCTTGGAATTAAAAGTACTTCCAAAGTCCTCAGCTACCTAATTTTTACATAGGCCCCACCACTAATGTCTGCCCTAAGTGCCCCCAGGATTGGGTGCAATGTAAATATAAGCAGGGACTTTACAAAATATCTTTAATACACCCAGGTGAAAAACAGCTAAATTCATTTTCCCTATTGTAGCCAATGGACTCCAAAGGATAACATTGAGACTTTATTTTAAAGTGATAAAGTCTTATTTTAAATAGAGATGTGCTAAATATAGCAAGTTTGGTACCAAATTAAATGTTTTCATAAATCCAATAACTTGCCAATGTTGATTTATTGTTTATAACTAGCAACGGGGAAGAGCTTTAGAACTCTTTCTGAAAGTTAACAACTTCAGCCCTGTTGTGCTCTTTCCTTATTGGTCAGCCTCTAGCAGCCTGAGCCAGGTTGCGTTAATGAGGTGTGATGTGGCCTGGGCTGACACAAATTTAGCACCTGGTGGGCAGAGAACTGATACAGCAGATGCCCGAGCAGGATGGGGAAGAGTAGGTAAACTGGTCTTCAAAGGAGGGAAGCCACTTGGGACAAAAACTGGACCCCTCCCATTTCCTGCACCCCAGACAGTTAGGAGCCCCACTGATTAGATTCAGAGAGGGTCTGGAAGGTGTGTGGTAGAGAAACTTTACCACACCAGTGGGTGTGCTCAGCTTCTGGGAGAGATTTCCTCCATTTTGGATTTTTAAAGAATGTTGCTTTCTGGGATTGATTTTTGCCACACTTCACAGAAAGTGGTCACCCCAGAGGGTGTTGGCCTGCACCCCATTGGACAGGAGCCCCCCCCCTGCTTTCTACCCCCAGCAGCAAGGATAAATACGGCAGAGCTCCCCCAAAATTCCCTACTGGAAGAAGAAGGACTTCCCTGCTGGACTCGGACCTGGACCCTGCACTCAGAAGGACTGCACCATCTGCACACTTCCGGCTTCTCCAAGAAAAGGAATTTGACTTGCTTCTGCAACTCCAGGAGTGGACTCCCTGTGAGCTACAGGTATAAGGAGCTGACCAGAGTCCCTGTATCAAGTCCTGCAAGAACAGCCCAGCTGACCAGGGTACAGTGGCCATTTGAGAATTCTGACCAGGTGCATTCTGGGAACTGTAGTCCCAACTCCCAAGGAGCAGCTCAGAGCATCTGGAACCTTGGATAAAACTGTGGACATTTCAGGGACCGAAAAAAAGAACCTCTGGGAGAAAATCCAGAAGTTTGGAGACGTTTGGAGCAACTGTTGTAAAAAGCTCCATACTTTGAGAGTTGTAGTTCCAGACCTCAAGAGGCAAACTAGAGCCTCTGAACCCTTGGATGATGCTGTGGACCACTTTTCTGAATCAAGAAACACTTCTGAAAGTAAGTGAACAGTAGTACATTGTGGGTGGCCTGAACTCTGGACTTTGTCCCTGTCCAGGGTGGCCTTTTTTAATCCTTTGAGCACTATTTGCTTCTTACCACTAGTTTAATTTTAATCTTTACAAATTTGTATCTCTGGTTCCCTACATTGGATTTTTGTTGTTTTGGTGTCATTTTAAAGATCAAAATATTTCCTATTCTTATAATAAGGTGTTGGATTTTAATGTGTGTTGTGTTTTACTTATTATGTATTTACTGTTTTGTTGATATTAAATGGTTTACACCCCTGTTTCTGAGTTAAGCCTAACTGCTTGTGGGTCAAGCTATCAAGGGTTGAGCAAGGATTAATTTACTGAGACCTTGACTGGACCTTGTGGGGGTTTGTGGACTATTACTAGGTGTAGGTACCTACCTGCCCTTACCCATGATCCACTTTCCAACTTAGATCCTCTGCAGATCCGAGAGATCCCATGCTGGTGTCTGATTGGCTGCTAACACTTCAACCAGGAAGTGCTAACAACCTTTCCGGGACTCAGATGAGCCCTTCCCCCCAAAAAAGAGAAGGGGCAGGGTAAGAAAACCCTGACCCCCTAGGCCTGGTGGGCAGGTCCTCAAGGGACCCCACCAGGGCCAAAAGGCATCTTTTTAAAAAGTATTCTTGCGAAATCCGCGGATCCAGGGTTTTATTTTTAAAAAGTGGGGTTTCCTGCTCTTATTTGTAGTTGAGCTCCTCTGTGGGCCAGGTCCTGTGGGCATGTATGATTATATATTATGACACTTACGGCCCCCCCTACCCATGCCCGATTTGGGCCCCGGGAAACGCCACCCCCCCAGGGCCAGCCCAACATACAATTATGTAGGGGGGGCCAGTAGCCCCCTCTGTAGGCATTTATTATAGCCCCTTGGAACCCCACCTCCCAGGGGCTTTGCCTTAAACTAAGAAGGGGGTCATGCTCACCCCCCTCCCCAGACCTGAATGGATGCAGGGACCACCACCTCCTAGGGCCATGGTAATTTTCCAAAGGGGAGGGGGGCAAACAGCCCCTCTCCCGGGCCATATTTGGCCCCGGAGACCACCACCTCCCTGGGGCTTGGCCAAATTTTAACTGGGAGGGAAGCCACACTGTCCCCCTCTGGGCCAGTTTTCAGCCATGGGGACCGCCACCTCCCCAGGGCTAGCCCTACAAAAACAAAGGAGGGGGGGTCACATGCCCCCCCTTCAGACATTAATGGCCCTGGGCACCGCCAGACCCCCGGGCCAGCTCTCTATGTCCTGAAGTGCCCACACTCAGGACATAGTTGTTTGCTGTCCCGTTAAGCGAGAGAAAAAAGTAAGTTCCCTCCTAGCGAGCAGGAACAGGAAAACTGCTCCTGCTCTCTGGGAGCTTACTTTCATCTGTTTTCCTGCCTGCTGACAAGCAGATTAACTAATTCATGTGAAGTAATTAAATATTACTGAACATTAAAAAAATTAGAAATTTACTGAAAAAACCTAACATAAAATAATTATTGTAACTCAAAGTATTTACTGTAAAGTAATTAAATAATACTTAACATTAAAAAAAATACACATTTACTGAAAAAAATGAAGGTTACAGGCACGTTGTAGTTAGGAAATAGAATGAAAAAAGCCTTAGTAATTCCCTGAAAAAAACAAAGGTTGCAGGGACGTTATCGTTATGTTCAGATTTACAAGCACAAAACCATTGAAATTCAAAACAGTTATAGTTATACTTATCCTAAGAAACTATAACTCGTGCCTCAAGGTAACTATAACTTGTGCCCTCACCATGCACTGCTTATTGCCCCATATATTACATCAGTCATAACATCTTCATATGAGTTCATTGATAATATCATAGCTACACATGCAATAAAATTATTGATGAAAAAACTGCACATGGTTGGGGCATGAGGTACAGTTACCTTAGGGCACAAGTTATCGTTTCTTGCTTTGGGGGGGTGCACAGACCACCATCTCCTGGGACAACATAAACAAAATATAGGGGGGCTGCACGGACCTCTTCAGGCCCTGGGGACCACCACTTCCCCTGGGTTACATAATTAAAAAAACGTACAACCCAGCAGACCTCACAGGGACCTGGGGACCACCACCCTCCTGGAAAAACTTTAAAAAAATATATGGGGGGGGGTACACAGATCCCCCCAGGCCCCTGGGACCACTACCTCCCCAGGGCTACATTTTAAAACTATGCAGGGGGGATGTTTGGACCCCAGGGTCTCAGGTATCACCACCTCCCCAGGGCCAAATACGTTTTTGAAAAAGGAGGGGGCCCAGTGGCCCCCCTTCACATGCCGATTTTAGCTCTGCCGAGCCCATAGTCCTGGGTGCCCAGGGCACCCAGTATAAACTTATGGGGACCACGGGGAGCAATGTTCTCATCATGTAAGCAGGCAGGGAAAGAGATAAAATCTCCACTTCCAGCAAGCGGGAGCATTTGTACCGCTCCCACTTGCTGGAAGTGAAGTGTTTGCTTTTGCTTGGCAGGAGTTGTTGCCAAGCTGCCAAGCAAAAGGTTGTCCCCCGAGGGTGGGCACCTCAGGAGGTAGCAGGAGCTGGCCCTGTAGGGTGGCAGTTGCCACAGACATGGATTGCTCCAGAAAGGGGGCCACCCGGTCCTCCTCCTTCTTTGTGATTTGGCCCCTGGGAGGTGGCAGTCTCCAGGGTTCAGGGGTTCCCCATGACTCCCTATTATTTTTTTAATATGTAGTCCCGGTGAGGTAGTGGTCCTGGGGTGTTGGGGGGCTGCACGACCCCCTGCATAGTTATTAAACATAGCCCTAGGCAGTTGATATATCCTGGGCCCTGGGGGATCCACAGGACCTTCCTATTATGTTTGTAATATGTAGCTTTGGGGAGGTGTTGGTCATTACGGCGCATGGGGGCTGTGCGAACCCCCACATAGTTATTAGATATAGCCCCGGGGAGGTGGTGGTCCCTGGGGAGGGGTCCACAGGACTCCTTATTATTTTTTTAACATGTAGCCTCGAAGAGAAAGATGGTGGTCCCCGGGGGGGGGCATGCAGCCCCCCCACCACATAGTTAGTACACATAGCCCAGAGGAGGTGGTGGTCCCTGGGACTGCATAAAGCCCTAGGAAGGGGGCCCTTTGTGCCCCCACATTTTTAAATGCCCCCTAGACCTGACCCACCAGGGGTAAAAATAAATTATGAGTGCGGTAGAACACACTTTAAAATAAATTCTCTGAAAAATCTGCAGATCCGTCTGCAGATTTTTCTGAGAATTAAGAAAAAATATATATACTTTTTAGCCCTGGTGGGGTAGCAGGGGGATCCCTGGACCAAGTTTAGGAGCTCAGGGTATTCCTACGCTAGCCCCTTGTCTTTTTTTTGTGTTTTTTCTTTGGGACTCAGCTGAAAAGCGCTGCCAAAACTTTCTTGTTGAAGTGTTGGCAGGCAGTCAGATTTCAGCATGAAATCTCTGGAATCTGAGGATCCTTTGCATCCCTAGATACCTATGTTTTCAAACCTTTCATATCTCTAAAACTACTGAACGGATTTAGACCAAATCACAATCTGCGCTCCAAGATCTAGCTTCATGTCAAATTTGGTGTAATTCTGTTCAGCGGTTCAGGCTGTAGTCATGTCTAAAGGCCCAGTGGGAATTAATGTGGGAAACACACTTTTCTGATCCACCTTTTTCTCTGCCCCTCCGTGATGGACCGTCCGAAACTTTCCATGTGCAACAAAACCCTATAGGACACTTTTTAGGAAATTTCATGAAGATTTGTCAAACTATGCCAAAGATATAGCAAGTCATAAAAACGCTTTTCCTATGGAATCTAGGTCCTAACTATACGGCTGCTAGCAGGTTTACACACACACATCCAGTGGAATTGGAACCGAAATTAACTCTTTAAGTAATTCCTCATTTCTTAGTGTTCCAAAAGTAAAATCTGGTTACGCCTTCCCCTTCCCTGTAAGATGCTGATGCACCAGATATAATTAAGGAGGCCAAGTTACTGGGTCTCAGACAACCCAGAATGAGGGTCAATACCTCGTTTTTTATTTCAAAAGTGAGTTCTGTTAACTTTAGGAAACTCATATAAATTATGAGTTAAATGTGGTCGGCATGGCGATGAAATGCACTTCATATTTTGCAAAACGTTTAAACGTAATGTCTAGAAAATGCTCAATACTAATTATGTTTTAGGTACACCACTTTCGCTTTATCTCTGAAATTTTCAAGAACTAACTATACTTTGCTGCCATGCGGCAGTTTAATTCTTTTCAAAAGTTCTCCTTTGGCGAGCCTCCGAGAAAATTATGTTTATTAGTCATAAATAGTAAGATCTCACGGAGCCAAGCGCAAATATATCACATTTGATAGAGTTCTAAAGAAATAAATTGCTTTTTTATCCCAATTTATCTGGCCAGCCTTGCAGCTGCTCCGGTTGGTGGTTCGCCGGCGCCCCTGCGTTGATGTCAAGCCAAAGAAGATTTCAGACATAATTAAGATACGTGATGCATAAAATAATGTCTTCCAATGAACTCAATTGAAGTAAATCTTACATGCAATAACTGGGAGAAGCAAAGAAATAGGGGCATTGATCTTAAAGGTCATAAAAAGTAGAAAATAAGTACAAATTATTCCATTTCTGAATGGAATTCAAAGGCAGAGAAACAAGATATATGGCTTTGTAAATGGTGCCTGCCAAGGGGGCACATACTGAATATGTATTGCCTTACCCTGCAGTGGATTAGAGAGTTTATGAATTTCCCGTGGACTAGCTGCAATAACCAGAAGATCCTGGGTAAAAAGTGTCTGACGCCAGCACCTGGAGTGAGCTTATTCGATGAACTTACTTTTGAGCTTCATAAAATAGGCCATTTGAGGTATGGGTTCACCCATGTACATACAAAGCCTCGCTTGTGCTGATGATACTCATCAGGCTGTATTGGTGCTTGCAAAATGTTCGTTCGGGAACATGGACTGTGTTGAGTCCCTACGTTATGGAAGTGGAAAATGTATTCTCCCCAGAGACCCTTCTCGCAGGCCGCGTCTTGAGAGATTCTCCTCGCACCATCTTGCGGTGAAGTTACTCACCACACCCCTCAAGAAGCACATTTCGCTTCTCAACGAGGGGCAGTGTTTCCTTTGCTGAAAACCAGACAGCAAGTACAGGGAAACACTATATGGATTTTTTTCCTTCAATATTTTTAAAGAAGGGTTTAGGGGCCCAGCGAGGATAAATGCAGTGAGGCTTACCACACCAACTTCGTCGTAACCTCAAGGTGATTCTCAAAGTAAAGTGAGCCACCTCATACTGGGTCTATCATAGTTACTGAGACATAACGAGCCCATGGTGTCTTTGCCTATTTGGAGTCATTAATATGACAAACGTTACACTCAGATTTGTGTTGAGTGGCTCCTAGGACACACGACATCTATTGTGTTTATTTCTGTGCTCCATAGTGTATACCATTAGAATGTGGTGCATGATGACAAATCGTTGAAGAAATCATTCATATTTGCACAATTTGTATGACCACATAATAAGGTATACAGTTTTAGCTACTTAGAGAATTATATTATCAAATATTCAATAATGGAGCAACAAATGGTATCAACAACTAATGCTGGCTATTTTTGGCCTCCACTTGTCCACATAGTTAATGTTGATCATTCACCTCTCCCTTTTTCTTGAAATAATACACATTTTTAAGGTAGTCCTTTTGGAAAAAACACATTATTTCCAGCCAAAAATGCAGTATTTTTTTAATTGTAGTTTCTTCAGTGAGTGGTATAAGGGGTGCATAATGTGTACATGCTTTGATTTTATCAACCATGTAAAGGCCTTTCCCAAATCTAATAGCAGAACCCCATTGGCAATTAGACAAGAGCCCAGGTCCAATCTAAAGGACACATTTCCTATTGTTTCCTCGCAAAGTCGCCACTCACACTTCAGAAATTATGATTGTTTAATAACAGCACCCCCTACAAGAAATAATTGAATTAGAAAGAGTGTCACTGAAAAAGAGGGCTTTGACACTATACAAACCTTTACAACTCCTCTCAAAGATTCTCTTTTTTCAGGCCACATTTACTCTAAATGATGGTACCACACTAGTTTTCCATCACAACCTAAGAACCTGTAAAGATGGTGGAATTTAAGGCCTCTGTTCTTATTATTTGTATCCATTTTTCAATTCATGTATGTTGAATAAAAGTTCATGCTTTGGATATGTTTACTTTCTTTGACCACCTTTACTTCACCATACCATTAATTTATCTCCTTTACTTCGTCTTACTTTTACTTCAGCCCTTCTCAAATATTGTAATGACATTTACATCAGCCCCTTTTCTTCATCCTATCTTTACTTCATCTCCATCCCCAACATTACCTAAAGCTAACAATTTCACTAATCCTAATTTAACTTTGGTGTAGCTGCATGAATCTACATTAAATTATTTTCAACTATATTAAATACATACTATTAGATTAAATTACATTAAAAAAATATAAACCTTATTGTAATAATAACGCCAACCACAGCATGTTGTTAACGTAAAACATTGTAGATTAATTTGAGTTTTATTAAACTCCATTCTAATCCTACCCTAAAATGAAATTAGTTATAAACTTTACGAAAAATCTAACTCTATATTTAATTATATTAACGTACGTTTTCTTTTATGTATTCATATTCATTTTAACGTTAACCCTAAGAGTAAATAGTGTTGAATTAAATTAAGTAGTACTGCAAAAATATGCAACAGTATTGAACAGTAACCCAAACCCCAAGCCCACTGCGTAGTTCATGTTAAATAAATTAGTTTTCAATTAATTACTATATTTTATTTATATAAACCAAATGCACAACTCAGTAGAGGTAGACCAAGTAAGTTTGTAGATGGATACATGGTAGTGTAATCTATGTCAGACAAGGTTAGGTTGGACAACATCCTTTGCGTTCATAGCTAATGGCATATTCATATGGGCTGAGGTAAATGCTAGCAGAGCTGAATGCAGGTGGCCAAGTCCCCTTCCTACTTTCCGCCTATGCCTTTGCACTGTGTGAGACCTGAGAGCAGCTGGGCCAATCAAATGCTACAATTCCCCCCTCCCTTAATGCTCTCTATTTTGCTCGGAAAGTTGAGCTTTATTTAATAAGAGGTCTGACTCAATGCAGCTCCACTTTTACTCCTTCCAAAGATGATTTGCAGCAGACAGACACAAGACTCAAATGGTTACATGCCATTTAGATCCATGGTGGCGTTTGAGAATGTATTTACGGAGCATATTTAAATTGCACAGGCCTATACCACAGTCTGGTAAGAAATTCGTGCTATAATTCATAGCAAATAATTTAGGAATGCAAGGCTGGGTTTTCTGGCTTGATGTGTGGAGAAGACACTTGCTGATGTGATGTGCCAGACAAGAAAAGGTTAGATTTCATGTCTTTGATTTTTTATATTTTTGGTTGTAGCGTAAAAGAGACTTGAACATTTCAGATTGCAGAAGGGTTGATGTGTTCACTAGTCTGTCACCCGAGATGATGTGGGGTGCATTGTGAAGTGTAGATTCTAAACGGAGGAATGCAGATGTGTGAAGGTCAGGTACAGGTGGTATTCCATTGTCAACTGGGAAAGAATGGTTCGACAGTTGATCATAGATTTTCAGGCGAAATGAAATGCTTGAGTGAATCAAGGTATGCCACAGTTTTGTTAATTTAAGAACATGTTTTTATATAGATACTTTAGCATTTTAGCATTTGACATGAAGCCTTTGGATTTCGTAGACTTGGAGACTGGTAGGATAATGCCTAGATTAGAACTCCTCAGACCCATTTGTTACTTGAAGGTATCTCTGTGTGGAGCTGCACCTAGTAGAAACCAGTGTTACTAATTTAGGTGCAAGTATGTAACAATAGGAATAGGAATCTGAAGAAGCATATTGGGGATACATTGGTAATAGGGTGGTTCTATGATTACCATTCCCCAGCTGTCTCATTTCATACTTTTGTCTTACAAAAAGGGTGGACGTTTGAGGCAGGAGCATATGAGGCAAATAATATTGTCTTAATCACAGTGTTTTTAAAATAAGCACCAGCTTTTCATCAATCCCATGAGACTTTGCGCCCTCACCCATGTATCTTGTTCTATGTACTGTGGGTCACAGTTGGACCTACCTCATCAATATTCATGAGGTAGGTTGCAAATTGGTACTCTGTCTTATTGGATGGCATCACAGGGATGGTGGCCTGCTGGGTCAGCAGAGCACCATGTCTGTGATCACATTAAAAGAAATTCATTATTTTTTAATGCAGCCCAAAAAGTGTGTTTTAAAAAGTTTGTTTACGAGTTGGTGGTGTTTCCTTGGACTCTTGACTACTCTAAAACACCAGAATTTTTTTTCACTCCCAAAGAATAAGTGGTTTCATGGGGACCTTTTTCCTTTGCGAAAGGGTTACCACCTCCTATGAGAAGTCAGTAACCTGTCAATGGTTTCTGACTGAAATTGCAGTTGCAAATCATTGAAACCTAGCATTGCATATTCCAATTTAGAGGGGATGCCCTAAACACTTGTGTTCCAAATTATGATTCATTATGCATTTCTAAACCCATTTTGCGATTTAGTACTTACACTATTTACACTTTAGTGCATTTAAAAAAACATTTCACAGTTATAAACCCTATGATGAAGCAATCCACAGGCTTTGGGTATGTGAATTTATTTTTCATACATCTGGGCCATAGTAGATAACAGGTATGTGTTTAAAGGAATATTATTTTCCCTATAGCCTCAAGCTTCCACACTTCTTTAAGGCAAAACAATGAGTTGAGACAGGCTTCGAACATAACCAACAGAGAGGACAAACATTTTTACTTTGTTTGATCTAGAGGAGTTTACCATCTACTCAGATTTCATGTTGACAAATAAGGCACAACACCTTTTCTCACTTACTACATATTGCTGGGTTACAATCAATCGATCAATCAATCTCAATCTTTATTCAACTATTAAAAAGAATCATAAAAGAACAATAGTAAAATTAATATTGATATCACCTAACATTCAATTCATAGAGGACCCATATCCATTAAATTAGATAAAAACATTGTAATCTAACACGATCATATCTTTAACAGAGCTTCCAAAATTTAAAACATGACACATGGCAAGAAAGGGTACAAAGGTGGCTTGTGGAAAAACTAAAAATGAATTGCGTTGCACCAGCGCAGTGCACTTTTTAAGAAGCCTCCCACAGAATAGCAAACAGCCAGCTCAAACATCATAAGAAGAAAATAAAATGCCAGTCTGTATTGGTGAAAGCCATAATTGTTAAGAACAGGCAATACATTGTTGCGTTGAATAGGGTCATATTAATTGCAAAAAAGATAAAGCTCTGTAACATCTGAAAAGAGGTGTTAGCACTGGGGCAAACTAATATAGATTTCAGGTCATACTGCCCTAAGGGAAACAAAGATGGTGTTAGAAATTGGGTCTCCAATTGGCAGAGGTATCCACCCTATATAGGGACCACAATCCTAGTCAGGGTAAGTCACAACACAACTCAAATTATCCTGTGCTCAACCTCTGGTAGCTTGGCACAGAGCAGGCAGGCTTAACTTAGAAGGCAATGTGTAAAATATTAGTGCAGTAACTCATAAAGTAACACAGTGAAAACACCACAAAAATACACCAAACAGGTTTAGAAAAATAGATAATATTTAGCTGAATTAAATAAGGTCAAAACGACAAATATCCAATGTACACAAGCAAAGTTATTAATTAAATCCCACTAAAGCACTTAGAAACACAAAAGCTCCAAGTGGGGGGGTATCACAACATCATTGACGTAGTCGTTCCCAATAGCCTGATGCCACAGGTGCCCGTGATGCAGTCACACTGACCCCCAGGCACAGTACCTTTGAAAACAAAGAAACAAATTTGTTGACAAGAGTCATGGAGGTGATGCATCGCTAGTCAAGACGCAATGAGTCGAGTTTGCAGTATTGTGATCACACTGCAGGATATCAGCAGCGTTACAGGGCTGTCAGACTTGGGTTTCAGGCTGCAGTCATTGCGTGCTGCGAGGTCGCTGGAGCAGGTAGCGGTGCTGGAGTCACTGAAGTTGGTGCTGGAGTTGCTGAAGTCGGTGAGCTAGCTAGAAGCTAGTAGGTGAAGTCTTTGTTTGCCCTGAGACTTCAGAACAAGAGGCAAGCTCAATCCAAGCCCTTGGAGAGCACTTGTGGGGAAGGGAGAGTCCTTCCCGCAAAGTCAGTGGCCAGCAGGTAGCATGGCAACAAGCAGAGCACTGGTAAGAAAAAGGTAAAGTCCCACTATATATGCGAGATAGATTATTGTCAATGTACCAATTATTCACTGAAAATCATAAAGGGAACTGCAATGAGAATTTTGTGTTGCTCCACTTCGAATTTTATTTCAGACGACACATAATTTCCAGTTGAGGTACAGCAAAAAGAGTCCCACAGAAGGGCAAAGGCTCAGCCAACACGTGTTTCACCCATTAGGCGCGTAAGCCAGGGCTTTGTCAAGGCTGAAATAAAGAAACAACATACAACTAAAAATATAGTTCGATTATATTGTAATGGAGAAAAAGGAGATGAACACCGAAAAGTGGAGACCTGAGATCCAGTGGAAAACTCATGCGACACAGGGGTCTAATACGCAAGTAGCTTGTTTGAATAATTAGTGATCCATAAGAATGGGCTATGAGAGAAAGAAAGTGTGATTACAAAAACTATATTGTGTACTCATACAAACTGGAGAGTATATAGTTATAAGAAAAAGAAATACAAAGGGAGGCGTGCAAAATTTACCTTCAAAATATAGAATAGTGTACAACAAGTAGTTGTCTCAAAGTCATGCTGGTAATGCTGGTCCCAAATGTTTAATGGGAATAGATGAAATGGAGATAAAGGTAATAGTTAGTATTACGTGGGTATACAACTAGTAGTAATCTTGGATCCATATTGATAGTACCAATCCATAGGATTTAGTAAAAGTGGGAGAGTCAAGGGCAAGGGTGCTCGTAAGCCTTAAATAGCAAAAAGGTACCATAATCTAAGAAAAAATTAGAACATAACATACAATTATAAACCTACCATTCTCTTTAGGGAAATATCGGCGTGCAAAACAAACAGCTGTTTAAGCAATAATTCATATGGTATTCTGCAAAATTAATAATTATACAAGACATGTAACATCTTAGTGAAGTTAACTATCCCTTAAATGAAAAGAAAATTAAGCAAAATAATAGTGCCTCGTTATTGAAGAGCTTGTTATAAAGCAATATCTATTATGTTAATATGACAGAAAGTGCAGGGAAAAAGGCAGGAGTGAAAACGATTAAAAGTATGTAAAATCACTCGTAAAAATTCATTACGAGTGTAACCACTCATAGCGAAACCCAAGACTTGAGAGAAAGTTGTTATTTATCCATTAAATGGATGTCAAACACTTAAATTGTGTTCTATAGGGTAAGTGTTACGACAAAGGGGTGTTTAATAAGATGGTGATGGTGACCCCGGTATTATGGAAAAATATTAGGGGTTTACGAAGAAGCCCATCATAGAATTCATAACAGCTATAATGAACATGGCATTAAGGGGCATTGGATCAAAGCCCCCCGTCTCACCTGTTTTCGGAAAATACACGCTTTAAGATTCAAGTATTCGCGTCCGTCGCCATTGTATTAAAACGGAGGCGGACGCGCCGGCCTGACACCGCTTTTTGTATCCGTGTTCAATGTGATTTTTGTCCCACCTTGATGTTGCTGTTTAAGTGGCGACATAAAGAGAGGAGTAAGAATACAAGGCATCGAAGTGTTCCATTATCGTATATAGATGGCACCATCTTGGATTATGAAGAAAGAACGGCGCCCTCTTAAGTGGTGTCACCCTCATCCAAAATAAAGGACGCAGGGAAAAAATAGGCATGAAAAATAGTAATTAGAACCAGTATAATAATAATGATAATAGTGATGATCCCTCTTGAGGTGGGACCTAGTAATAAAGCTGACTGATTTTATGAAGCATAGTGTGACCAGAAAGGACCTACATTCAGATCCAATCTGCTAAAAAAACAACATTGCATGACAGCCCTTATCAGAATGAACACAGATAAAATGGATGCTATTAAGAGAAAAAAATTAGTATTGTAAGAACAGACATATGCCTGAAATTGTTGATGAAAAGAATAGTGACTAAAATGAACATGGGAAAAACAATGAGAAACCAATCAACAAGAGTTTTTTTGAGAGGTAGGAAGGGTGAATTGTCCTGTCTCACACCAATAAGTACATAGTGGTAATAGAACATGGATAGCACTTTATATTAGCCAATAATGCCATTCATTATCTTTATTGAGTCCATTGTTCACTGTGTCATATTTGATTATCAGTCGGCTTTCTTCCTGACGCAGTCGTACTACTGTATTTCCACCTCTTGGGGATGCTGTGATTCGTCGAAGGCCACTGAAAGTGAAAATACGTTGTAGAGAATGAGATTCAGCTAAGTGTTCTGCTAGTGGTGCCTTCATTTCTAATTTGTGGATGTTACGATAGTGTTCCTGAATCCTAGTTTTGAGTGGGCGGATAGTACTGCCTATATACGTTCGATGACAAGGGCACAATATTACATAAACAACGTTAGTGCTTTCACAGTTTATAAAGTCGTTAATGTGATGACATTGGTCATTTATAGGGACAGTTCTGGATTTGGAAAGGCCCAGCTTGCAAATAGAGCATTTGCTGCAGGTATAAAAGCCTTGTGGTTTCGAGGGTAAAAATGTAGTAGGTAATTTGGCGTGATAGAAGGATGAGCATAATTTGTCTCTTAGGTTAGGGGCCCGTCTGAAGCCTATTTGAGGAAAATTGGTAATGTGTTTATTGATGGAAGGATTGTTCTGTAGTAAGTACCAATGTTTTTTCAGTTGTTTCCGGATAAGGTGATGGCCGTTATGGAACTCCGTAACAAACCGAATGATGGAATTCTTTCTGGCCTGTTGGGGTGTATTAAGCATCTTGTTACGGTCCATATCTCTTAATTTGTCCTTCATAAAATTAAGTGATTTACGATCGTAACCCCTGGCTGTAAGTCTCTCAGTCATTTGAGTGGAAATGATATCATAGTCAGAATCATTGGTACAATTCAATCTTACTCGCCTATATTCACCTTGAGGAATATTTCAAATGGTACTGAAAGGATGACAACTGGTAGCATGAAGGATTGAGTTGGCTGCTGTCTTTTTACGAAAAAATCTGGTCTCTAGTTTATTATCTTCAATGAAGATCAAGAGATCAAGGTACTCTAACGATGAGTCGGAGATTTGGTATGTAATATCAATTCCCCATCTGTTCGGTACTAGTGTCTGTAAGAATTGATTAAGTAGATCTTTCTGGCCTTGCCAAATTAACAGTATGTGTAAAGAAATGGCTCCCTGTTGCAGTTACCCCCCACTTTTTGCCTGATACTGATGCTGACTTGACTGAGAAGTGTGCTGGGACCCTGCTAACCAGGCCCCAGCACCAGTGTTCTTTCACCTAAAATGTACCATTGTTTCCACAATTGGCACAACCCTGGCACCTAGGTAAGTCCCTTGTAACTGGTACCCCTGGTACCAAGGGCCCTGATGCCAGGGAAGGTCTCTAAGGGCTGCAGCATGTCTTATGCCACCCTAGGGACCCCTCACTCAGCACAGACACACTGCTTGCCAGCTTGTGTGTGCTGATGGGGAGAAAATGACTAAGTCGACATGGCACTCCCCTCAGGGTGCCATGCCAACCTCCCACTGCCTGTGGCATAGGTAAGTCACCCCTCTAGTAGGCCT